>NC_139225.1:13114712-13594712 GCF_055691185.1 Crinia signifera | reverse complement strand
ATTACAGAAGGCATATTTACCTTCCATATGCCTGAGAAGACTTGCGCTGTGATCCAAACATGGCTTATATCAGTGCTGCCTCCACTCTGCCTGCACTGTGCAGCATCTGCAGCTTCCCTGCGCTGTCGTCCCTGCGGCTTCAAGCTGCTCCCTGCCTGTCATCCATGCTGTCTAGCTTCAGCCTCCTGCGGCTTCCACAACACCGCCATTCCAGTAGGCCTTTAGACCATGTGCCAAACAAACAAGGCTTTCCCAGACATGGGAGCAGCCATGTCTTTCCTGTCACATGCTCATGTTGCAGCCAATCCTATCACTCCTTCAGTATGGCTAGTTACTCAGCCAATCCACTTCCACTACTCTGAGTAAGTAAGGTCAGTTGCCAGTACTACTGATCTAATCTTGAGGTTGTTACCTGTTGGTGTATCTCTGTCTCCAAGCTGTCTTGCAGGTTACTGCTCCTGAGGATTCTGCTTCTTCCAGGTTCTGTCATCTCCTGCAAGCAGATACCTGGCTCCATCTGTGCTCTGACATCGCTACTATTCATCTTCGGTGCTCCGCCATTGTCTACTACTCACTATCGGTGCTCCGCCATCGTTACTACACACGATCGTTACTACTCACCCTCAGTGCTCCGCCATCATTTACTACTCACCATCGATGCTCTGTCATCATTACTACCATCGGTGATCCCCCGTCGTTACTGATCACCATCTGTCTTTAACTTTTATTCCGTGGTCATGTCTTGCTACTGTCTGAGGGTCTCTGGAATGCATAATACTCTCACTAAGGCTCCAAGCTTTCAGTACCAGCCAGCCCCTACTCCTGTGGTTATTTCCAGCCAAGATCTAACCACAGGTGTGACACCATCTCTCTCTCCATCTCTATTTCTATGTCCATCTCTCTCTCGCTCTACATCTCTATCTCCATCTCTCTTTTCTTTCTCTCTCTTTCTTTTCTCCCTTTTTCTCTCCACTCTCATTTTCTCTCTCTCGCTCATTTTTCCCTCCACTTTCTTTTCCTTTCCATTCTCCTTCCCCTTTTTTTTCTCCCTCTCTCCCCTTGTCTCAGATTTTCTGTTAATCCCCATGTTTTTTCTCTGCCTGTCTCTCCCACTTATACTTTCCCTTCATGTCTAAGCGAGCCCAATAAGCCAAATTTACCCTCTGTACTCCCTCACGTAGAGCCCAGATACCCTCTGCCACACACTGCCACTTACTGCCTCTCTTCAACATCTATGATCCTGTGAGGCCACGCCCTTTGTCATGACCCCACACCCTTTTTCTGAAAGTGTATGCACCTTGGCACCACTATCCACCTTTTCCTCTACCATGGTGCTCCCCTGTAGTTTTTTTCTGGATCCGTCCCTGGGAAAAGGTCACAGCACCCCACTGTAACAGCTAACTCTATTGTCTCCCCTAGAAACCACTGGATATCTGTGGTACTAAGGCTTCACCTTTAACAACCACATTTGAATGGGTGAATTACGTCCGCCCCAACTCTGGTGCTGCCAGGTCTTACAGGGAAACAAAGCACCAGTGGAATCTAAGGGGAGACAAGAGGAAAACTAACTAAATAAAAACTAGAAGGCTACTTGAAAAAATAAGTAAAAGTTAACAATAATAATGCACACAAAAATCAGAAGCAACCTCATCGCACACAACAAAATAATAACAATCTTGTCATGTATAAGAACCAGAGGCAACCTCACCGCTAATAAGCAAGTACCAGAAGCAACCTCATCGCATACAAAAGAACATTAGAGACCTCGTTGCGGATAAGAACCCCTAATAATGAGCAAACATAAAATAAACAACCCAGACACAAAATATACATAGAACAACAGTATACAAAGAAAAGACCTAGCCGCAATGTGTAGAAGGCCCGCAGGACTCACGACCCTCAGATTAACTGGCTCATGGACCGAAGGTACAGAAGATCAGGAACAGCAGGAAATGCAGCTTGCTGTAGTGGATACCAACTGCAGTTGTAGAAACTCCAGGCTGGGAACTCAGACAGTGAATACAGGCTGAGGTATGCTGGAAAGAGGAGGCTGGGCCGCAGACACATGACTTGGATCTCAGGCTGGGAAAAGCACCAGGGAGCACTAGGAGCTCAAGCAGGAAAGTATCACCGGCGGGGAGGAGCTGATCAAAATCCCTAATGAAGAGTAACCAGCTAATGAAATATCCAGAACCCAGTCCAGGTTGCTGAGCAACAACGTCATAACAAAAGCTGCAGCAGCAGCACACCTGACACATGACGCCATGTCCCCTTATTTCGAATTTTGGGCATGTGCCTTTATCCAAACTGTCCAGCGAAGCAAAGGGAACCAGCATGCATGGTGACCTTGCCATGTGCTGGATGGCCCCCACATGGTAGTGGAAGGAGTTGTAGTTTTGCGATTTCATGTAAATTTATAAGTCAAATTGAATTAGGCCCATCGCATCTGGTAACATTTAAATGTGCAAATGCACCAATCCACCCTAACAGCATGTAATATTTCTTGTGTCTGTAATTTTTGTATACCTTTACCATTATTTCTTATTTGCTGTTGTTGAAGGTCAGACAGGACAGGTGGTACATTTCCCATTAGTTCTCATTTCCTGTCACTAAAGGTTAGATGTTAAAGGTTAGAGGTTAAAGGTTAAATGTCAGGTGTCTGTGAATATGTGAGGTGTTACTGTATATTGCTTACTCTCCAGAATATACTTACATTTATCATGTGATTACTTTGTAGTAGCCTAGTTTTGCAATGTTTGAGTTACCTTTATAGAATGTTGGAGGGTATGGGAAATGGCGGGTAAGCTTTGAAGTGTTTTATTAAAAGACCCCACATGAACTAATTTCAGAAGGGATGCGGTTAATTTCCCGGCGGTCGGGATCCCGGCGGTCGGAATCCCGACACTGGAATCCCGACCGCGGAAATCCCGAAACTTTCTCCCTCCGTGGGTGTCCACGACACCCATAGAGGGAGAATAAAATAGCGTGCCGAGCGTAGCGAGGCACCGGGCCCGCTGCGTGGCGAGCGCAGAGAGCCCGCAAGGGGGGGCGATCCATGTCCCCCCCTTGTCGGGATTTCGGCGGTCGGGATTCCGGTGTCGGGATTCTGAACGCCGGGATCCCGACCGCCGGGAAATCGTATCGGACCCTTTCAGAAATTCCAGAAATGTTTGGAATGACTACGATGGAAGTATATGCTGCAGAGTATTTAATAAAATATGGTTAATTGAAGGACTAATTATTCAATGGTGAAAAACCTTATCCATTTTGCTAATCAGCGCATTTTTTCCTGTTGAACCTATAAAAGTCCTATGGACCTCTCCAAGTCCCTGCATGCAGGGAAGGCTTCCTGGAATATGTTGTTCCACAACATAAACCAATACTTTATTCTCTTTTTTTTTTTACACTTTACTGGCATCAACCCTCCACCTTCTAGAATGTGCTAATTAAATAAGTAGATTCTAGATGCTTTCCCATAGCAACATCACATCTAATATAGAACTCCCATCCAGATTCTCCCTCAGACTACAGAACTAGACATAGTAATAGTACAGTACCTTTCTGCAGACATTAGGAGTGATGATGTCACAACAACATTACACAGGATTCTCCCTCAGACTACAGAACCAGACATAGTAATAGTACTGTACCTTTCTGCAGACATTAGGAGTGATGTCACAACAGCATCCCACAGGACTCTCCCTCAGACTACAGAACCAGACATAGTAATAGTACAGTACCTTTCTGCAGACAGATCTTAGGAGTGATGTCACAACAACATCACACGGGACTCTCCCTCAGGCTACAGAACCAGACATAGTAATAGTACTGTACCTTTCTGCAGACATATCTTAGGAGTGATGTCACAACAGCATCACACGGGACTCTCCCTCAGGCTACAGAACCAGACATAGTAATAGCACTGTACCTTTCTGCAGACATATCTTAGGAGTGATGTCACAACAGCATCACACGGGACTCTCCCTCAGACTACAGTACCAGACATAGTAATAGCACTGTACCTTTCTGCAGACAGATCTTAGGAGTGATGTCACAACAGCATCACACGGGACTCTCCCTCAGGCTACAGAACCAGACATAGTAATAGTACTGTACCTTTCTGCAGACAGATCTTAGGAGTGATGTCACAACAGCATCACACGGGACTCTCCCTCAGACTACAGTACCAGACATAGTAATAGCACTGTACCTTTCTGCAGACATATCTTAGAAGTGATGTCACAACAGCATCACACGGGACTCTTCCTCAGGCTACAGAACCAGACATTGTAATAGTACTGTACCTTTCTGCAGGCAGATCTTAGGAGTGATGTCACAACAGCATCACACAGGACTCTCCCTCAGACTACAGAACCAGACATAAAAATAGCACTGTACCTTTCTGCAGACAGATCTTAGGAGTGATGTCACAACAGCATCACACAGGATTCTCCCTCAGACTACAGAACCAGACAGAGTAATAGCACTGAACCTTTCTGCAGGCAGATCTTAGGAGTGATGTCACAACAGCATCACACGGGACTCTTCCTCAGGCTACAGAACCAGGCATAGTAATAGTACTGTGCCTTTCTGCAGACAGATCTTAGGAGTGATGTCACAACAGCATCACACGGGACTCTCCCTCAGGCTACAGAACCAGGCATAGTAATAGTACTGTACCTTTCTGCAGACAGATCTTAGGAGTGATGTCACAACAGCATCACACGGGACTCTCCATCAGGCTACAGAACCAGATATAGTAATAGTACTGTACCTTTCTGCAGACATATCTTAGGAGTGATGTCACAACAGCATCACACGGGACTCTCCCTCAGGCTACAGAAACAGACATAGTAATAGTACTGTACCTTTCTGCAGGCAGATCTTAGGAGTGATGTCACAACAGCATCACACAGGACTCTCCCTCAGACTACAGAACCAGACATAGTAATAGCACTGTACCTTTCTGCAGACAGATCTTAGGAGTGATGTCACAACAGCATCACACAGGACTCTCCCTCAGGCTACAGAACCAGACATTGTAATAGCACTGTACCTTTCTGCAGACAGATCTTAGGAGTGATGTCACAACAGCATCACACAGGATTCTCCCTCAGACTACAGAACCAGACATAGTAATAGCACTGAACCTTTCTGCAGGCAGATCTTAGGAGTGATGTCACAACAGCATCACACGGGACTCTCCCTCAGACTACAGAACCAGACATAGTAATAGCACTGAACCTTTCTGCAGGCAGATCTTAGGAGTGATGTCACAACAGCATCACACGGGACTCTTCCTCAGGCTACAGAACCAGACATAGTAATAGTACTGTACCTTTCTGCAGACAGATCTTAGGAGTGATGTCACAACAGCATCACACGGGACTCTCCCTCAGACTACAGTACCAGACATAGTAATAGTACTGTACCTTTTTGCAGACAGATCTTAGCAGTGACCTTAGCAGTGTTGTGTGTTCTATCTCCTAGGAACTTTATATTCAGCCAGGGCTAGCTGGAGGGAGGTCTCACTCACACAAGGGGCTGGTAGTTTGTTGAGGTCATTTACAGCAACCTGCAATACTGTGAAAATGTTCCAGTAACTCGGCAGATCTGCAGTAACACCTACTCTGGGAGATAGTGAGATGCACAAATATATAATTAGAGGTATACTGTGTATATAGGCATGTCTGTATGTGCACTGATAAGGAATAAGGAATAAGGTGTACATAGCTATAATAGAAGGTAAATACAGTAGAAATGCGCATTTCATACATGTACTGCACACACCCTGGCTTGGGAACACATGAAGAGATAAGTAAAGATACATACAGTATATATAAGAAGACAATGATCAGGATGTATTTATAGCCTCTGCTGTCCTGGGCTATTGTATCTTTTACTAATATTTATTAAGTAGTGTAAAACTATAGGAGACCCGGACAGAACTTTTAAAATGAAAATAAATAAATAAATAATACACTATTGCTCCACCATCACGTGATGTTCTGCCAGCCTAGAACCCTTTCACTGGAGAGGGTCATGTTGGGAGGTATGCATATGGATGACCACCGTCTGGGATGCCGGCATTCAGGATACCCATGCTGGCATCCAGAAGTAGGCAATATCTACAAGGGTTAAGTAAGTACATTTACCCACCCCTGCCCCCGCTAACTCTAACCTAATAATTCCCTGCAGCCCAACCCTCTCCCCCTCCCAATCTAGTGCCTAACTCACATACCCCACAGTCTAACAGTGCCAGCTTAAGGTCCTCAAGGGCCTGGAGCTGAGATTTATGATGGTGGGGGGTGTGGCTATTGTTATGGGGGTGTGGGAGGGGTGTGATAGGCTGTGGGAGGGGAGGTTAGGGTTAGGCAGCAGGAGAAGTTAGGGTTAGGCTGCGGGAGGGCAGGTTAAGGTTAGGGGCGGTTAGGCTGCATTAGGGGAGATTATGGTTAGGCTGCGTTAGGGGAGGTTATGGTTAGGCTGCGTTGGGGTAAGACTGCTGGAGGGCAGGTTAGGGGAGGTTGGGGTAAGCCTGTGGGACGGCAGTTAAGGGGAGGTTGGGGTAAGCCTGTGGGAGGGCAGGTTAGGGGAGGTTGGGGTAAGCCTGAGGGAGGGCAGGTTAGGGGAGGTTGGGGTAAGACTGCGGGAGGGCAGGTTAGGGGAGGTTGGGGTAAGCCTGAGGGAGGGCAGGTTAGGGGAGGTTGGGCTAAGCCTGAGGGAGGGCAGGTTAGGGGAGGTTAGGGTAAGCATGAGGGAGGGCAGGTTAGGGGAGGTTGGGGTAAGCCTGAGGGAGGGCAGGTTTGGGGAGGTTGGGGTAAGACTGCGGGAGGGCAGATTAGGGGAGGTTGGGGTAAGCCTGAGGGAGGGCAGGTTAGGGGAGGTTGGGGTAAGCCTGAGGAAGGGCAGGTTAGGGGAGGTTGGGGTAAGCCTGAGGGAGGGCAGGTTAGGGGAGGTTGGGGTAAGACTGCGGGAGGGCAGGTAAGGGGATTTTGGGGTAAGACTGCGGGAGGGCAGATTAGAGGAGGTTGGGGTAAGACTGCGGGAGGGCAGGTTTGGGGAGGTTGGGGTAAGCCTGAGGGAGGGCAGGTTAGGGGAGGTTGGGGTAAGCCTGAGGGAGGGCAGGTTAGGGGAGGTTGGGGTAAGACTGCAGGAGGGCAGGTTGGGGGAGGTTGGGGTAAGACTGCGGGAGGGCAGGTTAGGGAAGGTTGGGATAAGACTGCGGGAGGGCAGGTTGGGGGAGGTTGGGGTAAGACTGCGGGAGGGCAGGTTAGGGGATGTTGGGGTAAGCCTGAGGGAGGGCAGGTTAGGGGAGGTTGGGGTAAGAATGTGGGAGGGCAGGTTAGGGGAGGTTGGGGTAAGACTGCTGGAGGGCAGGTTAGGGAAGGTTGGGGTAAAACTGCGGGAGGGCAGGTTAGGGGAGGTTGGAGTAATACTGTGGGAGGGAAGGTTAGGGGAGGTTGGGGTAAGACTGCTGGAGGGCAGGTTAGGGGAGGTTGGGGTAAGACTGCGGGAGGGCAGGTTAGGGGAGGCTGGGGTAAGACTGCTGGAGGGCAGGTTAGGGGAGGTTGGGGTAAGACTGCAGGAGGGCAGGTTAGGGGAGGTTGGGGTAAGACTGCTGGAGGGCAGGTTAGGGGATGTTGGGGTAAGCCTGAGGGAGGGCAGGTTAGGGGAGGTTGGGGTAAGCCTGAGGGAGGGCAGGTTAGGGGAGGTTGGGGTAAGACTGCGGGAGGGCTGGTTAGGGGATGTTGGGGTAAGCCTGAGGGAGGGCAGGTTAGGGGAGGTTGGGGTAAGACTGCGGGAGGGCAGGTTAGGGGATGTTGGGGTAAGACTGCGGGAGGGAAGGTTAGGGGATGTTGGGGTAAGACTGCAGGAGGGCAGGTTGGGGGAGGTTGGGGTAAGACTGCGGGAGGGCAGGTTAGGGGAGGTTGGGGTAAGACTGCGGGAGGGCAGGTTAGGGGAGGCTGGGGTAAGACTGCGGGAGGGCAGGTTAGGGGAGGTTGGGGTAAGACTTCGGGAGGGCAGGTTAGGGGAGGTTAGGGTAAGACTGCTGGAGGGCAGGTTAGGGGATGTTGGGGTAAGCCTGAGGGAGGGCAGGTTAGGGGAAGTTGGGGTAAGCCTGAGGGAGGGCAGGTTAGGGGAGGTTGGGGTAAGACTGCGGGAGGGCAGGTTAGGGGATGTTGGGGTAAGCCTGAGGGAGGGCAGGTTAGGGGAGGTTGGGGTAAGACTGCGGGAGGGCAGATTAGGGGGGGGTTGGGGTAAGACTGCTGGAGGGCAGGTTAGGGGAGGTTGGGGTAAGCCTGAGGGAGGGCAGGTTAGGGGAGGTTGGGGTAAGCCTGAGGGAGGGCAGGTTAGGGGAGGTTGGGGTAAGCCTGAGGGAGGGCAGGTTAGGGGAGGTTGGGGTAAGACTGCTGGAGGGCAGGTTAGGGGAGGTTGAGGTAAGCCTGAGGGAGGGAAGGTTAGGGGAGGTTGGGGTAAGCCTGAGGGAGGGCAGGTTAGGGGAGGTTGGGGTAAGCCTGAGGGAGGGCAGGTTAGGGGAGGTTGGGGTAAGCCTGAGGGAGGGCAGGTTAGGGGAGGTTGGGGTAAGCCTGAGGGAGGGCAGGTTAGGGGAGGTTGAGGTAAGATTGCGGGAGGGCAGGTTAGGGGAGGTTGGGATAAGCCTGAGGGAGGGCAGGTTAGGGGAGGTTGGGGTAAGACTGCGGGAGGGCAGGTTAGGGGAGGTTGGTGTAAGACTGCTGGAGGGCAGGTTGGGGGAGGTTGGGGTAAGACTGCTGGAGGGCGGGTTGGGGGAGGTTGGGGTAAGACTGCGGGAGGGCAGGTTAGGGGAGGTTGGGGTAAGAGTGCGGGAGGGCAGATTAGGGGAGGTTGGGGTAAGCCTGAGGGAGGGCAGGTTAGGGGAGGTTGGGGTAAACCTGAGGGAGGGCAGGTTAGGGGAGGTTGAGGTAAGCCTGAGGGAGGGCAGGTTAGGGGAGGTTGGGGTAAGCCTGAGGGAGGGCAGGTTAGGGGAGGTTGGGGTAAGACTGCGGGAGGGCAGGTTAGAGGAGGTTGGGGTAAGCATGAGGGAGGACAGGTTAGGGGAGGTTGGGGTAAGCCTGAGGGAGGGCAGGTTAGGGGAGGTTGGGGTAAGCCTGCGGGAGGGCAGGTTGGGGGAGGTTGGGGTAAAACTGCTGGAGGGCAGGTTAGGGGAGGTTAATCTTGTTTCTCCACTGTTAGTAATGCCTACTATACAGTGGCATAACTGGAAATTTCGCGCCCCCCAGCCCAAAAAGTTTCTTCCTCCATACATTAATTATATATATTTTTTTTACCTGTATGCTAGTTACTAGTGTTTTTTTTTATTTTCGTTATCAGGGTTACATGCTTTTTGCTAGGGGTTACATGAACATTGCCAAAAATTTCCATACACGTTGCTAGAGGTTTTCTGCTTGCCGGTGCACACCTGGCACTTCCAGGTACCGTAACACTGTACAAGCTGTGCTCTAGCATGTGTCTCCAACAAGATGTCAGCCATTTTTTTGAGAGCCGTTTTCAGTAGAATCCATGCGGATGGCCAGACCGCAAGGAATCTGGAGAGACCGTGCACCCGCCTATGGCCCCATCTCCCCGAAGCCACTGCTTGAACTGCAGTGCCATTATGATGCTACTGCCTGTGAACTGCCTGCAGGATGGCGAGCGCAGCGATCCCGCAAGGGGCTTCTTTGCCCTCGCCCCCCTATCAGAGCACCGGCAGTCAGATTCCGATGTCGGGATACTGACCATCGGGATCCCCCCTGTCGGGCCGCCATACCACACTCTTGCACAAAGGCAATAACAACAACTTCAAGACAAATAGGTATCCACGCCACAATCTAACATCATTATATCCCTGCTGTGATGATGATAATGTACAGTACACACTTAATCACTTTCAGGGAGTTGAACTTGTATTCTTTTTTGAACCCAGTAGCCAATGGAAAATACCACCAAATCAAACACAAACAATAAAGGTCCATACACACTGGGCGATAATGCCCAACGTGTATGGACAGTGATGATCGCTATAATCTCTGGGGGGAAAGCTGCTCAGTGCGTACACACTGAGCGACTTTCCCCCTGCCTGGCGACATCTGCACGGAGATGACGGCTTTGCATAGCAGTGATAAGCGGCTCATCGCTGGGGCATACACACTGGGTGGCTTTGAGCTGAAAGCCGCTCAAACTTGCTGTTTTGAGCGGCTTTCAGCTCAAAACGCTCAGTGTATATGGGCCTTAAGGAAAGGAGGGAGAGGGGAAGGGAAGATGCTTTGCCCCTGTCTGTCCCAAGCTTATAAAAGAAGACCACTGGGATTATTCCTCTTAAAATAATAGGTGAGTTTATGTGATATAGAAGTCTATAGGCCAGGGTTGCCTACCTGCCCGGATTGGCCGGGAGGGTCCCGGAAATTGGGTCCCCCTCCCGGCCCCCCGGAAAGGTGGGCAATCCTCCCAGATTTCCAGTGCCGATGGGGGGAGGGGATTGATGATATCTCTATCCGGCCCCGCCCCCAGAAGTTGCCCGGCCCCGCCCCCAGATGCTGTTAGGCTTATCCCGGAGAGGAGAGTTTAAAAGTAGGCAAGTATGCTATAGGCTTATTTCCTCATTGGTGCTGTAGAGGGATCCAATCAAATCCCTCCCAGTGTCCCCCATGGCCACCGCGTCACTCTTCTCCGGAGAGCTGACCTTTGTGTTCCTAATCTCATATGTAAGTATGTGTGCGATTAGTAGGGATGCGGCAAATAGTGGAATTTACTGTGCAAAGTTGGTAGATGCCCCCAACAATCATTTATTCCCCTGAATGCTGTACAGCATGTAGGAAATATGTGCAGCTATATAATGTAATGGAGATTTATAGGGAGTGGTGATTGCTATAGGGATTTGTCACTTGTCAATAGGTGTTATATTTGGCTGGTGTTAGCTTACCATGTGTGTGTGGAATGTTGTGCGCCTTGTGATCAGCCTGTCACATTCACAATCTCCGTTTATATATTACCTCTGGAAAACGCCCTCACGCGACAGCTTCATAAATCTACCTTTCCATTACTTCTTTGAAAGGTTATTTTTAAACACACAATATTCATATATTTCATTGTGCTCAGACAATAGAACGCGGGGCTTTGTTGTTATGGAGGAAAACTAGTTAAACATGGCAACATAAACTCTCTGGGAAATACAATTCTTTACCATAAGATATTTATTTTGTTAAGATTTAGATAGAAATAAATAATTAATATTAATAAGTAATGTGAATTACATACAGTAGACAACAAAATTGTGGGGGCCCCGCCATGACACCAATCCCCCCCCCCCAGGGGAGTCTGGTACCTGGGTAGTGCAGGTGTGCAGGGGGTCCCTGCAGCAGTCTGGGCAGTCAGCAATGGGGTCCCTGCAGTGTATGAGAAGTCAGCGGCGGGGTCCCTGCTGCAAATGGGTACGAGTTGCGGTATTGGCTACTAGTTCCCATCCACTGCAGGGACCCAGCCGCTGACTTCTCATCTGTGGCAGGGACCCCGGCGCTGACTGTCCAGCGCGCTGCTGAGACCCCCTGCCCATCTGTGCCTCGCTGCCCACCTGCGCTGCCCGAGCACGGGGCATCAGGAGCCCCCACCGGCAGCAGTGCCAGTGTGGGGGCCCCTTATGTGTGGGGGCCCCGAGACGACCGCCCCTGTCGCCCCGTGCTTAATCCGCCTCTGAGTGTGGGTGCTGCTACTGGGTCTTCCATTCGGCGCAGCAGTCTCACACTCGGTGGAGCCACTGGCCAGATCTCACTCTCAGTGTAGTCTCCTGCTCAGCGGAACAGGGTCTACAGCTCAGCACCTCCACTAGCCAGGTCTACCGCTCAGCGGAGCCACTGGCTAGGTCTAGCTCGGCACCACCGCTGCGCCCCGTCATCACTGCCCAGGTCACCCACTCAGTCAGCGCAGGCTCTGTCCGGGCAGCAATATTTTAAAATATAAAATCAAGAGGGTGCAGGGGATTGCTTTGGAGCCCCCCAAGCCGCTGGGCCCCATAGCAGTTGCATCCCCTGCACCCTCTGTAGTTCCGCCACTGCCTCTCTTTCTTTTTCACATTTCCCATACTCCTGACCCCTGGCCAAACTGCTGGGTCACCGTATCATACAGCACACCAGGAACCTTTGCATTCTGGTGGAACTAATGCCTATTTCCATATAGAAATTGAATCCCGCCGGCAAAATCAGTGTCGAGTTGACCTAGAATTGTACAGGGTCACAGTTGTCGGGCCAGCTCAACAGTCGTTACCATACATTGAATACCCCCCTCATCCATACCTCCCAACTTCTGATTCAATGAAATAGGGACACTCATGCGTCGAAGCCGCGCGAGCGTCCGAAAAGGGGGCGGGGTGTATGCAAATGAGGGCGCGGCTTATGCTAATTAGCCGCGACCTCATTTTCATGCGAGAATAGATGCTGTGCGCATGCGCACAGTGTCTATTCTATTAGATTGGGGGGTCTCCCAACTGCCACCCCCCGCAGCGGGACAATGCCTGCCGCGGGTGGGACAGCGGGACAGGACCCGAAATCGGGACTGTCCCGCTGTAATCGTGACAGTTGGGAGGTATGCCCTCATCTCTTTCACATATCTGAGGATGCATGCTGGTTACAAATGTCCAAAATGCAAAGCATTTCAGTAGCGCACGCAGGGGGGGGGGTTTCTGGGTACCCAGAAACCCCCCCCCCAGGAGTCTAAGGGCCCTAGCCTGAAAGCTGAGGGTCCCCTCTTTCCATGGGTACAAGAATTTTAAAAATCGGCCCTTGGGAACCAGAGATATCTGACTTCAAAGCAGTGGTCCCCATCCAAGCCTTTTAATTGCTCTTCCAAGTCAGATATTTCAGGTTCTGTCTGACTCAGAGTTTCTCTGAGGGTATATTCCAAAAGCTGTGACTCTCCCCCATTGGTGGACACTAGTAGCTTGTCTCTACTGTTCCCAGAACCAGAGATATCAGCCTTCCAGCAGCTGGTTACTGCTCCAGCTCCACACAACTGGTATGTAGTTTTATATACCCGTTGGCAGATTGCTCTGCCTCCTGAACTCTGATCCCCTATTCCCCAGTACCATTAGTAGGTGGGATTCTCTAGTTTTTAAATCCATTAAAATCTAATAAATGTATTTCTGGGAACTGGATATATCTACAGTCAAGCAAGCTGTCCTCCCACCAGAAAATTATGAATAATATGCCCACTCCACTATACACCCCTCCTCTGTGTATTAAACATCTTCTACCACCCCGGAAGTTATGTATCAGGGCCCCTTCATTCAGCCCAGTGCCCCCTTCTCCCACCCCATATCCCACCATCTGGGTAATTAATGGAAATTACTGATCCAGGCCCTACATGCTGAGCAGTTGATATAATACCCCCTACCACCCGCAGGACATCAAAGCTTCCCCCACCACTACCGCTGGAGGATCAGTAGGGGCCCCAATACATTGCTATGCCTAGGGGTCTACACTGCTGTTGACGCCCCTGTATGTATATATATATATATATATATATATATATATATATATATATATATAATGTATGTATGTATGTATATGTGTGTGTATATATATATATATATATATATTTTTTTTATTATTATTATTATTATTATTATTATTATTATTTATATACATTTGGTCTATCTATAATACTTTAACTGACCCGGCATATACTGGGTCACCTAAGTGTCCATCTCCGTGCTTTGCTCCGCCCCTCTGGAAACCCCCTTCTGAAAATCCTGCGTTTGCCACTGCATTTAAACAGTGTCCTCCTGTGTGTTCACAGCTCCACATTTCAGAAGGGGTCGTGCTCCAAAGACTGCAGATCATGTACGTGTGGATTCACAAGCTGCTGGTGAGTTATTCCTGTAAAAATGTACAAAATCACTATTAAGGTGTACACGCACGGATAGATTTGGGCAACGATCCACACATTATTGTTTGTCCTGACGACGGGGGAGACCCCTGAAACGTAGACCCAAAGGAATAAACCTGTCCTGCCCATTCTTTCCAGCTTCTATATAATATTATTATGTACAGCACAGCACCAGAGGTAGGCCCCAGCACAGAGGAGACAGTAATACTACAAGTACACAGTCACACACACAGCAGAATCAGTTATCAGTTTAGTATTACACAGCTGACTGTCCTCCTTGCTAGGGTGATCCCACCCTAAGAAGAGAGGAGGACAGAGTACACAGCAGCACTCAGGGAGACAGCCCCAGCAGACAGCCCCAGCAGACAGCCCCAGCAGACAGCACCAGCGAAAACTTCAGTTCAAGCCCCAGCAGCAGCACCAACACACCCTCTCCCAACCCGCTCCTAGACTGGAGTGAAGATGGCGGGCGCGGGAGCCGCTATTTAAAGCCTCACGAAATCCGGCGCCGTGCGATGACGTTTTGCCCGCGTGCCCGGATCCGAGTCAGACGGGAAGCGCCGAGCGGTGCTCGGATCCGGGCTCGGATTGATGACGTCCGTGCGGGCTCGGATCTCGGAAATCCGAGTCCGCACTAGTTAAAATGGTCAATGGTTCCCACACAATGTAATAAGCGCTCACTGACTATGCTAACTGCGTAACGCTGACTGACTTCACTAACTACGTAAGCTCTGGCTGGCCGCGAACGAGCGGGAACACAACGCTGATACTGACAGGTACGCCTGACTGACTACGCTAACTACGTAAGCTCCGGACAGGGATGCTAACTACGCTGCCTATGCTGGCCGTGGGAACAATACGCTGATGCTGACAGGGACGCTACGCTGACTACCTAACTGCCGCCGTGAAACGACGCAAGTACCGAAATCACTTTTCCAGCACTGTTCTTAATCTTCAGCCATTTTGTAATGTTTTTATGCAAGTTATAGTTGACAAAATGGCTGCTGCTTCTGACAAACACCTGCTGCTTAGCGCACAGGGTAGGCCTCATACGCCGTGGCTAGTACCTTGTGCAACAAGATAACGCCATCTGCAGCAATAATAACAGTATTTGAGAAAACAGAGTATAATAAAAGCATAGGAATATTGATGCGTTCATTTCTGTTTTAACGCCTCAACTAGCTGATTTCTGTTCCCAGCCTATAAAGGTACAAGCAGAAGTCAGCAACTGAAAATTTGCAGCATGATCTGAATATATTAGAATCAGCCTCATTGTTTCTTATATTTATCGCTGAGCTGTGGAAATAACAAACTTGGTATTATTTGTTTGTCACAACAATTTGCATCGCCTACATTGTCAGGCTACAGCCACGCACTGCACATTTGATTAGTAAATGATGATTTGTTTGCATATGTCACATTTTATTTGTAGCTTATCATTTGTTTAATGAGCATAATCAAATACAGTAGAGTAGTTCGTGTTTCCGCTAATTCTAGTCACTGAATTAACAACGTTTCCCATTCATATTATGTCATTTTTAATGTATCAATCTCTTATCTGTTGCTTTAATTGACAAAACCATGCTGCACTGCAGTGGGGCAGATGTAACATGAGCAGAGAGCTCCGCATGGTTCAAAAGATTAGACATATTGGGGGAAATTTACTAGCAAAAATACGTATAAAATAGGCGTATTCATATAAAAAAATACACCTATTTTATACGTATTTGTATTTTCAGGATTTACTATCCGGAAAATACATAAATTTGTATTCGTTTTCATGGCACATTCGTATTTGTATTTACAAACACAAATCTATACGCCTTCGAATGAATACAGATAGGACTCACCAGTCAAAAGAATTGTGATTCCTGATTTACTAAGTGGACGTATTGAAAATATGGCCACTAATTAGCGGAATACGGCTTTAGCGCGCAGGCTACAGTGTAAAAAAAATTATTGACAAATAAATCATTAATAAAAACGGCCTGTGGGACCCCCAGCCCCAGGATCAAAGCTGGTCCTGGTTTAAAAAAAATCAGGGAACAATTGAAATAGGGTACCCCTTATTTTTTAATCCAGCGCCAGTCCCCAGGGCTGGTCCTGGTTCCCAAAATATGAGGAACAAAATTAATAGGGGATCGCCCGTATTTTGAGAACCAGTACCAGGCCCAAACAGGCAGCAGGGTAATGCCACAGCCAGGAAGAAACTTTTTATACAGGTCCTCCCAGCCAAAGCATTAACCCCCTGACCGGTCAGTCTGGGCTGGGGTCCTGGGGAAGTTTGACACCCCCCCAAATGAAGGGGTCCCCACCCTCCAGAATTTACCAGCCCAGACTGAAGCCTGGGGTTGTCCCCGGTGACTGGGTGTTCCCATGGAAATCGCTGGGTGATGTGGCCGCCAGGTGCCGTCACAGCACTGGATGTTAGCTGTCCACCCATTTCCTCCTGAATGTACACACATATATATAAAGTGACCATCGAAAGATATGGGAAGTTCCTCCTGGCATGCGATGGATGTTTATGTAAAATATCCATTCGCAGCCCGTACAAACGTACGCGGCCTGCAAGGGGGGGCAAGCGGTCCACCATTCGCAAGGCGGGTTCTGGTTGACTCGCAAACGCATACCTCCCAACTTCTTTCCGTATGAAATAGAGCGTCCGAAAAGGGGGCGGGCGTATGCAAATGAGGGCGCGGCTTATGCTAATTAGCCGCTGCCTCATTTTCATACGAGAATAGACGCTGTGCGCATGCGCACAGCGTCTATTCTACTAGATTGGGGGTCTCCCAACTGTCACCCCCCCCGCAGCGGGACAATGCCTGCCGCGGGTGGGACAGCGGGACAGGACCCGAAAATCGGGACTGTCCCTCTAAAATCGTGACAGTTGGGAGGTATGCAAACGTGCGAATTCCCGAATTCACTTAGTGTGGTCCGCTGTAGACACCTATCTTTATTTGTAGCCCAGTTTATCCAAGTAATACTGTAAGTGCTAGCTAAACAATCTAAACTAATCTAGCTGGCGAGATCTGCCCACATGGGGGCAGTAGAGGACAGAGAATGCAGCCCTATTGTCTCATTGCTGCAGCCCAACACATCAGTATGCGAGAGAATTATGTTGGACAATAGAATTTTGGAACTTTATTTTGCTTTAGTCAACATCTTAGATAATTGTTCTGTAATTATTGAAAGTTGTTAGCGAGAGAGCAAACTGAGAAAATTCCTGGGATTGAATATATTTAATATGTGCAGTTTTCATTTGATCCTGTAATCAGGCATGTCCAATCCATGGCCCTCTAGCTGTTGTGAAACTACAAGTCCCATCATGCCTTGCCACAGTTCTGCTATTAGGGAATGCTAAAACTATGGCAAGGCATGCTGGGATGTGTAGTTTCACAACAGCTGGAGGGCCCCAGTTTGGACATGCCTGGTGTAGATGCAGATAAAACATGTGTCGTCACTTACCAGGGAAGGTGCCATGGGTATGGGTCATGGGGTCGACAGAACTTAAGTCGACAGTCATTAAGTTGACCGCTATAGGTCAACAGTCACTAGTTTGACACATGCAATAGGTTGACATGCAAGCATTTGGTCGACATGGAAAAGGACTAAATGAGTTTTTCATTTCTTGGGTTTCTTCTATGTTGACTCAAGTTGACCTGGAGACCGTATAAGTGTCCTGCGTCCACTCGCACTTTATTAACAGTTTCTTATATAGCGCACACATATTCCACAGCGCTGTACAGAGACTATATGAACATTCACATCAGTCCCTATATTCCCTACCACATGTACCACATGTACAGGCACACACAGACATTCTAGGGTTAATTTGTTGGGAGCCAATTAACCTACCAGTATATTTTTGGATTGTGGGAGGAAACCGGAGCACCTGGAGGAGACCCACGCAAGTACGGGGAGAATATACAAACTCCGCACAGTTAGGGCCATGGTGGGAATTGAACCCATGACCTCAGTGCTGTGAGTCAGTAATGCTAACTATTACACCAGCTATGCTGCCTTAACCACTGCACCATCTGTACTGCATCTATGTATGGCATGGAATTGCAAAATGGAGTGAGTGATAGTGAGTGATAGCCTTCCTTATTCAAAATCCTGTTTACCTTGTTCAAATTTCTCACTTTGCCAGCACCAAAGCAGCCCCAGACCATCACATTACCTCCACCATGCTGACAGTCAGACACTCTTTTCACTTGTTCTGCATCTCGTAAATGTTTTTCTGTGTGATCCAAACACCTCAAACTTCGATTCGTCTGTCCATAACACTTTTTTTCCTCTGTCCAAAGTCTGCGTTCTTTTGATTATATTAATCTTTTGCTTTTATCGGTCAGTCTCAGATATGGCTTTTTCTTTGCCACTCTGCCTAGAAGGCCAGCATCCCGGAGTCCCCTCTTCACTCTAGATGTTGACACTGGCATTTTGCGGGTGCCAATTAATGAAGCTGCCGGTTGAGGACCTGTGAGACGTCTATTTCTCAAACTGGAGACTCTAATGTTCTTGTCTTCTTGTTCAGTTGTGCACCGGGGCCTCCCACCTCCAGGGCCGGCGCCACCACTAGGCAAATCTAGGCATTTGCCTAGGGAGCCGGCCATTGGAGGGCGGTATTTCGCCTTCCCTTGCCGCCCGGGTACCTGTCCTGCGGCGTATATGTGCGTAAAAGCTGGCGGCAGCGGGGGGTCCCTGCAGTCAATAAGAAATAACGAGCGCTATCCGCCGGGCTATGCAGAAGCGCTTCTGTTTTGGAAACACTGGCCGCACGCTGATTGGCTGAGATTTAGCCAATCAGCGTGCGCCGTGCGGCCAGTGTTTTCAAAACAGAAGCGCTTCCGCATAGCCCGGCGGATAGCGCTCGTTATTTCTTATTGACTGCAGGGACCTGCCGCCGCCGCCCCCACCCCGACTTGCCTGGGGCGCTCTGGTGCCTTGCACCAGCCTTGCCCACCTCTCTCTCTACTCTGGTTAGCTCTGAAGGGAGTAGTACACGCCATTGTAGGAACAGTTTCTTGCTATTTCTCACATGGAATAGCCTTCATTTTGTAGAACAAGAATAGACTGTTGAGGTTCACATGAAAGTTCTCTTTTTCTGGCCATTTTGAGAGTATAATCCAACCCACAAATGTAATACCTTCAAGCTTATTTTGTCATATTAATTGACTGTGTTATTATGGATATAAGGCAGGGTTGCCTACTTTTAAAGTCTCCTCTCTGGGAGAAACCCGGAGAGGAGACTGTCAGCGGCACTTCGGGGGGTGGGGCCTGATGTAGATGTCATCAAGCCCCGCCCCCCAGTACGGCAAATCCCGTAATTTGCGGGTCTTCTTCACCACATGGCCTGCACTCTATTACACTCTAGGCACTCCCTCACTACACAGCCTACATTCTATCACACTGACGCACTCCCTCACCACAAGGCCTGTGTTCTATCACACTGACACGCTCCCTCACTGTGCGGCCTGCCTTCTCTATCACAATAATACGCCCCCTAACACTGTGGCCTGCGGTCTATCATACACCACACAGCCTATGCTCTATCACACTGAAGCAATCCCTCACTCTGTAGCCTGTGCTCTCTCACACTGACACAATTCCTCACCCAGCGACCTTGGGCTCTATAATATTGATGCAATCCTTAACCGCGCGGCCTGTGCTCTACACCTTGAACACTCCTCCTCCGTGTGGCCAGCACACTGTCACAGTGACGCAATCCCCCACCCTGCAGACCACTCTATCACAATGATGTGCTTCTCCACCTTGTGGTCTGTGCTCTATCACACCGACACAATCCCTCAACCTGCGGCCTGCAATCTCTCACTCTGCTTACACAAACACACTCCCTCATACTGCAGCATGCGCTATATCACACAGAGATCCTCCCTCCCCCTGCTTCCTCATTTAATACATACACACACACACACACACACACACACTCACTCACTCACTCACACTTTTACCTTACAAATAGGTAGTGCAGTGCTGGTGGCCCTGGAACTGCAGCAGCCTCTCTACCTTTCCCAGTAGTTGCTGCAACCTGAGAGGCCCATTAGATTAGCCCCCCTGCTGGGTCTCCATGTAGCTCCGCCTCCCACTGAGTCCCTTGCAGCAGCCAGCAGGATGCGGCACGGATAGATCTATTTCACTCGCTCCGGCTCCTGCCGAGCGGCGAAACCCCGAACAGGCCAGGAAGCCGTTCAGCACACAGCAGTTCACAATGGTAGGGATGGCCACAGTGGCCGGGCCGTGGTCGCCCCATGTGAATGGACACAATCATGTCCATTAATAACTACAGTGTGCGGCACGGCATTTGGCTGTGCGGGGTTTCGCCGCCCGGCAGGAGCCGGAGTGTGTGAAATAGCCCTTAGGATCTACAGTTTCTAGGTCTACAATCAAAAGGTCAACAACTAATGGTTGTCAGGGTCAAAAGGTTGAAGGTCAAAAGATCGACATGAAAAAGGTCGACAAAGGTCAATGTGAGTTTTTCTGTGGTTTTTGGAAGGTTTTCATGTTTATTTTTGGTGCCTATGTCAACATAGGTTGGAATCAGGGCCGGATTATCCAAGGGGCGACAGGGTCTACCAGCTGACTGACTTCGCCGCGAGAACTAGACGCTGTTTCTGACAGGGACGCTACTTCTGACTAACTACGATGACTACGCCAAATTTGACAGGGACGCTTACGCTGACTATATACTGCCTACATTGTTAGTGTGCTGCGCTCTGCACCTGTCCCTAGTAGCATCAGCAACATCCTGGCTGCTTTGTCCCTCTGCGCTCCATGTCCCGGCTAGTGGGTAGCCCCTGCTCCCCGCTCACTGAGAGTGAGATAGCGCACCTTTTTGTGTCGGAGAGGAAGCCCGCGCTTACTTGTGTACGGAGACCGCATAGTGTGCTGGCAGGATGCTGCCATTACCTGCAGTGTGTGTCCTGATCCCTGGCAGTCAGACCCCACTGGAGAGAGGTTTCTGCATATAGCACCGCAGCGCTACCCCGCTGTCAATCACCTCAGACCAGCTACAAGTCTGCACAACTCTGCAGACGTCTACCCTACTGCAGAGACCTCCATCATTCCATCACCCTCCTCCACACTATGAATGATAAGTACCTACATTGATACTGGATACTGGATAAGATCTTGTCGATAGCTCAGCAGTTGACATCTGTGGGAGCACAGGTGGACGAGGAAGAGGTAGCAATTGTGATGCTGCAGAATCTGATGTCAGAACTTTACTTCTTAGAAGTTGCCTTCAGTCAAATAATATCAAGCTAATGACTGAAATTGTAAGAGCTGCAGTTCCAGGAACGTATTCCCATTGAGGCCATATTTGAGGGCTCAAAAAGGGTGCAAGGTACAAGTTCAAGATAGGACATAAAGCTTCAGATTGCAGAATGAAAAATACCAGTGGTGCGCAGAAGCTGCATGACAAGCAAAATGAGTCAGCACTGAATGTAGCAGAAAGCCACAGGAAGGATTGCTGGTACATGGACTCAGGAGCCACGAGGCATTTTAGCTGCAATGAACACTGGTTCACCCTTTTAACACCCTGTGTACCCACTACAGTTATAGGGATTGGGAACAAGGTCCTTACTGCATTACAAGCTGGGTCAATCTCAGTGCGTTTAAGAATTGGAGGACAAACAGTTGTTACAGATATCCAAGATGTGTTGTTCGTGCCAGATTTGGGAAGTAACCTTATCGCCATCAGCCAAGCGTATTAGAAGAAAAGGGTTACAGAGTCCAATTTGCAAAGGGCAAGTGCATGGTGCATAATGAAAGAGGGACTGCAATTGCTTCAGCAACCTGATGCAACCAACTGTATGTCCTGGACACAGAGGAGTGTTCAGCAATGACGGCCTCTAATGAAAGCAAATTAATGGAGCTGTGGCACAAACACTTGGGTTGTCTGGGATATGTAAATATATCCAAGGGAGGAAAAAGAAAGACCGGACTCTGTTTGGAGGCACTTTTATGTCCCAGAAAAAGTGTTGCACTGTGGCTATTTATTAAAACATACTCTAACTTTTAATGGTATAAATACGTGGACTTCTATAACATGAAATGGATGAGACACACTGCGAAATAGGAATCAATCATCTCAAACTTAATAGAGATTTGGTGAAAATTGCTTTAGAGATTATTTACATATTGTATAAAAAATAAAAAAGGACCATCATATAACCAATTACATATGTATGCAAGATTAAATCATGTGTCATTAAGTACAATCCAATATTCTTTAAATTCTCAAAAGTTTGCTGAGATCACCACTCAATTATCTGACACTGTATCCGCCCACAGATGTGGAAATAGAAAACTTTTGCATATATATATCTATAATTGATAAATAGCTGATATTTTGTATATTATGCTGATCAGTAGATGGTGCAGAGAACCAGACCTACTGATCAGCATAATATACCCAATATCAACTATTTATCAATGATAGATATATGCAAAAGTGTTCTATCAACAGGGCTGGTGCTAGGGTGTTCCGCGCCCTTCTGGAGACTGTATATTTGCGCCCTATCATACTTTACAAAGGGACAACGCACACCGAAAGAAAGATAAAATGGATATAAGGTATAACTGCGCTAAAAACACTCATGCAACAGGTGTTATAGTCATTAAATGAAAATTGTCACTTTATTCTAAAACATTCATAGACATTGGTAAATAAAGTTATTGTGAATATATTGATGAAAAAACTGGTATCGGGTTAAGTAGTCAAAATTGGATGTTTATAGTCACCCGGTAACATCCATTTTGTTTCCTATTTTGTGTCCGTTCCTAGATATTCTCTGTATTGGTTACAACTGTTATCAGTCCAGATGGTAAATTTAATTTGATGGACTGTATGGAGAGATGGCACACTCCTGCCGGGAGAGAACCTGGTCATTTGTGGGTTCCTTATCATGCAGGCTTGTGTAGGTCCAGTTAGAGATGGCTGTGATGGGATGATCAGTTAGGAAGCTGGTTCGGTCACAAAGTTGTATCGGAGGAAGATATCCAATTGGGTCGGTGGCTAGATGGGTGGTCGGTGGCTAGATGGGTGGTCACTGACACGTTTCGCTAGGATAGTTTCAGGCAGTGCCATCCTTGTCTATCAATACCCTATTTCCACATCTGTGGGTGGATATAGTTTCAGATAATTGAGCGGCGATCTAAGTCAACTTTTGATCATTTAAAGAATATTGGATTGTACTTAATGACCCATGATTTAACCTTGCATACATCCCTACTATTCGATATTGTATACCATTAAAAGTTAGTTTTTAATAAATAGCCATAGTGCAACACTTCTTTCTTTTTCCTCCCTTGGATATATTAACGTATTGCTATTACTTAACTATGGGGTGCACCACTGACTGTCACACATACAACACACTTTGTGTACATAAGGTCTATGGTGGTTTGTGACAAATTGGAGAATTATCTCCAGGAGTCAGTTGTCCCGGGAAATATAATACAGTTGAAATTGTGATAATTTAATATCTAAGTGCATAGTTAGACTGGTGCAGTTTTCCCTTCCCCCTTTTAACATGGTCATCTGGGATATGACAACGTCCAAAAACTCATGGATGGGATGGTAACAGGAATCACCGTGAGCAATAGTGAAAGACGTGTGTGAGAGCTGTATAAAAGGAAAGCAAACTCGCAACCCATTTGGCAAGTCAGTCAGTAGAGCAGAATTACCATTAGCTCTAGTGCACACTGACGTGTGTGGACCAACGGAGGTGGAATCAATCAGTGGCTACCGATACGTTATGACCCTCATTGATGACGCCACAAGAATGACACATGCTTACTTCCTTTAAGAGAAGAGTGTAGAAAGTAGTCAGCAAAATTTTGGATGACAAAAACTCAAGTTGGGTCTGAAGTTAAAGATCTTGGGTTTCGACAATGGTGGAGGGTATGACAACAAAATGTTAGCTGCAATCCTTAGAAAATATGATATACTGTAAAGGATCAACTAAAAATTGCTTACACACTGGAACAGACTCTGAGCTGCAAACCTTACAATTGTCGAAAGAGCATGGACGATGTTAAGTAACACTGGCCTGGAAAAAAGATTTGGGGCAGAAGCAGTATCTACTGCAGTTTAACTAAAGAATCGTGCACCTACAATAGCTATTAAAGGTAAAACGCCACTGGGGGCCTGGTCCAGGAAAAAGCCTAACATCAGTCATCTTTGTGTCTTTGGAAGTAAAGCTTTTGCACATATACTAAAAGAGAAAAGGAAGAAAACTACATCCAAAGTCCATACAATGCATAATAATCAGCTATTGTGAAGAAAGTAAAGGATACAGACTTTGGGATATTGAATACAAACGTCATCTAAAATCCAGAAATGTGATGTTGCATTAAATAGCGCAATTTATACCCCTTTCACAGCAGACAAAATTCCCGGGAAAATTTGCTGGGATTTCAACCCGGCTAGCTAGCAGAGTTGCTCCCGCGATCAGCCTGGGTTACTGCCTGGTGTGAAAGGTAATTAACCAGGTCTGGGCAGCAGGGTCCAGGCAGCGAGGTCTGGGCAAAGGGTTCCAGACTGCGGGGATCCGGGCAGTGGCGCTTGTAGCGCTATTTGCCATGCAGCGGAGCGGGAAGCGCTGGATTTGAGAACATATTCAAAAGATTGAAAAAAAGTGCTTCATAGAGGTTCTTAAGTGGTTTTATTAAAGGCTAAAGAACCAGTGCACTAGAAAATCTACCTTAGAAAAATACACAGCACCTTTCACATGACCCAATTCACCTAATACACAATGACGCCTTCTGTGTGTGCACTATTCCACTGGAACAGTGTGGAAACATAAATTATAATAATTTGCAAGAAAAAAAACCCCACACAGATTAGATATGTTTATAATTAACTATATTAGAGATTACATTTTTTTACTGGTACTGGAAATTGTAAATGAAATGCAATTGTAAAATAAAAATTAATTGTTTGTCTAAGATAGATTTACCCGATTTCTTATTTAACTTTTATTGATTAAACAGAGGTGGTTTTGACACCTAGATTGAAAACAAAAATGATATTAAATTAGTTTAATATTATTGCCATGTTACAGTTTTGGGATCAAAACTGCCAAGATTTCGAAGCTCTTTGGTGTTTCCTAGGATGCTTGTCCTCTTTGGTGTGTTGCTATATTTAGAGAAAGACTGCACTCAACTTTACTTTTTTTCATTTTGTGAATAAAATGTGTGATGTATTGCCCATTTAGAAATCATTAGTTACATTGATTTAAATGTCTTTATTCCATCTAAAGTATCGTTATATATTTTATTATTATTGTACTGCAATTCATTATTTTTCTTGTTGTTTGTTCACTTATCTAGCATTTGGCACTGAGGAACACTTGTAGGCCCATATAAAAAAACAATAGTAATACATTATATTATTATTATTACATTGATTTGTAAGGCACCGCCTTCAACCAAAATCATTGGGCAGTAGAGAAAACAGGACTTACAGTCCTGTACATTTGTAAACACTCTGTTAATGGCGCGCTGTAATTGCTGATTTTGGCAATATTGTGCTTTGTTAAAATGATCCCTACCATACAAAATCCCTCTAAATGTCAAGACCTACCAAACTATGGCCCTTATTCTGGTTGGTGCGGTAATGTCCGCGTGCGTTCGGCCCGCCGATGTTTTGTGTCTGCGCATGTGCAGAGGCGTCTCTGCGCATGTGCGAGCGGGGCGTACGGCCAAATCCCGCATGAAATGTGAACACTCCGAACAGGGGGTGGAGAGGGGCGTGAAGGGCTATTTGGGCTCATTACCATATGCATACGCCCCGCGTTTCATGGGCGTTCCCATGCAAACGCTGGGAGTACGTATGGTAATGCAGTCGTGACGCACGTGTAGGGGGCGGACATATGACATCGCCGGATGTCAGCTGCCCGCCCAGATCCCTGCTTTTGCACGGAAAAATGTCTGTGTGGTCTGAGGTTGTGGGAGCTGGTGGACCTCTTGGTCCTGCATTCGATGGTCTGCGACCATCGAATGATGGGGGAGGTTCCCTGAGATAGAGGAGGCGTATTCCATGAAAAATACACGTGCGGTCCGTTCTGCCACCTTCTTACCGGGTACGGACGGAGTTGGCGATCCGTATGGAAGGTGGGGTTTCGCACGCATGGTCCTGGCCGCATATTCGGATCCGGCCGCACCGATCAGAATAAGGGCCTATATCTTCAATTAAAGCAGGTGTATGGTAATGTGAGAAAAAGGTGGGAAATTTTCCATAATGGGCAAACAAATGAGGATGATGAATATTGATCTGGATGCTCATCATTTGTCTCAGGTTTGGGTGGAAGGTTCTCGATAATTCGCCCTGTAGACCAGGCTTTGCTCAAAGAGATTTTCACCTTTTCACTACGATCATTGAAAAATATATTGGAAGTGATGATAAGTTGAAGCTTGCAGTCAATAAGTGGTTTAAAGGACTAAAAGCAGCCAAGGACAACAAGGGAATTGTAAAGTTTGTGGATAGATATGATAAATGTTTACGTAAAGTATGTGATTATGTGGAGAATTTAGTTTTTTTGCCTTTTTTTCAGCCAAATAGTCATTACCTTTAGGGTTTCCTTTGTACATATGTGAATAGCATATGTGGGAGTATCAAAATAAAGACCAATTGGGCATATATGACAATAAATACAAGTTTCCAGGGCCGCCAATAGGGGGGTGCTGTGGGTACAAAGAAAGGGCCCGGACAGCTCATTTTGTCCACCGCAACCAGTGCGCTGAACAAAGCAGGTCCCGGAGCACATGCATATTCAACCCAGGACACCGGCGGCCAATTAAAATGCTGAACCGGCTTTTGAGCCAATCAGAGCTCGCGCACTGGCAGCAAATCAGAGCGGCAGCCAGTACGCGAGCTCTGATTGGTTCACCAGCCGGTGCTGCATTTTAATTGCCCGCCGGCATCCTGACAAGAAGAAGCCTGCGCTCCGGGACCTCCGGGCTGCAGCTCAGCAGAAGAGGAGACGGGGAGCCGGAGCCGGGTTACGTGAGGAGGGGGGGAGGGGCCCGGACTGGAAATGAGTCCCGGGCCCCCAAATTCCTGATGGCTGCCCTGCAAGTTTCTATGCTGCCAGTGTTTTTAGAAAAATGACAGCTCTAAAGTTTATGATTATCAACATATTTTGCTTGCAATATTACAGCAAGACAAAGCAAAACTATATTGTCCAACTTGTCATTGTTGTAAAGTAATTGTGCTATGAATACAACTACAGGTTGAGTATCCCGTATCCGTATATCTATTATCCGAATTATTCCAAAAACCGTGGTTTTTGGAATCATTCGAATTTTTTTTTTTCCCTAACCCTCTTTTCATACTTACCAAGTCCCCGGGCGTCCACAGCAGGCCTCCGGCATCTTCTCCAGGGTCTCCAGCGGTCCCAGGAATGCATTGCGCGAGTGTGCGCGCGCGCCAGTGACGTCACCGGTGCGCGCGCACACTCGCGCAATGCATTCCTGGGACCGCTGGAGACCCGGAGAAGATGCCGGAGGCCTGCTGTGGACGAACGGGGACTGCGTGGACACCGAGGGACCACCGGACACCATCAGGGGACAGGTAAGTATGGCTAAAACAATCTATTCTAAAAACCGGAATATTCCCCTATCCGGAATGCTCGTGGTCCCGAGCATTTCGGATAGGGGATACTCAACCTGTATTAATATACAGTTCATATAGACATATTTTCAATAAATACACTTCATTGAAAGTTCTCAAAATTGCAAAACCCCCAATTCAAACGTAGGCATTTACGATGTATTGTACCAGGTTTGCGCTAATATCGTATAAATCCGGGAGATGGTAATCGCCTCCTCAGCTTTTGCTGAGAAGACCATGGTCTACTGTTTTTTTTTTTTAAACATTGAAATTATTGATTGCAACTACAAATATTTGTTAGTCCTACATACTTGATGGTTTCTTGGAAGAGGGGTTGAAAAACAGGTTCTGCACCCGCGTTAAGCCGCGAGCAATCAGCAAGCAGGCAGGTGGTACAGATTCATAGCCATCGAACAATGCTATTTAGTTTCTAACCTGTGACTAAATTTGGTGTTCGCTTTGATTTTAGAGTCTGCTCGTTAATCTCTATGCAAAGTAGATGAAATGAATATGCAGCATTTTTTATGTAATTGTATGGCTTGTGTGTAGCACTATAATTTTCCAAACAGGATCTTGCAATCAAGCTTCTATTCATTAGTGTGTGAACAATTTTATTTCCAAGCTCTTCTCGTTGCCAATCACTCCACTGTCGTGTGCATCTGTGGCAGAGCGGAGAGAAAGTTTCTTTTGTGCCTCTGGGCATTAGTTTAAACTTTTTTTGCTATAAAAAGAGATACGTTATTATTTTTTTTTGTAAGAGACGTTTTGTAGATAGGAGAAAGGAGAACGGTTGTCAAAGGCTTTTTTTTTTTAAGCTTTTGTTCTTGCCGTTTTATATATATTTTTTTATAGAGAACAATTGGGGACACCGGCTTTTTGTTAACGCATAATAAAAATGTACAGAAAGTTTCAGATATAAACCAGTAGGGGGCATCATACCCCAAATTTTGGGTGCATAGCAAATTGATTATTGGACATTGTACTTTGGCACTATAGGCAATATCAATATCTAGGTTTTGAGAAAAAGTAATTGGGGGGAGATTTATCAAAGCCTGTAGAGAGATATAGTGTATAGAGATAAGGCACCAGTCAACCATTTTTTTTTAACACAGCCTGTAATAGCACTTTTACACCCAAGTCCCAGATCGGACCCAGTATTTGGAACACAGTTCCAAGCCAGGTGGGATCCGGGATTTGCACCGTTTACACTGTGGTGCCAATCCGCAGTGTAAACGGGGTCGGCGCTTGGAGATGACATCATCTCCAAGTGCCTGGACCACCGATCACCCCTCCAAGACCGCCGATTGTCCCGCTGGGGGCAAGCCCAGCACCAGGGTAAGCTGGTGGGCTGCCCCCAGTCCCTGTGCACCCCCAGCCCCCGCCCGCGAGGTGAATGGATGCCGTACACAGGGTGCCTTAGACAGGCATCCATTCACCTCCTCCCTGCCTCTGCTGCTGTCTGCACAGTAAAGCAACCGCGGGACGCTGGAGTCCGGAGATTGGGCTTCCCCCATTGCTGTAAACGGGAGCCAGGCCACACAGTTAGGGCCATGATGGGTATTGAACCTATTACCTCAGTTCTGTGAGGCAGCAATGCTAACCATTACACCATACATACTGCCCAACAAATAAATGTAACTAATGTAACAGTGTCCTGTCACTGTGAGCAGTGTTCATTCCGGGAATCAAAAACTGGGAGGCAGACTATCACAGCAGCCAAGACTTCCACCCAGGGGAGTGGACCCTTCCCCTCCAACATTTAATAGATCTCTGGGGTCTTCCTGAGGTCAAGCTCATGGTGTTTTGACTCAATGCACGACTCAAAAAATCTGGATCCATGAACTTTGCAAGTGGATGCATTGATGGCACTGTGGCAATTCCAGCTGGTTTATGGATTACCTTTCCGCTTCTTCCAAGGTTTCTCAAGATAGTGAAGCGGCAAAACCAAGCCTGTTGGGTGACATTCTATGGGATGAGAGTTGTGTTTTTTGGCGAAATTTGCGCAAAAAACGGCCGAAATCCCGTTTTCGCATATTTAATGAGATGCGAAAAACGGCAAAAATCACAGATTTTGCCGCGAAATCGCTCTTTTATAAAGTGCGATTTTAACTCGCGCCGGAACTCGCATCCAGATGTTTTCCCATTGAAAAGTATACAATGCGCATATTTAATGAGATGCGAATTTGGAAAATGTGTCTTAAATTCGGCAAAAAATCAGACCAGGTTCTGATATGCGAGTTGGCCTGAACCCTGCACAGATCATTGAGATCTGTGCACGGTTCTGTGGTAAAAAATGTGTGTGTGTTTTTTTTTTCTTGAAAAAAATTGCGTGGGGTCCCCCCTCCTGAGCATAACCAGCCCCGGGCTCATTGAGCCGGACCTGGTTCCAAAAATACGGGGGACAAAAAGTGTAGGGGTCCCCCGTATTTCTGAAACTCAGCCTGTGTCGCGTTGGGACAACGCGCCAGAAGCTGTTAGGTGCATCAGAGACAGCCGGTTGTCCCCGCTGTCAGTGCGGGGGTAGCCGGCTCTGCAGCAGAAGGGAGACCAGCGCTGGATCCTGGATCGGTGAGTATGTGGTTGTAAAAGTGAGATGTGTGTGTGTGTATGTAATAAAGTTTTACTTTTCTGTGTGTGTGTTTTCTTTTAACATTCTTTTTACAGGTGGACTACAAGTCCCAGCGGGCCCATTAATGCCCCGCATGCTGGGACTTGTGGTTCTCCAAGTCCCAGCCTGCGGGGGAGGTCTGCTGGGACTTGTAGTTCTCCTGTATAAAGCAATGTTAGGATTGGAAGATTTTACACCATCAGGCCGGCGTCCACTGGCCAGGGACGCCGGTGACAGCCCCGGGCTTCAGCCCTGGACGGGTGAAGCCTTGGGGGGGGGACCCCTTTATTGGGGGGGTCCCCACTCCTCCAGGTACCCCGTCCAAGGCTGACCAGCCACGGTGCTCATGGTACGGCCGGTAAAAAGTGTCCCCCGGCTGTGGCATGACACTGCGGGCTGTTGGAGCCCGGTGCTGGTTTCAAAATACGGGGGACCCCCAGATTTTTTGTCCCCCGTATTTTTGGAACCAGGACCGGTCGAAGAGTCCGGGGCTGGTTTCAGAAATACGGGGGACCCCTACACTTTTTGTCCCCCGTATTTTTGGAACCAGGTCCGGCTCATTAAGCCTGGGGCTGGTTATGCTCAGGAGGGGGGACCCCACGCAATTTTTTTTTTTACAAACCCAAAATCGCACATAAGCTCAAATTCGCACATTTTCATGCCTAAAAATCGCACATTTTCATGCCGAAAATTCGCCCATTATCGCACTCAATCGCACTTTTCTTGCCGGAACACGCACCTCATTAAATATGCGAATCCAAGGCAAAAATGCGATTTGAAAAAAGTGCAATAATGGGCGAAAAACTGATGTGGGAAAAACTCTCATCCCATAGAATGTCACCCGTTGTGTCTTGGGTTATTTTATATGTTTCATTTATTCCATCAAATTATAAGTGAAAATCTTCATTAAAGTTTATGCACTATCTGTATTTTCTTTTTTATTACATATGACATCATTGGATGAGGATTTCACCATTGGAGGATCCTTACATTGAACTACCCTACACTGGAGCATTGTTTCATTGTGACTTCATACCCTTTTGCCCATACATTTTTTTTTATCTCTGGGGACCTTTTTTTAGCGCTTAAAATCATTTTATTTTATTTATTGTTTTACATGTATCTGGTGGTTTTTGAATGTCAACTTTAATTTGATTTGAGCAGCTTCAAAGTTTGTTGTGCGCCCTTTAATCACTTAGTCACTTTCTTTCGGCTGCCGGACGCGGTCCCGACAGTCGGGATCCTGACAGTTATTTACCTGACGTCGGGATCCCGACTGTCAAAACGCCGACAGACAGGTGCCCGACGGCAACCCGCTATTTTCCCTCGTGGGGGTCCTCAACCCCCATAGAGGGAGAATAGAATAGGTGGCGAGCTTTAACACACCCTAACTATACAGGATCTCAGTTACCCACAATTCACCAGTCCAGGCACTAATAGTAATTTGTGGCATAAACCTACATTGTGTATATATTCTGCAGAACAGTTCTGAAAAATGTTGATTTCTAAAAAAAATAAAAAAAAAAAAATTGTTGCTGTTTTGTGTTAAATGGTCAGTAACGCAGGCAGGTGTAAGCTAAGTCTGTTTTGTGATACTGGCAAAGGGGAAGGGGAAAGCAGGGTAGTTTGGAGCCATTAATGATCACTGTGGAACTACAAGTGTCAGAATGACCTGTCAGCGCTGGATTATGCTGACTACACTACGCTACTTCTGACTGACTACGCGGGATGCTGATAACGTAGATTACAGATGTAAAGTAGCTGGCAAGCTGCCAGGATTCAAACACGCGCTGCAGTAAGGCAGTTTGGCAAGCTGCCAAGATTCATAGCTGGAGTGGCTCGCGTTGCCGCCGTGAAACTAAACAAGTACCGTTCTGCCCTTTGGGTGACATGGTGCCCCAGCAGCCTTCCCGAGAGCTATGAACAAGTTGCTGTGGCCCCAAGGGGAATATGCGGCTGCAAATTTATACCACATTTTCATTTTTAGCTCTGACTGGGAGTCACACCTACCAAAGGTAGAGGCCATGTTAAAGTCCCTACGGGCATATGGGTTTACCGCCAACCTTGAGAAGTGTGGCCTTGGTATGGTGGAGGCAAATTATTTAGGGTACATTGAGATAAATACTTGTGTGACCCATTGGTTTTTGGCTTTAAAGCCTAGTGGCGTAACCATATATTTTGCGCCCCCCCGCCAAACTTTTTCGGCACCCCCTCCCCCCCTCTCTCTCCCTCCCCTCGGTGCCCCTCCCCATGCCCATACCTGACAGAGCCGCATCTGCGGTCACTGTCCCGTCCAGTCTCCCGGCGCCGGCTGATAATGAAAAGTGACTCTTAGAAAATGGCTGCCAAAACTGTCTGCAATACGGGGGCAGCCATTTTCTAAGTGTCAGTTTTCATTATCAGCAGGAGCCGGCGCCGGAATCGAGTGACGGGACAGTGACCGCGGATGCGGCCAGGCAGCAGCGCAGCGGGTAACTATAGCACCGCAGCCCCCCCCTCCAGGCGCCCATAGTTACTCTGCGCCTCCCTGCCACGGCGGGGGCTGCGGAGGCATAGTTATGCCACTGTTAAAGCCATTTAAGTTTGAGGTGCACCATCGCCCGTGAAAACAGCACCTCAATGCATATGCTTTCCAGGAGGTTTGTAGCCCCTGATTTTTAAAGCAACTCTATGGTAAAGCTAGGGGAGGAGAAAGATGGAAAGGTGGGTGACCTCTGGAAAATTGTGGAGGGCTGTGTATCCAGGAGGATGACACAATTAGAGGTGGGTGAGACAGAGCTTGTCTGAAACTAAGAGGAAAGGGGTGTGGCAGGGACAGCATGCTTCCACAGGAAGGTAATGTAGAAGATCCAGTCCAGGATTTAGAACAGTGGCAGCAGAAGGGCTAAAGAGATCCAGTCTTAAGATATATTGTGAATCACTCTCTGCTGATTACCAGCACCTGTTACTCCCTTTTATCTGTTTGTCCAGAGCAGGGAGTGATATGCAAGGAATGTGGGGATTACGTTAGGTGTTCTCTGGAGTGTATCCTTACGGTGCAAAACCTGCTATGCTGTAACTGAAGAATTGCCATGCTGTTACCTTGTATGCTGTCTACTAGGTTTTGAAGCAGTAGCAGAAGAAAGGTGTGTAATTAGCAGCACCTGTGATTTCATGATGTAAGTGTTTCCAGGGCAGAGTGCTCTTGCTCTTTATGATAGATTAGCTGCCCAAGCGATAGGCCGAGTGTGGGCCATGGTAGGGACCACTGGAGCATTGGCAAGAGTCTGCTCATGCTGTGTTTACCTGTATGCATCATGGCTGGAGGCAGCCCCCATTCTGCACCGAGGCAGGAGCCACCGCTGGTTGTTCCTAAAAGTAACCATATCTTATTTATAGCTACACCCTGTCCCATCTATAATTAATGCAGCTACAGTACCAATAGGGGGAGTTTGTATCTCAAAAATTGCTTAGATAAATTAGAAATGTGCAGGTTCTGATTTACTCTGATTTCAAAGCAGGATCTTATTGGCCATCAACTGTCAACAACTGTCATGTGATTTGGGATAGCCAATAAGAACCTGCTTTGAAATCAGAGTAAATCAGAACCTGCACATCTCTAATATAAATTGAATTTACACCACCACATATATAGCATTAACGAGTGAGACACATCTAATTATCCAATCCTTTAGTTTTAGAAATTCGGAAACAAAGAGATCGTTTTCCTTTGGGGTGAACTTGCGCCCACAGCAGGGATAAGGTTAACACGAGTTCACCGAGTGATGTTGCTAAGCTCTGTCCCAGCATCTGCGCTCCTCCCCTACATATGGTATAATTGCGTATTACAATGCATACAACTTCTTAGCTTTGTTCAAAGAAAAAAAAAATGGTATTAACTTTGCTAGCCTCTCTATTCACAAGGGATTGGAACAGACATTCCCCAGACAGCCGACTGAAAGAGCCAGGCAAATACTAGCCAGAAACTATAATTACTTCCTGATTGTGGAGGCCACCCACTGGGCGAAAAAAAAATTGTGATGCACACCCAGGACGACTACATACCATGTGATCCAGGGGTCATCAAAATCTATCCCGAGTATGTATAATATTAATGTGCTGAATATAAATGTCAGACAACTGGAAACTCAGCAAAAAGCAATGACGAAATACATCCAAAGTAACACCTGTATGAAAGGATGAAAGGATCTGCATACTACGATAACAGTACATTGGACCCAGTGGCGGAGCTAGAAATATTTCTCCCCCTGCCCCCCAAAAAATCTGGTGCCTCCCCCCCGCAAGAAGGGGCTAGGCTATGGACTACAGGCGCCGCTTGCTGGGACCAGCTCATCGCTCACTGCTGCCTGGGTCGCCTGTCAGTTCAGCCAGCGGCGCCCACCACAGACCTCGCTGGCGCCGCTCCCCCAAGCTGCCGCAGGGTCTGCCACATATGTAGTTACGCCACTGAATGGACCTTATTCAGGTCTGTTCGCAAAGTGCGTTCGTTGTTTTGTTACTGCGCATGTGCATATGCAGTATGCACCCACTGCAGTAGTCGGATCGCTGGGTGCACGCTGATGGCGGGGGCGTGGGACGGCCTCATTAGCATTTGTGTACGCCCAGTGTTTTATTGGCGTTCCCATGAGAATGATGGGCATTCTTATGCTAATGATGCCGTGACGTGGGCGTCGGGGGCAGCCAGCTGACACCACCCGCCCACTTCCTTCTGAAAGTGCACGCAGATGTAAGGATGCCTCAGAGCACCCTTACATCTGCGTGCACGTTCCACGTTATTCCGTGGTTACCGACCATCGAATTGTGTGGGTGTTCCACTGCAACGCTGTGATTGGATGTTTATGTAAAACATCAGGGCCATAACTAGGGGGGGGGGGGACTGGGGGGTCACGCACACCAGGCGCTGGAGGGGGGGGAGCGCTAGTGTGAGGTCCTGGCAGCGGGTCCGGGGACAGGCAGCAGGGTCCCGGGGACGGGCAGCGGGGGTCCGGGGACTGGTGGGTTAACTCCGGCTCCTAGCGCTGCCGGGCGGTGGGCGGGAAGCAGATTTTGAAAAGACTTGCCGGACGCTGATTGGCTGGATTCAGCCAATCAGCATCCGGCAAGTCTTTTCAAAGTCATCAGCGCTTCCCGCCGCCAGGCAGATAGCGCTAGGAGACGGAGTGAAGGCTGCTGCTACACCAGTCCCTGGACCCCTGGACGCTGCCTACCCCCGCTGGCTGCACACAGGTATGTTGGCAGTGGGGGTCCAGGTACTGGTGTAGCACCAGCTTTCACTCACTCGTCACTCCGTCTCCTAGCGCTATTTGCCTGGCGGCGGGAAGCGCTGATGATTTTGAAAAGACTTGCCGGACGCTGATTGGCTGAATTCAGCCAATCAGCGTCCGGCAAGTCTTTTCAAAATCTGCTTCCCACCACCAGGCAGATAGCGCTAGGAGACGGAGTTAACCTACTCCAATCCCCGGACCCCCACTGCCTGTCCCCAAGGCAGTCATTTGGTGTGTGTGTCCCCCGGGCACCGAAACACCTAGTTTCGGCCCTGAAAACATCCATTCACAGCCAGTGCCGAGGAATACGCCTTGTGAATGGTGGGCCGCCCTACCACCATTCTCAAGGTGGTGGCTAGGTTGACTCGCAAGAATGCGAATACACATCCAAGGAGAATCCACCAGAATAACCACCATTGTCTGTGCACTTAAGGACTCATCATTTTTCTTACACACGGAATAGTATACCCAAGTGCTTAGTTCCTTCCATACTAATTCAGTAAACCATTACTTACAGACATGCTACAGAAAGCCTTTTCATTATATCGACATAGATCTAGTAGAATTATTCCATTAAGCAATGTTTATTTTTTACCTCTCAGCGAATTTTATTGGATTTCTTAAATTCTTACCAGATCACAGAAAATAAACATATTTTAGACATCTGTACTCATTAACAAAAGCACTTGATCAGCAATTAGCTTCATCTTGCTTCAAAACATAGTAAATCATGGGTGAAACAGCAATGAACGCAAGCATCAAAGTAATACTGCGCTATACACAAAAAACAAACAAAAAAGCAAAAATGATAAATAGGCCGAAGGGTTGAAATAAACTGTACAAGGTCTGTGGGTGAAAATACCGCATTATCCATGATCATAGAATTAAATGAACATGACACAATCCAGTAAAGTAAAAGGAAAAGGAAATTGTGGCTCCCAAGAACCCCCAAAGCAGCTCTTGTTTTTCTAAAAACATTCTTGAAAATATCTCAGTCAGTGTATTTTTTTTTTCCTTTTACAATGCCTATAACCAACATAAAATCGAGATATTTTCAGAGCTAAAAAGATAACTGTACTTAAGCCATAGGTCATTTCAGGAATAGTTGATCAAGTTGGCTTCCTTGATATCTAGAAGTACGTAAGCCTGTGTTACTGGGTTGATTGAAGAGTAGATATAGCTCCAATCTATGGTTCTGAAAGCATAGTTGAAACTCTGTTGGCCGGATTAATTGACCGGTGATGTGCTCAAAGTTTTCCAATATTCTAAAAATTGCAAATCAGCAGGACCTGTAGTGCACAGGTGCGGTTCGGTTTCGTCGACTCAATTTCAGACCTGTTAAAGAGGCTGAAAATTTTGTAGATGGATAAAACCATGCTGTACTGACATACTAAAAATACTAACATACTAAAAATAGGTGGGTGGACGAACGAACGAAAAACAATAGGATAAGTAGGATCGGAGGGGAACGGAGGCAGGATAGGAGGATCGAAAGAGGTTAGGAGGAGGGATAGGCTAGTCGAAAAAAGTGGGTTTTGAGGGAGCGCTTGAAGGAGGTAAGGGAATCAGAAAGCCTGATGGGTGGCGGGAGGTTGTTCCAGTGCAGGGGGGCAGCGCGAGAGAAGTCTTGGACACGGGAGTGGGAGGAGGTGATTAGGTGAGAGGTCAGTCGGCGGGTGGGGTATGCTCAAACTGAAATTGAAATCACAGTGTTAGAATAAAGCAGCCAGTATTTACCCTGCTCAGAAACAAAATAACACACCCAAATCTAACTCTTTGCACCCGTTGACCCTATTTGCGGCCTGGATCCGCTGGTGGGCAAGTTTACAAAGGGCCGAATTTGGCAGAGTTTCCAATTTATATGACTGCCAAGCTCTGCAAATTTGGCATGATGAGTGAACCATCGATAGAACTCAGACGCAAATCGCCATAGAGTTCCATCCGATCATCGCCTTTACAATCAATCATAAGGCTGAATTCTTCCATGAATTCAGCTCAGAAAATGAATGGAAAATAGACAATCTTTTCCATTTGTACTTGATGACAGGGATCCCTGCAAGCTTCTCTGTGTTAAAATAAGGAAACGTTATTTATTTAATTATTGATTTTAAGTGTTGTGTGGTTCTCCACCCCGAGTACAATCAGCCCCGGCCTCTTTGAGCTGGCCCAGGTTTCAGAAATACAGGGGATAAAATGATTGGGGTAGTATTTAAAAAAACAGCACCTGTCTCTTGGACCAATCATGGTTCCAAAAATATAGGATCCAAAATGAGTAGGGATCCCGCATATTCAGGGTAATGCCATAGCCGGGGGGACACTTTGCCTATGACGAAAACCAGCAAAACACCATAATCGCAAAGTTCATTGGAGGAAACAACAAAGGTGACCCCAATTAACTTTGCAGTCAGGGTGATTTGCTGGTTCCCATCATAAGCACCCATGTTAAACGCTTAACATGGGCATCTATGGTGATAATTGCCCAAAGATGCCCATGCTAATTTCTTAACATGGGCGTCTATGGAGATGCAAACAGCCTATCAGGTGTGGAATGTGAGGTTATCATACTCACTGTAAATCTGTAATTACTATATTTTATTAGGTGTAGTAATTAATGTACTATTTTAGTCCGTCGGTACCCTCTTATTCTCCATAGATGTTTCTATCCCCCAAATCTGTGTGTATTTCCAGATCAGATCGCTCTTGCCCTAATATGGTCTGCCAGGAAATACCCAGGAAATAATTCACCAAAAGGTTATGTCCCATTACCATACTTTTGTTCCTGCTATCACAGGAGGGTGTTAGCTGAGGGACAATCTTCACAGGGGGTGATCCAATTCCCCTGCTACCAACAGGAAATGTTCACAGGGGGTAATCAGGACATAATGTAATCCGACTATGATTGTGTCTCTACCTTCAGCTCCTTTGTGTCAATACCAGACTTAGTGGAACCCGGCACCACAGGGGGTGATCAGCCCATAACGTAATCTTGTGTTGTATTGTATCTTGCTCTGCATATCCCTGGCCACTTCCAGACTTACTGGAACCGACCCAGCAGGGGTTGAGAGCAGCAGTTGGACAACTGTGGATTGAAGGTGGGATATACCTTATGCTTGAATCCACCAATCAGGAACTTGGTCAACCCCACAGATGATGCGATCACCGTGGGAATTTGAGAAGTTTTTAAAATGACTTGCAGACTAGCCAGGAGGAGAAAATTTGATGGACTGTCCTGGACTAAGAGGTTATGCTCTGTCTGGGTATCGTGTGGACCTATATGCTATCACTGCTGTGTGGGCTAAGTGATAGTTTGCCCTGTGGAACTGACCTGGGACTGTGACTATACAAGGACTGTCTGTTTGGGCCTGCTACCTGAATATCTTTCTACTCTGCAATTTACCTTTGCCACTGTTTATTGTCTATTTGTGCGTGCTGTGGAAAATAAACCGTGCTTCTGGTTTCATCTGCTCGGTGTCTGAGTGATTGAGGAACTCGTACCCTCACATTTGGCGGCAGCGACAGTGGGATCATTCGGACACCAACCATCGAGCACAGAAAGCACAGAGAACAGAGGATCAGACCATATGTAAGGAAACGGAAAATGCAATAAGGTGATGTTCAGCAAGTGAGCAGGTGTCAGTCCTGTGAAAGGGAAAATGTTTCCAAGGGAAGGAGCAGAGGAGCTCAGGGATGGAGGTTCTCCAGTGTATCGGCAGGCTGGGAAGCCGGATCTGTTATTTATTGTCAGAAAGATGCATTATATCTGGGAGTACTGGCAAGAAGCTCAGCAGATGGTCAGCGGGTGGAGAGTATCCAGCATACAGGACAAGTTGTGTTACCTGGGGGATGCATTCCTGCACTGTAAAGGTGAGGCCACTTCTTGGAATCTGCTGGGGGAGCCAGAGTTTGTAGAATTTACAGAGGAAGTGATTGCTACAGTTACCCAGATGCTACAAAGAGGACAATATTCTGAGGCTGAAGGACAAGTCCAGAATAAATTGATGCCCCAGATAGAACCAGAGGAAAGGTCTAGAAGGGGGCTACTGCAATCTGGGCAGACAACCGAGGGGTCTGCCACAGAATTAATTGTTACTGCAAGAGAAGGGTCGTTGTCAGGGGGGCCCCTAACTGCCCTTGAAGAAATGAGTATGGAGGAGCTGATAGCAGAATGTCAGCTGCGGGGTATACCAGTTCAATCCTGCACTCGCGGGGAAATCCTTCAGCAGATCCTTCACGATCAGGGAGATCCTACAAATGCATTTGCTGATTATCGGGCATGGATCCTCCATTTCGGTGCACAGCTGAGTGTGTGGGAACAATTGCAGTGTCTGGAGGAGTGCTTCGTGGTGGCAGAGGAAGAGGCGATTGATCGCGGGCTCCTGGATACCCCAGCATGGCAAGATCAGTGTCGCAGGGGGCGTGATGAAAGGCACCGTTTGCAACTGCTTCTCCCCCATCCTAGGGAGGAAGCTGCTCAGTGTTCTCTGCAGGGGGAGGTTATCCCCAACGTGAAGGAAGTGAGGCCTCTGAGCCAGGCACCCCGGGAGGAGCTGCACTACTGCTTCCCTTTTGCTGAGGTGGGAGATGCAGAATTATTAACCTGCTGCCAGGGGATCTATGAGGACTGCGTCCAGGAGGAGATCACCGTGGTTAGAGGAGTATCCGACAACATCCAGGCCACAAGCATACCAGTCGCAGATGATGTCGTGTTTCGGGCTGCCCAGCATACTCAGCTGGGGAAGGAGGCTATCGCGGAGAAGGAGGTGTGCGCAGAAGTAGCTGCAGGTGAGCATCTGGCTTTTAAGGGGACAGAGCTGACACAGCCTGTCCTGCAGCCACCAGCGGAATTGTTTGTGATGGAGGGTCCCTCCTCAGCCCTGGACATTGAGACCAAATGCTGGACTGAAATTTGCCATGCCCCTAGTTTGGGTTTGGGGGAGGAAGGACAGGACGGGGTGGTGGAAGTGCCAGGGCCAGAGCCCCTATATTGGCCTGCTGTTTGGCCCCTGTTCCTTGGGCAAGAGGGGGAGGTGGAAAGTGGTCCCTGCCCCATTGTGCCCGAGGCAAAAGTATTAGTAGGTTACAATGTTGCAGAGGGGGGGTACCCAGAATCCGAAGAAGAGGAATCGCTACATCCCTTGTTAGTTCCAATGTATGACTTCGACTGTAATCATGCCCTTGCTGGTTCTGCAAACCAGCCGCCTTTTACAAGATGGGTTTGGTATGATGTCACCCTGTGGGACTCAGGTGGTAAATCCAAACCCCAGATTCTCTGCTCTGCATCCCGCTATTCCAGGTTGTTATTGGTTCCAGAACAGCTTGGTACCGGGACTACAATAGTAGGGGAAGGAATGTGAGGTTATCATACTCACTGTAAATCTGTAATTACTATATTTTATTAGGTGTAGTAATTAATGTACTATTTTAGTCCGTCGGTACCCTCTTATTCTCCATAGATGTTTCTATCCCCCAAATCTGTGTGTATTTCCAGATCAGATCGCTCTTGCCCTAATATGGTCTGCCAGGAAATACCCAGGAAATAATTCACCAAAAGGTTATGTCCCATTACCATACTTTTGTTCCTGCTATCACAGGAGGGTGTTAGCTGAGGGACAATCTTCACAGGGGGTGATCCAATTCCCCTGCTACCAACAGGAAATGTTCACAGGGGGTAATCAGGACATAATGTAATCCGACTATGATTGTGTCTCTACCTTCAGCTCCTTTGTGTCAATTCCAGACCAGTGGCGTAGCTATGCTGTGGCAGCCCCAGCCATGGCTTGGAGGAGCCAGCGCCTGCTGGGCGCACTGAGAACTGAAGAAAGAAGGTCACCGTCTGCACACAGAGCTGGAGCTGGCTGCTCAGCACGCTCTACAGTGCAGGAAGGCACCGACCTGGACAAGCGCTCTCCCTGCTGCTCCTGTCAAACGGCAGACAGGCAGCAGCAAGCTACAGCAGTGGAGAAGAAAGTACTGCAGCCCGATCCCCCTGGTCGGCCTTCTCTCTCCTCAGATAGAACACACAGGCTCCCCACTGATGCTGCGTAACCTGCTTCTCACAGGCAGATGTCTGCCTGTGAGGAAGAAACTCGAGGCTGTTATAATCAGTTCCCACGGCCCCCCTCTGGCAGGTTGTATACCCTCCCCCACCACTATGGAGTCTCAGGATACACAGTCAGCACTTAAACCTCCAGTCCCAGCAGCAGCTGAGAAGCTTCCTCTATGCATTGCATTTCCTCCTGTACGACGTGTTGATCCGCCCCCAGATCTCCTGCTACAGCTTCTCAGTTCTGCTGTCCTCCCCTGCTTACTGCGAGTCTAGAATCCTATCCACAGTTGTGCCACTGTCTCTACCTACCCCATGTGTGCCCCTGCCCACCCCTTGTGTGCCCCTGCCCACCATATGTGTGCCCCTACCTAACCCACCCCATGTGTGTCCCTGTCCATCATATGTGTGCCCTTGCTCCTGCCCACCCCATGTGTGCCCCTGCCTATCATATGTGTGCCCTTGCTCCTGCCCACCCCATGTGTGTCCATCCCACCCCATGTGTGCCCCTGCCCACCCCATGTGTGCCCCTACCCACCCTATGTGTGTCCCTGTCCATCATATGTGTGCCCTTGCTGCTGCCCACCCCATGTGTGCCCCTGCCCACCCCATGTGTGCTCCTACCCACCCCATGTGTGTCCCTGTCCATCATATGTGTGCCCCTGCCCACCCCATGTGTGCCCCTGTCCACCATATGTGTGCCCCTACCCACCCCATGTGTGTCCCTGTCCATCATATGTGTGCCCTTGCTCCTGCCCACCCCATGTGTGCCCCTGCCTATCATATGTGTGCCCTTGCTCCTGCCCACCCCATGTCTGTCCATCCCAGCCCATGTGTGCCCCTACCCACCCCATGTGTGTCCTTGCTCCTGCCCACCCCATGTGTGCCCCTACCCACCCCATGTGTGTCCCTGTCCATCATATGTGTGCCCTTGCTCCTGCCCACCCCATGTGTGTCCTTTCTACCCCATGTGTGACCCTTTGCCATCTCTACCTCTAACCCCCCTCCCCCCCCCCCATGTGTTCCTCTGTTGCTTTCCCCATCTGTACCTCTGCAGCTCTGCTATGTCCATGGCTGTTTGCTGCAAGACCAACACAAGACCATGTACAGTGCCACACATTTGAAGAATGCAGGTAAGCACAATTTTTTATTGGTAAAGCACTGGGGAGGGTCTGTGTGGATGTGGGGAGGGTTCTGCTCCTTCTCTCCATGGTGACTTACGGCCTGACATTTATTGAATGTTACCTTATGTCTAGCGTACAGTGTAAGGTGCATTACAGTGTGTGGCATACAGTGTAAGTGGCATTACGGTGTGTGGCATACAGTGTAAGTGGCATTACGGTGTGTGGTGTACAGTGTAAGTGGCATTACGGTGTGTGGCGTACAGTGTAAGTGGCATTACGGTGTGTGGCGTACAGTGTAAGTGGCATTACGGTGTGTGGCGTACAGTGTAAGTGGCATTACGGTGTGTGGCGTACAGTGTAAGTGGCATTACGGTGTGTGGCGTACAGTGTAAGTGGCATTGTGTGTGGTGTGTAGTGTAAATGGCATTATGGTGTGTGGTGTACAGTGTAACTAGCATTAGGGTGTGTGGTATACAGTGTAAGTGGCATTACGGTGTGTGGCGTACAGTGTAAGTGGCATTACGGTGTGTGGTGTACAGTGTAAGTGGCATTACGGTGTGTGGTGTACAGTGTAAGTGGCATTACAGTGTGTGGTGTACAGTGTAAGTGGCATTGTGTGTGGTGTACAGTGTAAGTGGCATTATGTGTGTTGTGTACAGTGTAAGTGGCATTATGTGTGTGGCATTACGGTGTGTGGCGTACAGTTTAAATGGTATTACGGTGTGTAGTATACAGTGTAAGTGGCATTATGTGTGTGGTGTACAGTGTAAGTAGCATTACGGTGTGTGGCGTACAGTTTAAATGGTATTACGGTGTGTAGTATACAGTGTAAGTGGCATTATGTGTGTGGTGTACAGTGTAAGTAGCATTACGGTGTGTGGCGTACAGTGTAAGTGGCACTATGTGTGTGGCGTACAGTGTAAGTGGCATTACAGTGTGTGGCGTACAGTGTAAGTGGCATTACAGTGTGTGGCATACAGTGTAAGTGGCATAATGTGTGTGGAGTATAATGTAAAGGTGCCCACAGACGCTACAATTATCGAATGCGTTTTGTACTTTTTAAGCACAAATTGCATCTTATGTACAATTATTGGATGGTGTTTATGTTCCCTGGAGCCCGATATTGTATGTCTAAAAAAGTACGTGCTGCACATACTTTTTAGACTACATCTGAAATTTAACATTACAAACATGGGTTCATCACATGCATCCAAGTGCACATCTCATAGCAAGCTGGAAGAAAAATTGTATAGAACCATTGTACAGTCAAAAACGCATAGCACAGTACTATTGTAGCGTCTGTGGGCACCTTTAGTGTCATTACGGTGTGTGGCATACAGTGTACGTAAAATTATGGTGTAAGCAGCATTATGGGCGGGGGGGGGGGGGGGGGGGCAGGTACCATTTTGGCAGGGGGGAGCAAAATTTATAGTTACGCCACTGTACCAGACTTAGTGGAACCCGGCACCACAGGGGGTGATCAGCCCATAACGTAATCTTGTGTTGTATTGTATCTTGCTCTGCATATCCCTGGCCACTTCCAGACTTACTGGAACCGACCCAGCAGGGGTTGAGAGCAGCAGTTGGACAACTGTGGATTGAAGGTGGGATATACCTTATGCTTGAATCCACCAATCAGGAACTTGGTCAACCCCACAGATGATGCGATCACCGTGGGAATTTGAGAAGTTTTTAAAATGACTTGCAGACTAGCCAGGAGGAGAAAATTTGATGGACTGTCCTGGACTAAGAGGTTATGCTCTGTCTGGGTATCGTGTGGACCTATCTGCTATTACTGCTGTGTGGAGGAGTGATAGTTTTGTGCTTTGGACTGTGATGCTACAAGGACTTTGCTACCCGGATGTTTATATGCTACATTTGCCTCTTTTTTCCTGTCTTCATCTACTTTCGTGTGCTGTGATAAAAATAAACCATATTGTGGTTTCATCGGCTCGGTGTCTGAGTGATTGAAGAACTCGTATCCTCACATGGAACACCTATAGAGCTCCTCCCTGATAGGCTGAGGGAAGTCCCATTGACTGACATCACTGGGATTTCCCTCATTCTTGGGGAGAAGCCGCATGTGTAAACACACTTGCAGCTTCTCAGTCCGCTGGTAGGTAATCATAATTTTTTTCTATTTTAACCCCTGGGATGCCTACATTGACTGAAGAGGACGTGATCTACACTAGAGAAGGTGAGTATTTTTTTCCACATGTACATTCTGGATTCTACTGGAAAAGAGCGATGGACCTACGTGTCAAGGTAGGAGAGTATATGTATGTATGTATGTATGTACAGTATGTATGTATAATGTATGCATGTATGTAATTAGAGTTATACTTTATATGGTGTGGGTGTTTTTATTTGAGTATTGGTCCTGCACTGGGACTAAAATTCCCAGCTGGCCCTTTAATGCCCTGAATGCAGGGACTTGTGGTTATCTAAGTCCCTGCATGCGGAGGAGGCTTGATGGGAGTTGTTGTTCCACAGCAGAACCCAATATTCTTTATTTAATTCTAAATCGCATGGATCTGACTGATCTATGCAATGCTTTAGGGTTGCCCATATTTGGCTGCCAGTTAAGGTCTGAGAACTCAGTAGCTATGTTAATTTGTCAAGTTCTCAGGCCGAAAATGCGGCCTATCAAGGTCAAAGCCGTTTGTAGAAATTTGTACTGCAGCTCGGTTGTTACAGGCGAGCTTAGTAAATTTCCCCCATAGACTTCCTGGCACCAGCAGGAGTAGCAACAGTCATTCTGTATAACCTGAAGATCCTTGGATGCTGCAGTGGATAACAGGAACAAGGAAGCATCTATTTAATGTACACAAGCCCCATTTCAACACAACCAACTAGATGATCTATCCTGCTTGTTTCTCCTGACCCGATCTTTCAAGACAAAAAGGCTAGGACAGTCATGGTTTCTGATAGCTACCCCAGTTCAGACTTTGACTGTCCAAGAGAGGTACGGGGAAACCACTTTTGGACCCACCGCCTAGGTATATGTGCACTTTCATTATAAGTATACCACACATGACTAAGGTTTATCTACCATGCATTGCTATCCCGGTACATTATCATGCATGCACTACCAGTAACTACAATATAGTTTACATACCGTTGAGATTTTGGCCTCATAACATGCACACAAGTCGACACAAACGGGTTTGAATGGCTACTAAAGGTGATCCTCACCTGTGATCTGTTTGCTTGTAATCAGTGTGTCTGTATAAAAGGTCAGTGAGTTTCTGGTCTTCTGAAAGACCCTTGCATCTTTGATCCAGTGCTGTACTGACGTGTCTGGAGTCATGGGGAAAGCAAAAGAATTCTCAAAGGATCTGGGGGAAAAGGTAATTGAACTGTATAAAACAGGAAAGGGATATAAAAATATATGGGAGAAAGGAGGGCACGGCCATAATTGCGGAAGTTGGTTTCGCTCAAAAAAGAACTATATCCTGTTGGTTGCGAGCATTCCACCAGCTCCGTCTGTGGAACGCACAGCCATATTGCCCGGTTCTTACTTCCGCCTAAAAGGGAATGAGCTGTAAGTATAAATCCCCACTGGTTGTGGCCCTCCACCCAGCCTACCCATGGAACGCACAGCCATATTCCAAATGTTCAGAATCCTCATAATGTAGAATCAGATACCGGTATACTTTCTGTTGGACAGCGTGCGTTCCACCTACTCAATCAGTGGAACGCACGGCCATTTTTTTGGATGTGCTCTAACATTGGAATTGAAAAATTAAAAACAATTAGTGGTGGCATATATTTCTCCTATTGTTTCAATGGTAGACAGGACTACTTTGCTAGGATGACAGTTTACCATTAATGAATATTAAATATTAATTGGCGAAGGACTATGTAAATTATGAATAATAATAATTATATAGTGCTAATTTAAGGTGCTAGTTACATGTACTAAATATTTGTCCAATAAATTTTGAAAATGGCATTAATTTTACAAATAAATACAATATATATCAAATAAAAACAATATACATCAAATAAAAACATACAGTATATGATATGGATTATAATAACTCAGTTGTCAAACACAATGCAAATGAACATTTAGATACATTTTCCAAGTTGTTTACTCCTCTGATTTTTTTTACATAACCTCATATCCAAGTTTCTACTAGTTTAAAGAAATGCTGTTATTTCTATGTTTTCGTTGAGGTCTTTTGGGGCTAAAGTATTCAATGAGTAGATCCAAAATGATTCTCTCTTAGTTAATTGGCGGTCCCGATTGCCACTTCTGGAATCCTCTTTTATTTGGTCAAGTACCGTAAACTTACATCCGCATTATGCTTACTTTCAAAGTGTCGAGGGAGGCTTTGGATTCGGACCTTTCTTTTAATATTTCGTAGATGTTCCTGCAGCAGGGCTAGCGTTGTCCCTGCAGTGGGGATAGGACAACGCTAGTCCTGAGCTGGCGAAGTGGACGGGTGATTTAACGCCTTGAAGGCTGTTAATACATCGACCCGGCCGCTAATTACTAGGGGGAATTGCAGGGGACAGCCCCGTTGAGCGTTACTTAGCGGGCTGTCCCTAGTGCACGTTAGGTGTGCTATTAATACATCTGCAAAAAACTTAATCCCCCCCCCCACATTAACTAGCGTTTTTGGGGGCGGAGCAAGACTGACATCACCAAGCACTGCCCCCATGACAGACAGACACATTCATTTGCAGGTCCGCGGATGGGGGAGGGGCTAAAATTAAGCAAAATGAGGCAATTCGCATCATTTTAGCCACGCCCCCTCCCTGTGATGTCCCCGAAACTGTAGATCAGTAAATTTTTTCACTTGTTTCACTACCTGAAGTCTCAGAGTGCCGCTGTTTTCCTAAGGACTGCATACTACTGGCCACACAGCCAGCACAGAAAGGCAACTGAGCGAGTTACCCCACGGGGGGGTCTGAGTGCCGGGCATCAAAGATTGCTATATATATACATATATACATATATATATATATATATATATATATATATATATATAGAGAGTACATATTAACTTGTACACTTGTCTATCCACATGTGCAATATGCTTTTCCCAGCTGCTGCCGAAATTGCTAGCAAAAATGTTTTTGTCCCCTTGTGATTCTGGGGATATTGATATTGGGCTTTCTATTAGGTTATTTGTCCATTGACCTACCTCCATCCAGATTTTTTTAATATGTACGCATTGCCACATGCAGTGAAACAAGTCCACCTCCCCCTGGCCACATTTTACACAAGTAGGATCCGCTGATAATTTAATCTTAAACCTTCTCATTGGCGAGAGATATGCCTGGCGAAATAAATGATAAAATATTTCTGTATAAGTTATTGCTGGAATTGTCTTAATCGTTTCCTCCTGGGTTTGTAACAGTTTTTCTGTGGTTGTGTGTGGGAATTGGGAAGTTCTCTCTCCTGAAGTCACTATTCCTGTTTTAATATTGGAGTAGTCAAGTGGTGAGTATAGACTATTATATTTTTATATATTTGAAACTTTCTTCCCAAAGAATATGTTTGCATATGAAGGTGCAAACTTAGTGCCCATACCAGTTCCCTGCTTTTGGACATAGTGGCTGCTGTTAAATTCAAAATGATTATGGTTGAGAATGAATTGGATACCCTCTAATAGAAATGTTCTTTACTTTTCTTTGACTTTTAAATTCTACATGAATTTTTTTCTGATGGCTTCAATGCCCTTAGAGTGTGGGATGGATGTATATAATCCTTGAACATCCACTGTAGCCCATCTATAAGAAGACTGCCAGTTGATATTAAGCATTTCTCTCAAGGCCTGTTGGAGTCCTTTAAATATGCATTTTGTTGCTTAACATAGGGTTGTAATTTTAAATCTAAATAGTGGGAGAGATTTGCAGTGATTCCACTCCTGCCACTATTGGCCTTCCCGGAGGACAGTGCCTATTTTTATGGACTTTGGGGATATGACAGAATCTGGGGACATGACAAATATGGTGAATTTTGTGGTTTTATTGGAAGTATATCAACATTTTGTACTGTTCATATATAGTTTTCCCTCTGCCCAGAAGAGTATTCTTACATTAGCCAATCATAATAAGCTAATTACACAAAATGGGGCACTCTGTATCTTCCCAATGGCACCAGAGCTCTGAGCCAGTAAAGAATGCTGACCATGAGGTAGATGGCTGTTTCACTCCTGCTGGGATTACCAACTTTGGAAGTAAAACCTAGAGGAAGAGTGTTGGGTTGGTGTGAATTGGAGACAATATTTATATAAATGTAATTGTATATTATATACACAGGGGCTGTAAGAAATGTTGTCTTTTAATTATATACAACTAAACTGCTGCCATTATGGAGCTGATATGTTTCTAATCTTGTAGATTCCTTCTGCAGGACAACATATTCAGTACCGCTAGACTGATTAGCTTCTGTTGTGGAGTTTACTGGAGCAAGGGACTTATGTGAATAAATAAAGATAAACGTATGTGTATAAAGAGTAATAATAGCCATAATGTTACCTTAAATTTAACAATATGTTACTGTAGTGATACTTCTTTCATAGTACAATGGGGCAGAAGTAGTAACTTGCCCTTAATGTTTGTCAAAAAAATGGGTCCAGCTTCTCCTGCATAATGAGGAAAAAGCGGGCACCCGTTATTGCTGAATGTATTATCACCCCCGCCGATAAGGAGAGCCGTTATGCCCAGCGTTAATGGCTCTTCTTATTGGTGCCCCCTCAGGCCTGCGCATGCACATTTTAAAAAAATTGCCAGCCCCCTGGCTGGCTCTCTGGGCATGTGCGAGATCTCACATTTATCGCGAGATCCCGTGCGCAGCCCGGAGCCAGCAGCAGGGCTAGTATTGTCCCTGCAGTGGGGATAGGACAACGCTAGTCCTGAGCTGGCGAAGTGGACGGGTGATTTAACGCCTTGAAGGCTGTTACTACATCGACCCGGCCGCTAATTACTAGGGGGAATTGCAGGGGACAGCCCCGTTGAGCGTTACTTAGCGGGCTGCCCTAGTGCATGTTAGGTGTGCTATTAATACATCTGCAAAAAACGTAATCCCCCCCCACGTTAACTAGCGTTTTTGGGGGCAGAGCAAGACTGACATCACCAAGCACTGCCCCCATGACAGACAGACACTTTCATTTGCAGGTCCGCGGATGGGGGAGGGGCTAAAATTACGCAAAATGAGGCAATTCGCGTCATTTTAGCCACGCCCCCTCCCTGCAGACCCGTGAAAATATGAAATTTATACTGCAGGGAAGGGGGTCCATGGGGCTGTGACTTAATGCTGGAGACTTGCCCACCTTCCCGGGGGGCTGGGAGGGGGACCCAAATTGCGGGACCTCCCGGCCATTCCGGGACGGTAGGCAAGTATGTATCAGCATACAGTAAATCAATACATTTGCAGATGATATGTTAAGAGTACAGTTTCTCTTACTATCCCTGACAGCCCCAAACTCTTTAATTTCCTGTACAGGCCAGCTTCAGTGTAGAAGGAGGGAGGTGATGGAAAGGTGAAGGACAGGGAACAAGGAAATGCCGGACAGTGTCAAGAAGAGGAAGGGGGGGGGGGGGGGGGGAGAGACTAGATATGTACTTTTGGACAGTGCTGAGACAGGGATGATGTTGGCCTCCCCTGTGTTATAAATCAGCTCTAAGTGCTGAGATTGCTGACAGCAAGTTCATTTAAGAAACAACAAAAAAAAAACAGGTCAATAGTGACTGTGCCTGGATGCATTTTAAATATCTTTCAGTAAACGGCAAAAACGTATCCAGATCTAAACCAGACAGTTGTCACTGCTCACATCTAAAAAGAGAACATAAATAAAGTATGGCGGCCAGCAGGATTTCAGTCCTTGAGCCATAGTGAATAGAAGAATATTTATTAGGGTAGACTTCTCAAGAAAGGCTTCCTATACTTACAGGCCAATTTAGCTGTCATGAGATTTGGTTGTTCATATTAAGGTTTTACCTTAGAAGAAATGCTTCACATCTGGGATCGCATAAGGGTAGTTAACGGTGATGGGTAGAAAATAAAAACAGCAAAAAAAAAACCAACCTATTCAGTAACATGGAGAAACTATCACAACAGGCCTTTATTTTGGAGTGTTCTTGGTCTTATTAACACCTTTGTTACCACGTGGAGACATGTCTACTCATAAGCCTGGTGACTGGGGGGGGGGGGGGGGGGAGAGGGGGGGGGGCAGTGTTCCCTCCAACACTTCTACTCTTGGCACCACTATTGCACTTGATACTAGCTGATAAGCAACGGTGCACCTCATATCACTCCTTGAGCCAAATGTAATAGGGTGTGAGAATCGGAAAGTAAGAGATTTTGGGAGATTTTTCCCATCTTTTTTAAAGAAACAATCAATTACAAGGCAAAATCAACCCAGTTTTTCAGTGTAAATGATAGCTATATATATGAAAATATAAATTACATACAAAAACGACTACACATTTCCACAGTAGATTTCTATAGTTTGAACTTAAATAACAGGATTAGGTCTTCACTTAGGCATTGGAGAGGGTGGTGGGTGGAAGCGTCTCTCTGGTGCTGTGGTGATCTGTGGTGGTTTGTGGTGGTCTATGGGGGTGGCGACCTGGTGTATATAAGTCCAGTCCTGTGCTGCCTAGTGCTGCTGGTGTCCCTGTGTTGTCATAAGTCCATTGGTGCTTCTGTATAGGATCAGTCCAGCGATACTGCTGCATACCTTCAGTCCAGTGATACTGCCGTAAAAGACTGTCCAGTGATACTGCTGTATAAATTCAGTCCAGTGATACTGCCATTAAAGTCCAGTGATACAGCTGTACGATTCTAGACCAGTGATACTGCTGTGTAATTCCAGTCCAGTGATACTGCTGCATAGATTCAGTCTGGTGGTTTAATTCCAGTCCACTGATACTGCTGTATAAATCCAGTCCAGTGATACTGCTGTATAATTCCAGGCCAGTGATACTGCTGTGTAATTCAATTCCAGTTATACCTTTGTACATCTCCAGTTCTGTGGGAGAGGGGTGCTACTGTAAATTTTAAATGGCATTACTGATCAATAACTTTACACACTGGAGAGTTATCAGGTCACTGTTGGAGAGGGGTGCTGCTGTATTAGATATTAAATTACAATAAAGAGTAGACACTGGACTAAAACAAAGGTAGTTTGTGCAAGGCCCATCTGAAACATTGCATCTTTTTTCCTGCTAATATATTACATGATTGTAAGCTACAGTAGCAAGCAGGGCCCTCCTACCTCTATATCGGTCTGTTACTATTAGTACTACCCAGTTTGTTTTATCACTGTTACTCCAATTGTAATACACAACAGAGTATACTGTCTGACATGCCTGCTTGGATACTGTCACTGAATAAATAAATAATCCTACATCATTATTTCAACGGAGACAGCATCATATGCAGTGACAGTAGACATGTCCGTTATTGTAGTGGGTGTGTTTTGAAAATATAGTTTTCTCCGGCAGTTGCCTGAGAAATAAAAGAAGGAGATGTTGCCATGTCATGTTCCGCTTGAGCTAACAATTTTGTCACCAACAGCTCTTGTGCTTTAACAAGCTTTATTTTTTTAAATTTTTAGAGTGGGAGGAGGGCTTCCATCTCCATAAGAAGCTAAACCACCAGTCATAAACATAGTTTAAGGCCCTAGCCTTTCCTTGCCACTTACTGTTGTAGATAGTGATGTTAGATAGTAGATGTTGTCAAGTTAGTGTTTCTCTGTAGATTTTCTCTGTAGATAATAAAATTATTTTGGGTTATTAATTATTATTATCACCACGTTTAGGTTGTTGGATTTTACATTCCCTCTATGACATTGTGCATCGCCCTGAGCAGATGAAGTTGATGGACTTGAAAGTCAGTGTCATAACTGGTGCCAATAGCTTCAGCACTAGTAGTAGGAATTGTTTCCTGATTTCTTATTGTTTATCCTCCATTCTGTACACGGAAACGTGAATGTGACAGAAAAATTTAAATTACACGCCTTTCCCCAATACTTAAATGGGCAGGATGGAGTCACATTCAGATCCGCATAGCTGTGTGCACTTACGTCTTAATGCTACTTTCTGGTGTTTCAGGTCCAGAAGACCTCTTTTCAAGATGACTACACTAAGCATAAGATGGAAACTTTACATTATAACTGTTTATGTTTTGATTCATTGGGGTCAATAGACTGATACAGGTCAACTTCATTTTAGTGTATAAGACTATCAGGTCCTCCTAGACAATTAAAAGTTAGTTTATTTTTTTCAAAGTCTATTTTCACCTCTTTGCTTTCTTCAACGCAAAATTCAATCAAAACACGTATTTGTACCACTCATTTGTGTCGCTTAGCCCAGTCATCCAGCTACCACTGTGCAACCTTTTGGCCTAAAAACAACAATGTGAGGTGTGGGGTGTCCAGGATAGACTGGAAATGAATTTTTATAGAGGTCATTAATAGCGTAGGAGCAAAATAAAACTCAAATTCAGCGATTTTAGCCTTTAAAAAAAAAAATTCAGATACAAAACACAAAACACGGAAAGGGTGGTATTTTTGGAACAGATCCAGATCGAAAACATGGCCAGAGATTCAGACCCAAAACACGAAACACAAAACACGAAAAGTGGTCCGTGCACACCCATAGTAGATGATCGTGGGTAATAGGCTTGCCAGGGCTATCTAATTAGTCCCGAAAAAACGTCTATACCACGGCTTATCGGACATACAGTATTGTTTCGCCTGCCTCAGCAAAATGTTTCGTTTTCCAGCAAAAATGGGACTGTGGCAGCCAAAAACAAACAGGTTTCACTGTTTTTGGGAAAAGTCATGCTTTGTATCGGGTGATCCAAATTGTAAAGTCCAAATACACCCAATATTTTATTGGTCATAATAGGATATTGCTTTAATGATGTTATTGACTAGTACATAAAACATAAGAGGAAATTAGAAATTTGAGTTTAATGGGAAAGGATAAAAGCAGGTACGTAAGAATCCTGAGCTTAGTAATATAGTATTGGGATGAGAATGTTTGGAGCCCAACGAGCAGGTAGCCACGCCCACCAAACACATGTCCCCCAAATCCCCTGTCCACAGCTGCAAAGGCATACACAGCCGTGCACACAGGGTGAAATAAGTCACAATAAAAATATTTTTCCCGTGCTCTCAGCTGTAAATGATCCAGGACTCACTCAGGGATTGAAAAATGCCCAATCCCAGGATTCCCGGGATCCTGTGATAGGCTTCCCTAATAAAAAAAAAACGCCCCGGCGCCCCACATATTTACTTACCTGGCGGGTGGTGAAGCCGGGAGCTGGGCGGGTGAGCAGTCGATGAAGCTGGAAGCCGTGTGGGCATTGCAGCCAGGGTGGGAGGGTGGGCTGATTGAGATGGGAGGGCAGCGTGCCCAGCATGAGGTGGGCTATACGGCTCTGTGGCCTGCGCAGCCTGACCTCTGACCTCATCATGCTGCACAGAGCCGCACTGCCGGGGGGGCGGGAGAAGCCAGGCATCATCTGAGTACCCGCTCAGAAGCTCCCCGGATTAGACTGCGCATGTACAGTCTAATCCAGAAATCCCAGCGTTTTAGGGGCCAAATCCCGGGATCCCGCCAATCCCAATTCAGTAGCCTCTTGCTCAATGCTGCATAACCAAATGTAGCAGACATTTTGCAAGGTTTAATGAATACAATGTGGTCTTTCACCAAATTCTTTGCCCAATCAGGATTTAGATGTTGACACAATGATATTTAAATATCCTGTTAACGTATCATTTTCCTTCTTATCTGCAGGCTACTGGAAAAATTCAGCCCACTTTTCATAATAAATTAGCAGTCTTTTAGACCACCCATTCTCCTTACACTATAGTACTGTATACACAAAACCAATGCACTGTGAGCATATGGTATAATTATTTCCAGCCCCACATATAATTACAATCTCGCTACACACCCTGGTTTGAATTCGGATTATATATTATATCCTTTGTTTACAATTTCATCAAACATGAACGTTGCCAATTCTTATGGACTATACTTATAGAGATATTTCAAATTAGCTAAATTACCATTTTAAAAAGGTTCAAGCTTTGAAAGAAAGTCATTGAGCAGTCATTTTTACCGGGCTACTTCAGAACACGTGAAATTACTGCCCATAGCTTTGGGGCCTATTATACACTTTAATCAGCTTTCAACTGACTACAACACTGAGTAAGGAAGTGTAACAATTTCCGGCTAATGGTGCTGCATTTAGTCTTCAAGCAGTGATTTCCATTTTGATTAAAACAGATAAAAATCTTTCAGTTAACGCTCACATTGCCAAAAAATAAAATAGGACAAGGAACAAAGTAACAATAATTGTACTTGGACAACAGGCTGTGTGTCAACGGCTACAAACACTGAAAGGCAAGCATCGGCAGAAGGAAAAGAAATGTTTTGCCTCTTGTTTCTGTAGCATGTTACCTTAGTGTTACCGTACCATGTAAGCATGGTTGCCTACCCTCCTGCATTCTGCGGGAGACTCCCTGACATAGCAGCAATCTCCCTCTCTCCTTCATTAGTCTAGCAATCTTCCTTGTGTCACCGAGCCCATATTACACTGTTACATCATAGTTACCTCCCTTCCTGCATTCTGCAGGAGACTCCCTGACATAGCAGCAATCTCCCTCTCTCCCTGATTAGTCTAGCAATCTCCCTCATGTCACCTAGCCCACATTACACTGTTACATCATAGTTACCTCCCCTCCTGCATTCTGCAGGAGACTCCCTGACATAGCAGCAATCTCCCTCTCTCCCTCATTAGTCTAGCAATCTTCCTCGTGTCACCTAGCCCACATTACACTGTTACATCATAGTTACCTCCCCTCCTGCATTCTGCAGGAGACTCCCTGACATAGCAGCAATTTCTTTCTCTCCTTCATTAGTCTAGCAATCTTCCTCGTGTCACCGAGCCCATATTACACGGTTACATCATAGTTAACTCCCCTCCTGCATTCTGCAGGAGACTTCCTGACATAGCAGCAATCTCCCTCTCTCCCTCATTAGTCTAGCAATCTCCCTCATTTAACCTAACCCATATTATGTAGCTGTTACATTTTTGAGAAAAAAAGGAATTTCATTTACATTGAACCATCAGCGCCATTTCCCAGCACATTACCAAGTATAGTAGCTCTTACTAACTACTTTGGGGCTCATCTACATTTGGATATAAGTCATTATAAAAGATTCCTCTCAGATGTAGCAGTACACACCCACGCTTCTAGGTGCCACATTCACAATCTCTATTCACAATCTCTCCATATATGGAATTAGACACACTCTTTGGGTGGAGCATGACACGCCCCCTCAATGGAGACGTGTCATGCAAAATTCTACTACCAACTATAATCTCTCTGAAACTAGTTTTCAAAAGTAGGCAAGTATGCCATAGTCATGTGCGACATGTAAGATACACAGAAATCGATATGCCCTTTTTGATGCTACAACTGAATATATTGCGCTATCTATATTTGCTGATTATTAGAGGAGGCAGGACAGAGCCACAGAGGAAGCAGGGCAGAGGCACAGAGGACATGGGAAGGGGAGGAACAGAAGCAAAGAGAAGGTGGCAGAGGTGTCACCAGAGGCAGGGTGATACTGTCCTTCATTTAAAGGCACTGCCAGTCCATGATTGTTTAAAGGTGCATACACACTGTACAATTTTTTTGACCAATTTCGTTGAAAGACATTTCACTTGAACACTGGGTTCAAGTGAAATGTCTTTCAACGAAATTGGTCAAAAAAATTGGACGAAAGATATTGACGACAGACGAAAGACGAAAGATCTAGCTACAAGATATCCAAATTGAGCTGCATGGACAGTTGTCGAACAATCTTGATGAACAACTGGCGGGTATGCTCATCATCATTCCTCGTTCTTCGCAGTCACACTGAAAGATGTGTTGACCAATTTCGTTCAGAATGGCCGAAATGAACGAAATTGGTCAAAAAAATTGGTCAAAAAAATTGTACAGTGTGTATGCACCTTAGGACGGAAATGATCATGTTTTCTGGATTGTCTGGATCAATGATTGCTTCGACCTGTCTCCTACCTGTCTCAAAGAGGGCTGCGGGCCCCTCCCACTGCACTGCATGCCACACTGTTGTTCTGTGAGGAAAGGTGGAATAAAGAAAAAAAATGAGGCTTGTGCTTGCACACACACCACAGACTTACATATGTGCACTGGTTTCTAGGGATGGCATCAGCTGCTGCAGCCCCCAGAAGCACATTACAGCTGGCAAGCCAACTTGTGAATGCACACTCCACTTAGAAGGGGTTATTAGGGTTAGGCAGCAGGGTGGAAATTAGTTTCAGGCAGTGGAGTACAGGGGTTAGGATTAGGCACTAGCGCATTTGGTTTGGACACTTATGGAGCACCTCTTGGGATCCTTCATCCTGGGATGCCTGTGTCCCCACCCCTGTGATTGCGTATATATCACGATTAGCAGATATTCCGATATCACTGCAATCACTGGGAGCGCACCGGTGGTGATGGATTTTATCGGAGGGGGTTGGAATACAGCAAATTAAAATTAATTGGAAAAATAGGAATTTAGAAACCCATTGGATTTTTACTCTCGACAAGTGATATACCTAAGAAAAATACGCTCTACCGGTATTTTAGGGATGGATGATGCGGAGGGGTATTTACACCTGGCCAAAGGTAATGGTGTCTATCCAAACCTGAGGAAGAGGTTACAGTCCCTGAAACGCGTTGCTTGGACAGACTCCATTGATGCACCAACACTTTGTGGATTCATTACGCCGGACTTTGAACCAATCAACATTTCTTGACCATTTAAGCTACTGCGGTGGTGCTGAGCAATTCTGACCCGGACTCAGGGCCGGTGCAAGCCCCCCACCCGCCCCAGGCAAAAGAAAAAACTTGCCGCCCGCCCGGGGGAAGGTGTGTGTGTGTGTGTGGGGAGGGTGCGGACGATACTTGCTGCAGCATGGCAGGGGGAGGGGGGTTTGCGGCCGATACTGCGGTGGGCGGCCGCTCCCCCCACCCCCCGGAGCACTGTACCTGCTGTTGGAAGCCGCGATATGCAGCTTCCGGGTGCTGTGAGTCCTTTCTGTCCTCGCTGAAATCCCCCAGCAGAGAGCGGGCGGCGCGCGCGGGGGACAGCTTTGCTTCACGCCGGGCTCAGTACCACTCTCCAGTGGCCAGCGCCCTAGGCAAATGCCTAGTCCTGCCTAGAGGTGGCGCCAGCCCTGTCCGGACTGCATACTTTCTTTAATCTTGTTTATCCTGAGAAGTTGGTGTACCATACCTCCCAACTGTCCCATTTACAGCGGGAACGTCCCGTTTTTTGGGGACGTTACCGCGGCCCACCCGGGGCCAGCAGTGTCCCGCGGCAGGTGGTGGGGAGGGGCAGTTGGGAGTCCCCGCTGCCACCTACTGGTCAGCGGGGAAAAGACACTGTGCGAATGCACACAGCGTCTATTCCCCAGAGGCAGAGGGGCAGCAGCGGCAAAACGGGGGCGTGGCCTCGCACGAGTGATGCTATTTAAATTCCATGCCCCCAAAATGTCGGACGTGAAGGTCCCGCTGGACCACCAATGAAAATTGGGAGGTATGGTGTACCTCTATATGCACTGTGGGCTGCAATCCCCATAATTCATTGCGCAAATTATAGAACAAACCCTTCCATATAAACAAGTTTGTGACCCAGAATCTCCCACGTCAAAGATCAGTATTTTTCATGTCCAAGAGTTCACATGCGACAAACTCCTTAGTTCATGTTGCAAAGTTCTGTGACTTCCCCTCCTTGTAATCCCTGAAGACTCGGAGAGAATAGTAAAGAATAAGTGGATGTTACAGGTCTGAGGAATGTTGATCTCACTCCAGTCCTGTGATGTTACCACCATTCGTTCCTCATAAATCTGTAGTGTGGTGGCAACGCCTGCTTCACAACTTCATCCCCAGTCAGGATACTCGTATTCCTGTTGATTACACTTCAGTGCACTTGGAGGGAAATCATAAGAACCCTTCCCAGGAAGGGAGGTACATGAGGAAAAATGCTGATAAAGAATATATCATGTGGAAGGACACTATGAAGCAGCCATCCTCCTGCACCCAGCGTGTGTCATGATAACACTAGCTGGTGCTATGGAGCTGGCTACGGACACTGGACACCTGTGCCACATCATATTCAGTTTTTAGGACTTCGGTGCTCATCGTTAAAATACGTGTGAGCCATTTGTATTGTAGGCTATTTTTATTTCACCAATAATTATCTGGCAGAATAGGTATTACTTATGTTTAAATGGGTTCGGAGAAAAAAAATTAAATATGCATTAACAACATTCCTTTCTGCTTTTATCAACAGTTCCTCGTAAAGTTTTTTGCAAATATACAAATAATATAGATATATAGGAGGTCATTCAGGTTTACTCACAAAGCTGCAAAATTCACAGCTTTACGAGACAACTAAACGTTGCCCGCTGCCCGCACGAAGGTCCGCCTCCCTGTGCAGGAAGTGGGCGGGCAACTGACGTCTTCTGACGTCAGCTGCCTGCCCCGCCCCCCCATCATGGATGCATTTAAATGGGCTGGGCGTTCCCATGGGCGTGACTTCTTGCTGCCCTCCTATGCCCCCCTCCCGCACTGCTAGGTGTAAGCAGGCCGGCGGCTAAGCAACTCGCCACGCCCCCTCGCACCAAAGGGCTGCACATGTGCATACATGCGTTTGCGTATGCGCAGTTGCAAAACATTGCTTACCATTGGGGCGATGTAATCATATCAGGTTATCATCAGATGCTGATTTTGCTGATTTTGATAAAGGTGCAAACACAGCGTGCAGGTTTTCCGGCAGATCAAAATACGGTAAAAACCCTGATAACAGGGTTTTTACCGCTATATTGCATTAGAGCATCCCGCCCACAGTCTTCTTTACATAAAATTCTTCAGACATACAGATGTAGCCAGCCACATCTGTGCAGGGGCTGGCGATACTATCGGCAGCCCCCACCAGGGTCCGGCTACCGCCAGTGGCGCACGCTTGCCAGTGAAAGGGATCTGGCGGGCGCCGGCAATGGATGGAGCCGGCTCCATCTGTATGGCACCATCCTCAGCCCAATCCGAACTTCCTCTGGAGTTCCTGGTTTGTTGTATGGGCCCCCCTTGACTACAAGGGGGGCCCATACAATCAGATTCTAGCACCTTCTAGAATACAATAGATAGCATCTGATTGGTTGCTATGGGCAAACTCCCTTCTTCAGTAAAACTCGCATCTTAGTAAATAAACTCCCTTGACTTTGATGTTAGTAAATTGATGGAGTATAGGAGTTTTGTGTGAGCCCTGTATAGGAGAGGCATGGGGAACAAAGGTTGGGGGAAAAGCATGTGCACACAGCATTTTTTCCCTCACTGACAACCATAAATGCCATACTCCTGCACCAACCACCCACGCACACAAATACATTGTCTTCAGGGCCCCCGAGAGGAATGCCGAGCCCTTGGTAAAATTGGGGGGTGTGGCCTAATCACGGGAGGCATGAGATGATAACCCAACGCATTTCGTCATAAAGACTTCATCAGGGGTATAGACTCCAAATGGTAAGTTAATGAATTTTGGATTTTCTGTTGTTTTGTAGGTCCCTTTTAATTGGGTTCCTTAAATAGGGGCAGATGCAGTAATCTTCAAAAGTGATAAAATGGAGAGTGGTAAACAACCAACCAATCAGCTCCTGTCTGACATTTTTCAAACACAGTCTGTGACATGGCAGGTAGGAGCTGATGGGCTGGCTGTTTATCACTCTCCATTTTATCACTTTTGAAGCTTAGTGCATCTGGCCCTTAGTGAGAGTATAGTTTAATCCAACAGGATTTGTATAACACAAATGTTATATGATCACAGGTATTGAAGGAAATATCCAGATAATTTCTGTTCAGTGTGTGAATTCCTCCAGTGCCTGAGTATACTTTAGAATTTTTTGGTAATAAAACCCATAGATCCAGACACTTGATAAGCAGCTACTTTTTTTCAACTCTGCTCCGTGCTGGAACACCGGTTTGTTGCTGCTCTCCTCTGGCCCTTGATGACCTGCGAGGGGGAGAGTACCCAGGCGTTTAGAGTGTGGGTGATCTGCTTGCGGACCGGGACCCAGCAGAGGCACGGCTTGGCACAATGTAAGTGTTGCGTTGAGCTCTCTAGTGGCACTTTGTGCCCTCCGTAAATCTGATGATTGTACATTGGTAGCTCACCAAGGCCTTCATGAGACTTAGGAATCTATTTTGAAATTGGATTGTATTGTTCCTGTTTTCTAGATAGTGATTATCAATATTGCACACATGCGTTACTAGCCGGTTTGTTGTTTGGTAAGTGCGGTGTGAGTAGTGTTCCATAGTTTGGGTGCTAGCGGTCTGCTGATTCATGACCCCCTGTTCTGCTGCCTGTTGAGCCAACACATGTGTAATTAATTCTTTCCCAGCACCCTGATCTGTGTGCTCAGGTGTAAACTGCGGTGCTGGCGCGGAGGTGTAGATGGAGGTGGAGCTACTGCAATGAAGTTTAGGATATCCGTCAGCTCCACTTGTTCCCGGCTCAACCAGGTCAGCTGCTGACATTGGCGTAGCCTCTGTAAATAATGTGATATTTATTTAGTGTATGAGACATACATGAGATCCACATTGACTTTATTAAACTTTAATAGGTAATGGCAAGGTGACATGATGGTGTTAAATTTAGAACATGGGATTTTGGTTTTGTTTTGGTTGTTGCTCTAGCCAATCAAACACTATTAGTTATTTATTTTGTATATTTTGGTTTCAAATTTAAAACCAAATTTAAGTGGTTTGACCATAGCAACACCCATCTTACATAGAAATAACATCTTATTAAATGTACCACAGTTGAGTATTAACTGCTTTTGGTATAAAATGTGTTTCAAATATTTAACCCCATTCTAGAGTCAAGAACAAGTTGCAAAAATTGTGAACTACAAACTGAATGGAGGATTACCCGTCATCAACATAGATAATTAATCTTGCTGTAAGTATTATTTGTACTTTATGTATTTAGATAACACCACATCACTTGCACTAACTTATTACGGATATAAGGTGTTTAAATAAATCTGAAATCAACATTTGGCAATGGTCATGATCAATAAACAGTAAAATGGAATGTAAACACTTCAATTCAAATAAATAAGCTATGTAGTTATCTATTCCTGTATATGAGTAATGGTGCATATACATGGCTCGATTCTGTTTTTTATTCGATTTCTATTAGCCTCTATGGACAATGCGACCTGCTCTGAAGTTTTTTCTACACCTTTTCGATTTCCACTATTTTCTATTCGATTTTCCATTCAATGTGCATTCAGTGGCATAACTAGATACATGTGGGCCCCATATCAAAAGTTTGGAAGGGCCCCTATTTATCACCTAATGCTGAAAAGTGGATACAGCCATGTAACTTTACCAGGCAAAGTGGGCCCCTCTCAGCTCTGGGCCCCATAGCAGCTGCACCCCCTGCACCTATGGTAGTTATGCCCTTGTGTGCATTAGATTTGATATTAGATCAACACTGGCTTCAGTCAGGACATCAAATCCAACCCTGCAGTAAACACATTAGATTTGCACTATCTACCTTAGATTAGCGCTATCTACATTAGATTTGCACTATCTACGATTAGATTTGCACTATCTATATTAGATTTGCACTATCTACCTTAGATTTGAGCTATCTACATTAGATTTGCACTATCTACATTAGATTTGCACTATCTAAATTAGATTTGCACTATCTATATTAGATTTGCACTATCTATATTAGATTTGCACTATATATATTAGATTTGCACTATCTACATTAGATTTGCACTATCTATATATTAGATTTGCACTATCTATATTAGATTTGCACTATCTATATTATATTGGCACTATATATATTAGATTTGCACTATCTACATTAGATTTGTACTATCTATATTAGATTTGGATTTTTGGTTGGTGACTTGCACACTGAATCTCTTTGTAATCGGTTAGCAGCCGCACTAAACGGATGACTGTCTCCGTTTCAATTCGTAAAGGTTCTATATGGGTTGTGCTGCGCTCTACCTTAAACTGGATGACCTCTATACATGATTTACATATAATATATGAGATGCATGTCTTAAGAAATTTCTAATTTATTCAAATCATAAATCATAAATTGTAAAAATCACAGTACTGTGTGTATATAACCCCACTTGGTATCACTCCCTTGCAATCGTGAAAGGATATTAAATAAATTAATATTTATGGGAAAAAAATGAAATGATGAAGAAAGAAAAAATGAAAAGATATTGTGCACAAAATTGTTCTGTTCAGAATAAACAGAATTAAGTCCTTCAGTCAATGGTAATAGCGGCGTCCCGCTGTTTGATACACTGTAAATGGTCTTTACTTTTGGATACAGCTTTCAGGTACCTCTTTTCTTCTGGTTTTCCAGGTCTGGTACTTGTGGGTATTAGTGTGCACTGTGGGTCCCGGACTCTTTGGGCTGCGTGCGCCGTCTGTCTGCTCCGGGGAGCTGCGTGTATCACACCGCTCACCGTGCAGGCAGGGATTGGCCGGACGCTGCACCTTGTCTGCGGCGGTTACTGAGATCACCGTTTCGGGTTTGTAGGTACCCGTCCCGGTGACTGTTCACCACTCTACAGGTCCCTTGGCTCACTCCCTCACTTTCCCTTCTCCGTACTCACCTCTTGCCGGGGCTTCCTCCTTGGCGATCTCCTTGCCGTCGTCCAGTGTGTGCACACGCTTTTTGCCGCTGCCGTACCGTTCTCTCCGCCTGTCTCCAAAGTAAGTTGGGTTGTAATGGGGGTACTCTTAGATTTGCACTATCTATATATTAGATTTGCACTATCTACTGTATATATTAGATTTGCACTATCTATATTAAATTTGTACTATCTATATTAGATTTGCACTATCTATATTAGATTTTCACTATCTATATATTAGATTTATATTAGATTTGCACTATCTATATTAGATTTGTACTATCTATATTAGATTTGCACTATCTATATTAGATTTGCACTATCTACCTTAGATTTGAGCTATCTATATTAGATTTGCACTATCTACATTAGATTTGCACTATCTACATTAGATTTGCACTATCTATATTAGATTTGCACTATCTATATTGGATTTGCACTATATATATTAGATTTGCACTATCTACCTTAGATTTGCACTATCTACATTAGATTTGCACTATCTATATATTAGATTTGCACTATCTATATTAGATTTGCACTATGTATATTATATTGGCACTATACAGTATATATTAGATTTGCACTATCTACATTAGATTTGTACTATCTATATTAGATTTGCACTATCTATATATTAGATTTGCACTATCTATATATTAGATTTGCACTATCTATATTAAATTTGTACTATCTATATTAGATTTGCACTATCTATATTAGATTTTCACTATCTACATATTAGATTTGCACTATCTATATTAGATTTGTACTATCTATATTAGATTTGCACTATCTACATTAGATTTGCACTATCTACATTAGATCTGTACTATATAGTCTTGTCTGCCAAGACTATTTTTCTATTCGATTAACACTACACGGGAGTGCGCATTAGCTGCTCAGTGCTGTGTGCAGGGCTGAAGAGAGAGTGAGAAAGAGCACCTGCAGCAGCAGCATGTTCTCCTCCCAACCACCTGTTCTGCCCGCTCCCCACACAAACTAATATTTATTCACAGGGACCAGGCCTGGCCGTCCTGCCGGTGCCTCTGTCTGCGGCTCTATTGTTACACCACTGGGTTATAACTGACTTCATGTCATGGGCACATTTAAGGTTTTTAAAGAACCTAATAGTGATTAAGCAATACTGATCATTGTGTGATCCACTTGTGATCTCCAGAGACTCTGGAACCAGTGATTTATACCAAGTAGCATAGGCAAAGGAAGGTAGGGGGGGGATTTGGTTGACCAGAAACCACCCTCCTCTTGGCAAGTACCCTAAATGATGACAACAATAGCACTGGTATATAATATGATTAGTAGAGCTGCCACCACATCATGCAGTGTAAGGGGCAGAGCAGAGCTGCTGCACATGCCCAGTGTACCAACTTCTTCTACCACATTTACTGTATGTGTGGATCTGAGCACTCAAACATTGCAATGGACCAGAGAGCAGCTGCCAGGAGGAAGAGACAGGAGCCTTACCATGAAGTGGGAGATTGTGGGCATAGAAAGTGCAGTACTGGTTCTATTATGTCTGCGTATTTATATGTTTATTATGATGTTTAACCTTTTCCTGACCACTTATCTTATTTAAATGTTTGAAGCAGCCTATACTATAGACCATCTGTACTGTATAATAATAATAATAATAATAATAATAATAATAATAATAATGATAATAATAATACTGTATTCCATACTGTATCCAGTGTATATAAAGACCAATTTGCAGGGCCGTTACCGCTACCCCAGACTTCCGTACTTACTCCAATGCGCTGCAGAGTGGGAGACTCTTGGGTTACATTTGGAAACCCCCTCTAAAAATCTTGCATTTGCCCCTGAGTAGAGCTATTCCCTGTATCATTAATAATAATAATACTAATAATACTAATAATAATAATAATAACAAGTACAGTAGTAAATCTGTGGGGGTACCATACTTATGGAACATACACCTTTTAACGAATGTTTACAATACATGACAAGCCAGGCTTATTAGAATCGTGTGGCCTGTTTTTCTTTATCCTTTAACTAAGTACTTCACCGCAATTACATATGACAAGCTAAAATGTTTGTAGTCGCGCAGTGATTTTCCTGGTTTAAAGAAACATTCCCCACATTAATCTTTGCTTTTTATTTTGACAAATTCATGTTTCCAGGAAGTTTCTGGGGTCAGTATAGCATCTGTTGTCGGTTATAGGAGAGATGTAGGGATTCTTTGTGTTGGTGTCTATGGCAACATGGAGTCAAAATTTTAAACCAGTACTTCCTCAAATTGGCGTCCAGCTGGTTCCAAATTATTACCATTATTGTTTGTTTATATGGCACCACAAGGGTTTTGCAGCACCTAACAATACATAAATGAGCGAAAAACAAATAATGAATTGTAGTACAAGACGATTTAGGACAAGTACATGGCAAGTAAAGAGACTTGCATCAGGGGAACGGATACTGAAGCAATGTTTTGGGTGGCAGATAAAAAATTTAGGAAAGTGTTGAATAAATTCTGAAAAGTAAAAATGCTTTCAAATATAGAAGTGTCAATAGTTTATTTTGATCAATTAACAAAATGCAAAGTGAATGAACAGAAGAGAGATCTCAATCAAATTAAGATGTGGTGTGACCACCCTTTGCCTTCAAAACAGCATCAATTCTACCAGGTATACTTACACACAGGTTTTGAAGGAACACTGGGCCTTATTCTAGTTCACTCTTTCTGACAAAAACCTTCTTGGATGGACAAAACCATGTGCACTGCAGGTGGGGTAGATGTTGCTTGCGCAGAGAGAATTAGATTTGGGTGGGGTTTTACTTCAAAGTGAGATCTATATTGCAGTGTAAAAATAAAGCAGCCAGTATTTACCCTGCACAGAAACAAAATAACTCGTAATTCATGCATAGTTGACCTTATTTCCATGAGGAAGGAATGGCTTTTTGGCCACCATTGTTCCATATCGACCACTTCTAGCCATACTTCTCCAACCAGTAGATGGGTGTAGAGAACAATTAACCGAAGTTAAAACTGAGCACTTATATCAGAGTTGACCTCTTAAGGTGGCCATACATCTACAGATCGATTGTCAGATTGGGCTGGTTGGAACAAAAACCTGGTAAAATCTGAATGACAGTTTTTGGCAGTTTTCCAGCAATTCAAAACAAATTATCAACTGTCATTTGCTCTCATCCATTACCAGGATTTTGTTCCAACCAGCCCAATCTGACAATCGATCTGTAGATGTATGGCCGGCTTCAGAGCAGCTGCTTTTCAGGGAGTGGCCAGTCCCTTAAAGGTACAAAAAGGAAAAGGAGAGTAAAGCAGCGCTCTCAATGATATACAACCATGTGAATCAAAAAGTGTTTACAATAATTTTTAATAAACAATTTTAAATGAATAAAAATATATCAATAACATGGAAAATTCAATAACCTGTGCAAAGATAATTGTCAGACCCAATACATGTGGTTGTAACCTACACTGATACAAAGCAGAAGTTTTCCCTAGGGTGCCAAGAAACCTTGCACTGGCTCTGCATATAGGTTTCTGAGAGCACACAACCACTACTGTACCCCCAGTAAATTATACAGGACACAATAAGCACCATGCCGAGGTCCACCAGGTACTGATCCTTTTGCATTGCACTAATTTGCCATTAATTATGTACCATATTTTCAAGAAACTGCTTACCTTTCAACATAATAATTCATTACAAAAAATGTGTATTGATGTATGTAAAAATATCTGTCATTCATATTTTATCAGGTTATTTGATGCTCATTATCTACCACTTGTATGATTAAAATAACATAGGGGGTTATTTTGGTTCACTCTTTCTGACAAATTCCTTCTTAGATGGACAAAACCATGTGCACTGCAGGTGTGGCAGATGTTACTTGTGCAGAGAGAATTAGATTTGGGTGGGGTTTTACTTCAAAGTGAGATCTATATTGCAGTGTAAAAATAAAGCAGTCAGTACTATTTACCCTGCACAGAAACAAAATAACTCACCCAAATCTAATTCTCTCTGCACATTTTACATCTGCCCCCCTGCAGTGCACATGGTTTCATCCATCTAAGAAGGAGTTTGTCAGAAAGAGTGAACCAAAATAACCCCCATAGTGATCTTATATTAATCCACAGGTACCATACGATATATTTATTACACTGTTTCCACTTCTTCGCAAATCTGACTGAGAAATTTCAGAGGGCAAGTGCATTAACCACACTTAATATTATTGCCTTTTTAAATACACTACCATAGCTCCCAGGTTAGAATGCTGTATATTAATAATCCATATTTATAGTTACGTAAGAAAGAGCAATATGCATAAGGTAAAATTATAACTAAAACACAATGATTGGTATATTTTGCTCTTCTCTCAATTAGTTTCAGATGTTACTGCAGATCTCCCTGTGCACAGGCATTACACCCACCATTTATGGTAACAATAAACAGGACATATCTGAAAGATATGACTACACATTTCACACAGTACTTGTGTTCATTTAGGACTAGTTGTATAAATGATTATTTCAAACGTATTTTTTTATATTAAAGCTTCTTTATAATGTGAGAAATAATTCATAATCCAATGATTTCAAAAAAGAATCCAACCTACATGAAATTATTTCCAAAACAATTAAAGTTTCCAGATTTTGAAGTTTCCCAGGGACTACTGACATTTTTTCCAAAAGTTTATATTTTTTGGACACAAGACAAAAGTTATTTTTTTCCATTGATGTTAAATACCTGCTTTTTGTCGTCGTAGTTGTGCTTAAAAGGAATGTATTATATCACGTAAAAATCCTTTTCTTGTGGACTGAAACAAATTATTGGAGAATTGAACAAAGAAATCTTTATTTTTGTTTCTTGAAGACCAATTAATTAACTTGACAAATGTTGCCATTTGGGATTTTCACAAAGGTCGGCTTTGTGTTTGTTATTAGCTGAAAGCATTTATCTCGGCAGAAAAGCAAAAAGAACACTTCTACGGGGCCATCTTGATGCATGGGCCTACTGGGCAGCAGCCGTAGGGCCCCACAATTCTAGGGGCCTTCCAGCAGGGGTTTGCTGGTGCCTATGGAGTTTCTTGTGAGGCTGGTAGCAGGGCCGGCGCCACCACTATGCAGGTCTAGGCATTTGCCTAGGGCGCCGGCCACTGAAGGGCGGTAGTGAGCTGGAAAGCTCTACCACCGCAGCAGCAGTGGAGCAGGAGAGCCAGAGGGAGGAGCAGCAGCACGGCGGCCATATCGCACCCCCCCAGCGGCCGAGCAGACACACAGTGCACCCCCCCGGCAGCCGGGCAGAGACACCGCCCACCCCCCCCCCCCCGGCAGTTGAGAGCCGGGGCACCCCTCCGGCCTGGGGCGCTCAGGTGCCTAGCAGCGGCCCTGGCTTGTAGAGATTGCTGCATGGCTGCTATGGTTGTGAATTACACAAAACCAGAGCTGCTGGGAAACATTCTTTACCGAGCTGCAGCCAAACAGTTACTGGCTGTAAGCTAATGCTAATTGCTGGATGTCTGATAGCTGGTGGAGGGCCCCCAAAGTAGGGATGGCCATCGTTGCCATTGCCATCGATGGGTGCCATTGATGGCAATAGTGTAACTGGTTTTTACCTATCGATGGTCATCCATTTTTTTTGACTGATTAGCCCGTTGGCCAATGAAAACATGGATGGGGCTTCACTTGTGTCTCAGGCAGAGCTATGCTCCATGTCCACGCATTTTGAAAAAAGAAACAAAAGCAAAACATCCGTTTTGCCGTGACATCGAATAAGGGAAACCATCTAGTTCTCCCCCATCGATGGCAAAAGTATTCGACATCGGCCATAAACCATCAATGATTTTGAATCATCGATGGGCGATGGACATCCCTACACCACAGGAAGTTGATTTTTTTTTACTTAAGTAGGGGCCCCAGTGCATCAATCTCCAAATAGTCCCTTAGGGACTAATGGACTATTCCTGAAGTACTGATTTACCATGTGGCTCTTAAGAAGGCCTATGATACGATAATATGTAATAATACTTCATATATACCAAGGTACGTTTATGCATTCTTTATTTCCATATTTGACACCTATTTATACTATTATTATCTTTGAAAATTCCATTATGTTCAGTTCCTTTCTTCCTATGTTCTTCTCCATCATCATTTTGTCACTTTTTTCCTTCTCCTCCTCCTTCTTATATATTTTTAATTCATTGTAATCGAAATAAGTTCATTACATTGTGTATCAATGATTGGTCTGTTCTTTTATCAAGTTTGTAATCAATGCATTAATTTTTGAACAGTTCCAATTACAGATTTACCCCTGAAGTATCTCAAGACGAAACGCGTTGGATACTTGTACAACTGCAATTCTGTATATTGGATATGAAGAATCGCGTTCTGAAGTTCTGAAGTGTGACAACTACACTCTTTTATGGACTTTTAAATAAATATACTTAAAATGTTTATCTTACATGTGTTTTTGAAGGTAAACTGGTTAACCCTTTAAGTGCGATTAGTAGCGCTGTAGTGTCCTGCAAAAAATATTGTGAACTCTGAACAATTGGCTGTAAGTATACATCTAAATAATTAGACACCGGCTGGAAAATTGACCCCCTGGCAGAGATAATGGGTCTGCCAGGGTGTTTGTCCAGTTTCTTGTGAACCTTTGGTAATGTATAAAGGAGAGGTCTCCTTGGGAACTCCCAAGTCAAAATCTTTTTGATCTTTGAAGAAATAACATTGGCATCAACAGCTGCTGTCAGATAAATGTCAAGTTCACGTTTAAAGACAGGGGTTGGATCCGAAGATAACGGCTGATAAGTTGAAACATCGGCCAATTGGCGTTCGATTTCTGACTTATAATCACACAAGTCCTGGATCACTATCGAGCCGCATTTGTTGGCGGCTCTGAGGACAATATCCCGTCTATTGCTCAGTGATTGTAAGGCTTCAAATTCAACCTTAGTGAGGTTAGAATGGAATGCTGCTGTGTCGGCATCAGACGTGTCGATAGAATTCTCAATCAGACGTACAAACAATTTAATAGAGCCATTGAAAGAAGGAGGATCATACTTAGATTTAGGGGCTAATTTGACTAGCTCTGGTGGAAGAGATTCAGCCACTGGTACTACTTCCTTATTGCCAAAGTGTTCCTGTAGCTTTAATTGGCGTTGTAATTTAAATGTTTCTGTTTTCCATAGGAAAGGGTCAAAGCGGGTGGTCGGCACGAAGCTTAATTCCTTCTGCAGAACTGATTGTTCGCTAGGGGTTAGCGGAGTAGTGGATAAATTGAAGATGACTTCTTGTTGGTCGGGGGTTTGCGACCCCTTGATGCGCCTCCATTGCCCACCTCTTCGACAGGGTCCCCGTCGCCGGCTCTCTGTGCCTGTGTCCGCACGGCTAAAGGGATGAACCAATTTCTCAGGGCACCTCTTTGGCGTCCCCTGCCACGGTACTCCATTTCGCTTGCTGAATTGGCGGACTCATTGGAGGAACCAGATTGGGTATTGTGCCCAAATCTGGAGCGACCTCTAAAGCGACGTTGGCTCTGGGTATTACCTGTTAGCCAGCCATAAATGCTCTGAGTGTCATAATCACGACATACTTTCAAAAATCTTTCTTTTTATACTTAATAAGATCGCGCTTGTAATTGTCGACTTGGACTTGGATCTTATCCATCCATTTTACTGCTGGATCATTTTGCAAATAATATTTTCTTGGCCCTATTTGGCTTAGTAAATTTCCCCCATAAACTGTTATTACAGATGGAGTTGGGCTCATTGAGGCTGGGGCTGGCGTTCGAATCGCCAGCCTCCGCCATCTGCCACCGGCCATCGGAAGGGGGCGCGTGTGCACGGGACGATCATGTGCCCAGTTCCGACGGAGCTCCCCGTCGGTCGCCATCGCCCCCCCGCACCTTTCCCTAACCCTGCCCATTTCCCTGAAGCAGAGATGGGCAGGGTTTCCGCCGCCGAGCTCAAAACAAGTGGTGGATGGTTCTTTTATGAGCAGATTGTTCCAATCCTGGAGATGAAGGGAAGTCCCGTGTTGTCCCAAGTGTGCAGTAAGTGATCTTTGACGTTTTGATTGTGAGTGATACTCAACAAATGTGGAAAAAAAACACAAATAAAAACAATTGTGTAAAATCGTTCATAAAACAGTGATTCCTAAATGAATCCCAAATAATGGATTATATCTGTATGTATCTTGTCCACCTCTATATAAGGGATGGAAAAAATGTACGGTGGTATGCTACAGATGAAGGGATAAGTTGACGCACCCCATTTAGGGGGAGACTCAGTCAATACAACTAAGTCCATCTTTGAAAAATCCGAAAGAGGTATTTAATTATTTTTTATGGTTTTAAATTTACCATCATTTATAGTTCCTTACCGACAGTGTGTCAAACAGACCATTGTCCACCACAAAATCACAGGCTTCTTACTAATTTACAAACTGATTTTGTTCTTTGAAGACTGTTATAATGGAAGTTTCCGTAAAGCTGACTATTTTGTTCCTTAAGAATCAAGATCCATCTATCAAATTGGGAGCTACGTTTTTTTTATAAATAAAGTAGGTTTATTTAAGAAAACGTATATTTCAATAATTTGAAGAAACTATGGTGTTATGTAAACCAGTGGTTCTCAACCTTGGTCCTCATGGACTCCCAAAAGTGCACGTTTTCCAGGTCACCTGCCAGTCATTATTCACGGACACATTTTAAAAGATCACAGGTGGAGCTAATTAATTCACCTGTGATTCTGTGTGGAGACCTGTTGGGGTCCTTGGGGACCGAGGTTGAAAACCACTGATGTAAACAGTTTTCTGCTGATACTATGGAAATAAAAAGTTTAAGCCACTTGTTGCAGTATAACTAAGAGTATAATGGTCAGTTTTTAAGATGTGGGGGTGAACAGACAGCCAGGGCCGGCTTTAGGCATTTGCCTAGGGTGCCGGCCACTGGAGGGCGGTACTGAGCCGCCAAGGAAAGGTGCCGTAGAACGCTGAGGAAGCTGCTAAGCCGCATGCCTGTTGATTATTATTGGCAGGTGGTGGCCACCCCCTCCCCCCCCAGCTAGTTGTCAGAATCCCTGTGTGCGGCACCCCCCCGGCATTCCCCGTGTGCGGAACCTCCCCCCCAACTATCCACGTACGGCGGGGGGTGGGGGTTTGCCTGGGGCGCTGATGGGGCTTGCACCAGCCCTACAGACAGCAAGAGGAAATCATTCAAACTTATTTTAACAAAAAAATGAATTTTTAAGAAAATATGTGATTAATGTGATTATATTTGCAATTAGTATTAAAGGTGATATATACACTAAAGCAAGTTCTTCCTATAGCACATATGCTTATGTTCATTTTGTTGGAACTGCAACAGAGCATCAGTAAGGGCTGATTGTAGATATACAGCATGTTTGTCACCACAAATCTGCCAGGAAATTCTAGGGGGTGTGGATTGTATTGTCGACCCGACTTAGGTCGACAGTCATTAGGTTGACGCTGTTGGGTCGACAGGCAGCACGGTCGACAGGGTTCTAGGTCAACATGGGTGAAGGTTGACAGGTGTCTAGGTCGACATGGGACAAGGTCGACATGGGTTTAGGTCGACAAATGCGTTAGTTCAACATGGGTTAGGTCGACAGGTCGCGAGGTCAACATGGGTTTTTTCACTGTTTCACTTCCATAAGGATCGCCAACTCCGTCCGTATGCGGTAAGAAGCTGTCCGAACGGACCGCACGTGTATTTTTCACGGAATACGCCTCCTCCATCTAAGGGAACCTCCCCCATCATTCGATGGTCGCAGACCATCGAATGCAGGACCGAGTGCTCCACCAGCACCCGCAACCTCAGACCACACGGACATTTTTCCGTGCAAAAGCAGGGATCTGGGCGGGCAGCTGACATCCGGCGATGTCATATGTCCGCCCCCTACACGTGCGTCACGGCCGCATTACCATACGTACGCCCAGCGTTTTCATGGGAACTCCCATGAAACGCGGGGCGTATGCATATGGTAATGAGCCCAAATAGCCCTTCACGCCCCTCTCCACCCCCTGTTCGGAGTGTTCACATATCATGCGGAATTTGGCCGTACGCCCCGCTCGCACATGCGCAGAGATGCCTCTGCACATGCGCAGACACAAAACATCGGCGGGCCGAACGCACGCGGATATATCCGCACCGATCAGAATAAGGGCCTTAATCCTATGATAATCCCCTACTCTATTGTTCTATGTATTGTATTGCAACTGAGAACAGTAGGCCTCGGCTCACCATGAATATCCAGAGACGGCTGGCTGGGGAGGGCTCCATACACTCTACATATATATATATATGGACAATGGTGAGCAATATAGCAATCTTAAAGACAGCTTGATTATACTTTAAATAAATGGACTGGATAACATTGATCAGCATGTGTCAATAGAGCATTTCTTATTGCTGGACATCATACATTAAAAATTAGAGATGTGCAGGTTCTGATTTACTCTGATTTAAAAGCAAGATCTTATTGGCTATCCCAAATCACATGACAGTTTTTGACAGTTGATAGACAATAATATCCTGCTTTGAAATCAGAGTAAATCAGAACCTGCACATCTCTATTTAAATATCAGCAACAACATTTAATAAATATTTGATGAAATGTCATGCAAATATTAGCAAATTGGCATTTTTATCCTATGCCACCGGGGATAATCTGGTGTAATTTGCCCATCAGCCAAACATTAGGAGTAAGGCAGTGTTTGAAATCCCTGATAGCACCATAATATTGTGGAGGTTTATAGATGTCATTAATTTACACTTACATTTTAGAGAAATAAACAGCAACTTTTTGGATTTTTTTTTCTTCATTTTTCATTCCTGGCCACTATATATAATTCCATCTATCCAGCTACTTCAGTTCAATATTTCAGGGCAGACGTAAATATCTTAGAACATACCTAGAAAATATTCACGACTTACATAAACCTTTTAATATGTTTTGATGAAAGTTTCCACCATTCTGACTGTCTTATGTTTTCCATTACATAAGGGGGTAATGTTTTTTATTTTTGTGTGTGTGTGTGTGTGTGTGTGTGTGTGTGTGTGTGTGTGTGTGTGTGTGTGTGTGTGTGTGTGTGTGTGTGGGGGGGGGGGTTGTATTATTATTATTGGTCTGTTACAAGATTATTTAACTAAAAATAAGGCATTATTTAATAACAGAATTAACAGAATTTAACCAATTCCTTACTGTTTTTATTATTATTTATTATTTCTAATATAGCAAATCTTTATCTTATTTATACATCACTGAAGCATTACAGAAACCTTAAGATATGTTTTTGAAAAACTGGGATGGGTAGGAGATTACATTTTGTATTTCAACTGAATAAACTACAATGATATTCAAATAAAAACAGGACATGCAATCGCACCACCCTTGAGCAGTAGATTTTTATTACTGTACATTGAATATTGAATGTGTTTTTTTATTAAAACAAAAAAGGGGATAATTATTCACTATGCAATGTAATAGGAAGGGAAGATGGGAGGGTGCAACATTGTGTGTCGTGCAGTTCAGTGTGTCACTAAACTCATTAGAGAAGAATAGCTGGACAGGTGACCAGGTCCAGGAGGAGGGTCCAAGTAAGTTCCCTTCCAGAAATGGAGGAGGGTCCGAGTAAGTTCCCTTCCAGAAATTTGGGTGAGCAGACACCCTTTATATACCATTGCTAGGTGCCTACTGCTGCAGCCATGCTTACAGCCCCATAGCCCCTCAGAACTTTGGGGCCCCTCACAAGGGCCCTTATTCTAGTTGACTCGGTTGGATGCGTATTTCGGATGGCCACCAAGTGTTCTTAGCCCCGCCTACCGTATGGATCGCACAGAGCGTCAGAATGCGGTAAGACGCAGAGTGAACGGACTGTGAGTGGATGTTTCATGTGAACACCTCCTCCATCTCTGGGAACCTCCCCCATTCTCCGATGGTCGCCGACCATCGAATGCTGGACCGAGCGGTCAGTCAGCACCGAGTGCTCCAGACCACTCGGATATTTCTCCGTATGAAAGCTGGCATATGGGCGGGCAGCTGGCATCCGGCTATGTCAGCTGTCCGCCCCCCACACGTGCGTCACGGCCGGATTACCATACGTACGCCCAGCGTTTTCATGGGAACGCCCATGAAACGCGGGGCGTACGCATATGGTAATGAGCCCAAACACAATACATCGGCCGTCCAACCGAACACGCAGCCGTCCGACTCAATCAGAATAAGGTTCTGTTGTTCCTCAATTCTCAGTGAAATACAACATTTCTATATCTATAAAAGTATGGCCTACAGCCAGTGGCGTATCTATAATGGGTGTAGTGTGCGCGGTGTCCCAGGGAGCCTATAGCAGCAAACTGCACCCATTTTCTTACTACCTACCGTCCGGAGTCCGGCGGCAGCAGGAGCACTGATTGGTTGATGGACTCCACAACACTGCCTTGCAAAAATACCTCGCATGTGTTTTGAACTCGATGCAATGTGATCAAGTTCAAAACACACACTGCGCATCGCACCTGTATGAGCGGCATAAAACCTTTTGAGCATTGCTTCATTTGTATGGTCTTGCCAGTTACATAATCTCAGTATGTAATACATTTAATAACGATGAGCTCCCCAGTTGTTGCTGAGCTCTATCCCCTACGGTGTACGCATTAGCCATACCTGTTGGAAATGAGAATGTTGTAAACAAAAATGTATTATGAAAATCCATTAGTGCACCATTATGAGTTTGAATTTAGGGACTGATTTGACCCATTTCATAAGTTACCAGCTCAATGCGCTTGGCTAAGATTATCGTTACATTATCATTGTCTGTAGATATTTAGATCTTACCCATTGTGATGACGACGAGCAAGGCCTTTGCAGTAATAGAATGCTTGCACAGGATGCCTGTCAATGGTTATAAATACAAGGAACAGAAGCAGAGCTGCAGAACATTATCTACACAGTTTACCCCTGAAGGGATCAGAACTTGCTTCAAACATATTTATAAAAATAACAAAAAAAAATGTAAATGTTGCATGTGTAAGATGGTATCTATAGTGCCAACATGTATACAGACCATTCTTTGCCAAGCGCCTGTAGAATAGCAATTGTTTGATGAGGCAGTTGCTTGTCAGTGATATGGGTAAATTGTTTAGGAGTTTAAGCAGTGGTGGTTTTTACCTGCAGGCTGCAGGACAGCAGCCCCCCCCCCCCCCCCCTTAAGTAAAATCCGCCACTGTGCCCTGCCTATGTGCAGCCAGATGCAGGCTGTGAGACTTCACTGGCTTCACTGTGACTGGCAGTGACTTCCTATTCGAAGTCTGACCTGCCAGTAATCCAAGACAGTACCATTGAGAGGTGTTTCATCCCTCTGGGATGCCTCTATGGGCTGCTTCAGCTGCAGCCCATAGAATTTGGGGTATGCGCATGTGCCGATCTGCAGTGGACAGATGCTGGAACTGTGACTTAGCGTTTAAGGGCTGCTGCCGAAGCAGCCCAAAGAAGCTGAGGGCATGCGTGTATGTAGTACCGCGGACAATAATGTGCATGCTCTAGTCCCGAGACTGCAGCTGGAACCGGTGGCAGCGAGGACTAGCGTCAGAGGGGGACGACATCACAAGCAGTGGAAGCCCCCTTCTGAGGTAGGAGCCGCCGCTGAGTTTAAGTATAAGCTGATGGATGTGTGCGTTGAGGGGGGGGGGGTAACGGTTCAGTAGGCCTGTAGATGGGTGTTCTAGATTTTGACTATGTGAAGTTCCAAAAGGAAAGAAATGTATCACACATACAGGTAACACACTACAGTATTCAATTAACTTCATGTCATGCAATTCTCCGACATTTCTCCTAACATTGCAAGCATGATGGCTGTAATAGAGGAGTAGATAGCAAGCATTAATAAGAGGACTTGTCTAAAGGTGCCCATACACGTGCCGATTCGGCCGTGCGTTTTGAGCTTAAATAGCATTGCATCGCATTGCATGCCTTGTGCATGTGTTGTGCATGCAATGCGATGAAATGAAAAGCAAGTACAAAAAGTATGTGCGGCACATACTGTTTGCACTGTGCGATGCGATGCCGCGGGAGTGCGCATCTCAAAGCACACATTGCGGCGCCGGAATCGGCAGTCTATGGGCACCTTTAGAGAGTCAGACATTATTCTACTGGGTGGGCCAAAAGTTCTTCATAACCTGACACTTTCTATATAATGTATTTCTACATATGTTTTTGGAATACAATATAGACATAATGTAAATTGCATAGCACACCATTACCTCGATGCTCAAAGTTATACTGAACACTCTCTAATCCTGTTCAAATCCCTCACAACATCTTAACTCATTTGGCTATTGGCAGTCTGTTGTGGCGCAAGATGCCGAGGTCCTTCTGGCACCCAATAGGTTAAAGCGATGATTATCAGCTGAAACCAATTTGCTACGTAACCCCACAGAACCAGCAGAATAAATTTTTCCTTTCCCGTTTACGTTGAAATGCTTTATTCAAGCCAAAACACACAAGGCAGTCAAATTACTGACATGTGTTTCTGCCTGGTACCCAAATCCTGAATTCTTTCATGTCCTCTTAGACTGAACCGTCTCCCCTGTTTATTTAAAGTACACGGAGCACTTCGAAGCGATTAAAGGCCAAGCGATGTAATAAATAGAGAGCCGGGCTCTTAGGGAAGAAAAACACTACAATTTATTTATTTTTCGAAATTCATCTTTTCGCAACATGGAAATGGCGTTCCCGTAGGTTCCTGGGAATTCTGGGAGATGATGTCAGACTATACATAAAAATGGTGCTGTGTGCTGGGAATTAAATGCCCTTATTGGTCATGCTGAAATATACAGCGGTGCAGAGTATGTAGAGTATAAACACTCTCAGGCTGAATTATATAGAGATGAAGTATATCTCATAGGCTGCCAAGCTGTTATATAAAGACGTAGAATATGTCTTGTTTAGCCAGACTGTAATGTTAAAGCACGCTGTATATAACATTGGAAACTCTCACATGTCTGGGATGAATAAGCTGCAGTTGCATTGTTGGATTTATTTTATTTTATTGCTGCTTTCATTTTACTGTGCAAACTGTGTCAAAGTGCAAGTACATTGAGTTAAATGGCAAGTGCATACTTGCCTACTTTTAAATTCCGGAGAGGAGACTGTCAGCATCACAGGTGGGGGGCAGGGGCCTGATGTAGACGTCATCAAGCCCCGCCCCCCAGCACTGGAAATCCCCCCGATTTGCGGGGCCTCATGGAGGACGGGGTTAAACGGCACTATTTGCATATTTAGCCCCTCCCTTCAAAGAGCCGCGAATCGCGGTGATTCAACTATGTGGCCAGGCAACTGCTGTCGAGATCGTGAGGGTGAGGCAGAATCCGGGAAGATTGCCCACCTTTCCGGGGGGGCCGGGAGGGGGACCTGATTTCCGGCCAATCCTGGAGGGTAGGCAACCCTGGGCAAGTGAAAAGTAAATATCAGGAAACTTAAATATCTTATACAAAATATGGAAGTAACAACATGGGGTAAATTTGCTAAAGGTTCCAAAAATGAAAAGAGGCGATGTTTCCATAGCAACCAAATCAGTCTGTGTATCATTTCACTATTGCACCCGTTAAAATAAAAGACAGAATCTGATATGAGCAACATCACCTCTTTTCATTTCTAGAACCTTAATTAAATTTACCCATAGGTGTGATTTGCATACAGTATTGGGAGGGAAGGGTCACTTTGATCTTAACCAATTGACCAGACATTGCATTATAAACGTAACGATGGTGGAACATCGAATACTCAGGAACGATGATGGAACATCGAAACCTCAGGAGCTAGGCTCGGAACTGCTGAGGTGAGTCCTAGACTGGATACTGGATCACAGGAGCTGGAATACCTGGACGGTCTCAGGAGCTGGAATACCTGGAGCAATCACACTGCGGCAGAGAGAGAGAGAGAGAGACAACTGCACCAACAGGAGACAATTGGCAAAAGACAAATGAAGCACTAGCATCAGTCTGTGGGCTCCCAGAATACTTATACCCACTGGAAGGCCAGGATTGGCCTGGTATGTATGAAAGGGAGCTTAGACTGCACAGGATTGGTTCAGATTGACATGTGACTGGAAGGAGCATGGCAGCCCCCATGTCAGGCTAAAGCGGGAAAGTCTGTTTGTATACACCATGCTTGTGACCGGGAGCAAATGGCGGCGGACTGGAGGATTGCCGGGCACTGGACACTGGCACTCAGCGTGAGGGGAGCGAGACGCTGCACAGCCGCAGACTCAGAGGCACTGAGAGAATCGGGGGATGACTGCTAAACAGCCGCACAGTGCACAGGACGCAGGCTGCGTCTGAATCTGAACCTCGAGCTCAGCCTGCGCACAAACTTAGCCGGTAAGAGAGCTTGCTTCAGTATGCGGATCGTGGCAGTGTGGTTCTTATCTGCCGTCAAATTCTATGTATTCTATGTTTCTATGAATTTATTGCGAATTGGCTTTTTTACCCCTGAGAGTCTTTGACATCTTCATATACTGTACAAAGTATTAGATCAATCAGTGAACTATCATAATCTTGTATTTATCTGCTATAGCTTGAATACGCAGGGGGACCCGGCCTCAACGTTTACAAGCACCCGGGCACAAGTGATACCTTTGGAATGTCAGGAGGTGAAGTAAAATACTGCTTGACCACTCTAAAATACAAATATTTTTTAAGAACTATATGTGCTTCTAAATACAGTGGAGTGAAAGGTTGTGCGTACCAAACTCACGTTTATGTAAATTGATGCGATGCTCATAAAGGTTTCTTTAGTGAGGTCCTAAAGTGTGCTGATCAAGATCATAGAGTGCAGTCGTATATTCTTATGTGAATCCAACTCACTCTTGAGTGTCAGGTGGTCCTCACATCAAGGTTTCTTTTTGTGAAGATATCATAGGACGACCATATAGACTCCAATTATTCGTAGTACATGTAAAGAAAAAATATGCCCAATGTGTAGGTGTTTACAGCCTTAATTATAATAAAAGGTAGGCCAGAGGTAATGGCGTACCTTATACACCGCTTATGGTGGGAGAATAAAGCTTATAGTGGTTTCTTTAATAGCTGATCCAGGAAAAATTTTCTCCTCAGCCAGATTGAAAATTACACAAGTTTTTAATCCAGATAGTCGATAAAATACAAGTGACCCACCAAGGGCACAAGCAACTTGAAACAATTCCAATGAAAAAACAATCACAACAGAAACAATAAAAAATCTTTACATTTTTTTTATTTTTTTTTAAAGTCCAATACATACATCCAGGGAGTAATGGCTGCTCACACCTCTCCAGCAAAATCAAGGCGTTTCGGTCAGTGGACCTTTCTCAAGAGCAGCTGGAGCAAAGTGAGAAGCTAATATTTAACTGGTGAACAGCCAATCAACAGTTTACAGGAAGTGAGGTAACATCATTATATATGCAAATCTATATTTGTACACTGTTGTTCCATATGATTTTCTCATGAAAAGAATAAAGTCCAATAATAAAACATATTATAAAAAGACGCTTATAGTATAGAAAGACAAAATCCATCACATTGTAGAAGATAGACAAGTAGCTTATTATCCGTTGCCATGGGAACACTTGTCCCTTCCGGTTTAAGAGTGGTGTCATAAAGCTATGAGGGTCCAAATATATGATCAAAACTTTCTGCCGGAATATTAAATCACCGCTCCAAGTGGGCGCTCTGGTGCAGGTGTATATGGCACTTGTATTTCATCTCTAGATAATGTAGAGCCAGAGACCGAAGAAGCCGGAACGGTCTGCCGCTGGAACGCACGCAGCCGGAAGTTCCCCTTACTTGATTGGCTGGATGTGGAACGCAGCCTGATTCTGCGTATCCTAGGTTGTTTATCCTTATTTCCGCCTTGGATCACAGATATAGTTTATATATTTAGTTTACCTTAAATATCTGAAATAACCTTGGTAACATTCACCAGCATTTAACATACAGTATACACAACACTTTGGTACAATTACATATAATACTATCCATACCTCCCATGACCAGACCTATTCCAATAGGGACACAATGCTCTGTTTCTGGACTTCCCTCTTGATGTATGATTGTCAGCACCAGACGGATGATGGCAATCATTATTTCAGAGGAAAGTCCAGGAATGGAGCATTCTGTTCCTCCTGGAGAGGGTCACGTTGGGAGGTATGCATTATCCCCCTTCTCCAGGCTTAATACATCTGCTCCATAGACTGTTTATTCTGCTATGTGATTAAAAAATCATTTTTAAAAAAAAGTTATAAACAGATTTAGATTTATAAATGTTAACTTGCTGTTGCTTGGAAGGTGCCTGTTCTAATGTTATATTTGCGGCAGTGGCAGAACTCCCGGAAGCAATGGAGTCATCTGCCGCCGGGCACCAGCCCTAAAGGGGGCACTGGCTCCATTGCCTGCCGATGTTCCGCTCACACTCCTGCATTTAGCCTGGTGCTGCCCGGCGGTACCTTCATTGTATGCCGCAGTGCGATGCGGCCCCCCACTCCTCCCTCCCTGGTTGCCTGGCGCTGTACTCACTGCTCTGAGTGAAACAGCCAACAGTGATCCCAGGCATTGGGGAGGGGGGCACCAACATGTGTCTTGCCTCCGGGCAACTGGGATGAACTTACGCTGCTGGATCACGGCTCTGGACTCTGAGGGTAAAGTTTTTGTAAAAAGCTAGAAAGCATAAAATGCCAGTAGCTTTGGCTTTATAATTACATTAATGCTAAAGAAATATTATTAAAGTTGATGTTAAGGCATACCTCCCAACATGACCCGCTCCTTCAGGGAGAAAATGCTCTGTTCCTGGACTTCCCTGGTATGCGGCGTATGTGAGATCAGCGGCGGGGTCCCAGAGGCGGATGGGAACTTGTGGGAACTGATCTCACCTTATGCTGCAGGGACAGAGGGACCCCTGCCCGCCAGCGCTGCTAACCTGACCCTGCTGACCTGACCCTGCTGCCCGGATCCCTTCCCTGCCTTGCCCAGGTGGGGAGGGAATGATAGGATGCCTCAGTGGGGGGGAGAGAGGATGCCTGCGCTGCGCTTCCCAGTTGTGGGGGGGGGGGAGGTGGATGCCTCAGTGTGTGTGGGGGGGAAATCCTCAGCGTGTGTGTGTGTGTGTGTGGGAGGGGGGTGTGCCTCCAGGGGGTGGAGGGGGGGGGACCCCCAGACCTCCGTGCATATCTAATGACCACAGTGCATATTTAATGAGTGTGTCCCCACCCGCTCATTCATTAGATATGCACAGAGTGGGACCACTATTGGCTGGGTCCAAAATACTGTTTCAGACCTGTTCAGACTGAAAAAAAAATGGGTCTGAAAGAGGAAGGACCCTGCTTTTTTATAGTTTCTAAATACTGTTTTTTTGGAAATGGTAAAATCACTGTGGACCTTTCAGACCGCACATACTGTATTACCATTTTGAAATGGTAAACAAACTGCAAAAAAGGGGCATAAGAAGGAAGGTAAGTCCGTGGAGGCAGTGGGCTGCTCTGGGCAATGTTCAGCAGGAAACCATGGGGTCATTATTTCTTTATTGTTGTCTTTCTATACATGTTTTTCCTCTCTATTGTTCTCCTCTCCATACAGCTTCTTCCTCCACATCACGCTCACTAAATGTTTGTTTTCTGTATAAATTGTATGCACTATAAATCACATTGATGCAGTAGGATTTACAGCACGAATCAACCTTGTATTGTGCCGCTTCCATTGCCCCTGAGGAAGTCATTTTTGATGACGAAACGCGTTAGGCTTGCTACACCCTTTGGAAGTTTATACAACTGAAAGATATTCATCTTATACTGTATTAAAAGTCTTTAACTTGTATATGCATTGTTATTAATTTTTATTAAAAATTATATTTTTTTATGAATTCTGTGTAATCTCTGATAGCGCACTCTGAATCCTCTTCTCTTTTCATCTCTAAGATCTCTGGGTCCCATCTAACAGGGGATCCCTCAGAGGTGCATGTGTCGACACCCCCCCACACGGTGCGTGTGTCGACACCCGCCGTGCAGCCGGTACCTCCGTTGCGTGATCCGGCACTGCAGTTGGTCGGGGAAGCACTTATGAAAAAAAGCGTCTTTCAGAAAATGGCTGCCCCATAGGAAAACCTGTTTTAAATGTTGGGGGCAGCCATTTTCCGAAAGTCACTTTTCTTATAAGAAAAGTGACTTTCGGAAAATGGCTGCCCCCATACGAAAGACAGTTTTTTAAACTGCACGGGGGGGGGGGGGGGGTTGTTAGCTCTGGGGTGGGGGGGATTTGGGGGTGTTAACCCCCGGGGGAGGGGGGGCGGGGGCGGCGCGCGCTGAAGACTGGCTTTGACCCTGTTTTTGGAAAGTTTCCAAAAATGGGTCTGCCAGTGTCAAAAAACCGCACTTAAACGGTAATATACCGTTTAAGAGATGCGGTGTGAAAGGGGTTTTACCTGGCAGACCTGTTTTTGGAAATGTTTTTAAATACAGGGTCAAAGCCAGTTTTGTGGTCTGAAAGCAGCATAAATTACCTACCAATCAGCTCCTTTTAGTTTCCAGGTTCTTAGAAGTGGAGATGTTGCCCGTAGCAACCTACTGTATCGGTTTCTAGCTATTATCTTCCAGAAGGTGATGGACAAATGTTGTGTAATGTGATTGGTTTCTATGGGCAGCATCTCAACTTACAGAAACCTGCACTAAATATACCACTAAATTTGTGTTCAGGGACCAGTATATATATACAGAAAATCATACAGTATATACACCCTTTATATCTATACTAATCGTACTGTATGGAATTGGCCGGTTGTGTTATCGGGTTGTTGCTCCCTTCTCATTTCTTACTGCACATTAATTTGCTATTTTATCCACTTGCCTCGGCTAACCTACTTCTGGAACTCAACTCGTCCGACACATTTTTCCTATTGTTTAATCCTACATATATCACTTCGTGATACAGTATATTGGCAACAGAAGAGGAAATCGCGGAAGTCCTTTTATGTAAGTCAAAAGTTCACAGAACATAATTCCAAGAGAGATAGCAGACACTTGTGCTTCCCCGGAAGGGATGCAGTCAATTTACTGCCTGAAGGTCATTATACCGACACCCGTTGACCGACAGTCAAAATACAGACACGGTAAATTTACCGACATTCATTATATCGACATGTTCAATTGACCGACATTTAAAATGCTGACAGGTCATCGTGTGTTTTCAAGCAATTTTTGCCCCAAAAGAGACTTTACCCTCCCAGTGGACCTGGAGGGGGAATATAATAGTGTGCCTTGCGGGACACTTAGATGGTGTCGACGTAGACACCGAAAAACATAGAAACACACACCATGTTAAATGTCGGTATTTTGACCATGTCGGTATAATGAATGTCGGGGTATTGACCGTGTCAATATTTTCACTGTAAGTCAATGGGTGTCTATAATGACCGATGGTAAAATGCCTGTCTGAAAATAATGCGGAACCCCTCAGGAATAGTAATGTGGGTATATACATTTTCATATTCCAGCCATAGGTAACATTTTATTTATGCCAGCTAATGAGACAAGTTTTTAACATTGACCTTAAAAATGACAGTTCTTCCTTTACCTTGCACTGAAAATACAAGGATCTTGGTAGCATTGGAAAACTTTCCAGAGCTGTCTTCTGCCTTCCCCCCCCCCCCCCACACACAAAGCAAAACACAAACATACAAAATATGTGAATGTAAAATGACTTAAAGGAAAAGATCGTACTACACCAGAGATTCCCAAATGCAGTCCCAATGGTCACGGTTTTACCTGTATACATGCTTAACCACAGGTGACTGGGTAATACAGTCAAGTTGATTTATCCATCTTTGTTGAGCCAAGGATATAACATGGACTGTTGGCAGCGGTGTAACTATAGCACCGCAGCCCCCGCCACCGCGGGGGGGCGCTGTGCATGTGGGGGCGCCGGGGGGCTGCGGTGCTATAGTTAAACCCCCCCCTCAATCCCCCGCAGACTTACCTATCGCGCTGGTTCCGGCGGCTCCGTTCTTCTGCTGAGGACCACCACAAAATGGCCGCCCCCATATAGCACACAGTTCTCTGAAACTGTCTGCTGTATGGGGGTGGCCATTTTCTGGTGGTCCTCAGCAGAAGAACGGAGCCGCCGGGACCAGTGCGATAGGTAAGGCTGTGGGGGATTGAGGGGGGGGGGGGGGTTTGCATGGGCGGCGGGGTAGGGGTGCTTGTTTGGGGGGGCGGCGACGGGGGGGCGCCCCCCCCTAACGGTGTAGATCATTAGGTCACCTGCATGTTGGTCGACGTCATTAGGTCGACAAGCATTTAGGTCCACATGAGTCTAGGTCGACATGCAGGAAGGTTGACATGAGTCTAGGTCGACATGGGTTAGGTCGACAGGCACAATAGGTTGACAGGGCTAAAAGGTCAACATGGGTTAGGTCGACAGTCAAAAGGTCGACATGGATTTTTTTGTTACAAAAATTGTCCCGAATGTTGACACAGTCCACATGGACACTGAAACGTAGCACCGCATTCGGCACGGTGCCTCGCTACACTCGGCAGACTATTTTGTTCTCTCACCACGCCCTAGTGGATGGTAGGGCCTGAGATACCGCCTGTCGGCACATGTTGGCTCAAAAAACTGTGAAAAACCCAGTGTCGACCTTTTTACTGCCGACCTAACCCATTTCGACCTAATGACCCTGTCGAGCTAACCCATGTTGACCTAAACTCATGTCGACATTCCTGCATGATGACCTAGTGACTGTGGACCAACACGCTGGTGACCCAATGACAGTATCCCCTAAAAAGAATAGTAGTCTATTAAGTATTTCTATAAAAGTATTTATAATACCTCCTGTTAGTCACGCTAACTTTTTTGCATTTTAACTAAAGTTTTTGAAAAGATTATGTACAGTATGTAACCAATTACATTTGCCAGTCTGTGCTTTTGAAAACTAAGGCCCTGAATAAGACATGTGCACTAATGTCACCACAGCTGCAAATGTGTACGCAGGTAGTGTTGCAGTTGCCGAGTTTTGGATTGAGATACCCACAGATATATCTGCAGCATCTGCAGTGTTGGACAAAGATGGTTAGATCATCTTCCATTCGAGTAATCCTATAGTTGTGTAGAATGGTGGCATACAGTATACTGAGATTCTATTTTCAATTCGTATAAGGGCCCCCATACACTAGTCCTAAGGACAAGTCGGACCAGTTTGCCCTTGAGAGACCCCTAGCAGCTCCCAGGGCGGCTGCTTGCGATTTGGTTTATTGAATTTGATTATAAATGCACGAAATGTATTTCCCCGGGGAGGTCCGTGCGGCGCTGGGACAGGTAGCGGGGTCCCTGCGGCACTGGGCAGTAAGTCAGCGAGGTCGGTGTGGAGGCTGGGAACTAAGTAGCGCTATTTGTCGGGTGGTGGCGCGGGAAGCACTGCTGAATTTAGAAACATTTTGAAAAGACTGGGCGGACGCTGATTGGCTGAATCTCAGCCAATCAGCATCTGGCCAGTGCTTTCAAATTCAGCAGCGCTCTTAGTTCCCAGCCGCCCCTTAAAGCCCGCTGACTTACTGCCCAGCGCCGTAGGGACACCGCTGCTCGCCCCGCACTGCACGGACCCCACTCCCCGGACGCCACTGCCCAGCCGCCGCAGCCCGGCCCCGCTGCTGCACATAGGCGTGTGACAGCGGTGCTTCACCGCTGTCACACACCTACTGATTGGACCAACACATTGTGGGTGCTAAAAAGCCCTTGATGGGTCCAATCCAACATATAGTGGGCCAGATTCTCTAAGCTTCAAAAGTGATAAAATAGAGAGTGATAAACAACCAGCCAATCAGCTGCCATGTCACAGACTGTGTTTGAAAAATGTCAGACAGGATCTGATTGGCTGGCTGTTTATCACTCTCCATTTTATCTCTTTTGAAGCTTAGAGAATCTGTCCCTGAACCTTCAGCAGGTTCAATCTGTAGGGTCTGACAGATGCACACAGGACCACACATCGTGTCGGATGAGGTGTCAAACACATCCGATTTGGGCCAATTTCTCTGTCAGATCCATCTGAATCTGGCAAAATCATTCCAAATCGGACAAGTGCATGGGCACCATAAGACTGCAGGCGTAGGCTCTGGTTTGCCCCAAAAATGGTTTGCGAGACACATGATTTTGACAGCCACTTCCTATTACCTCCCCCAAACACCTCCTGCCAATAACTTTGCAAGCAAATGTAAGGTACCTTGACACGTGCGAATTGCGACATAGATGCACGGTTTACTGATAATTGCTCAACTGCTTACAGTAAATATCAACATCGGTAAATCTCAGGCCATAAATGTGCGGGTGTGGATCGTTTTATCGACCACACTTAGGTCGACAGTCATTAGGTCGGCACCGTTGGGTCGACATGCAACTAGGTCAACATGGTTGAAGGTTGACATGGTTGAAGGTCAAAAGGTGTCTAGGTCGACATGAAACAAGGTCGACATGGGTTTAAGTCGACATAGCGTTAGGTCAACATGGGTTAGGTTGACAGGTCGCGAGGTCGACATGTTTTTTTTCACTGTTTTATTACACGAATGTCGACACAGTCGACATGGACACAGTTGGAAATGAACCGCAGCCCCTCGCTTCGCTCGCAATGCTTAGGTTACGGTGCCTCGCTGCGCTTGGCACACTATTTTATTTTCCCACCACGCCCTAGTGGATGGTAGGGCATGAAATACCACCTGTCGGCATATGTCGGCTCAAAAAACAGTGAAAAACCCATGTCAACCTCGTGACCTGTCGACCTAACCCAAGTCGACCTAACGCTATTTCGACCTAAACCCATGTCGACCTTGTCCCATGTCGACCTAGACACCTGTCAACCTTCAACCATGTCAACCTAGAACCCTGTCGACCTAGTTGCATGTCGACCCACCGGTGTCGTCCTAATGACTGTCGACCTAAGTGTGGTTGATAATACTGTACGATCGTATACCAAATGTGCTATGAAGCTAATCAATAGGAAAAAATATTAATATAGTCGCACCATAGTACATTTATATCCACATCAGCCAATACTTTTTGTATTTATTGAGAAAATAAAGTGGATGGTCTATTATAGCACATTTAAATGTTACCATTTGTTCCACGGTTTGGGGGCCCCAATACAAGACATTGACATCATTAGTTTCCATGTATCTCCCTGTATCTGGAATAATTCAAACGACGAACATTTCCTTTGAAATAATTTGTTATTGAGAAGCTGCCTTATGTTGTCTGGAACTTTAGGAAATTGTCTTATGTATTAAACTTCCACTGAAGGTTCCCTTGCCCCAAATGTAACATTGAATTTATCTCTACATTGTTACAGGTTTCAATTATGCTATAAATGAAAGTCAGCCCCGGAGAAGCTGCTTTATCTCACATTCAGTGAGAGTGACATTGGCCATGTGTGATAATTTCAGTCGGTGCAAGGAGAGGGCGAGCGGCGGTGCATTGTGGTAATAAAGGCTGAAAGATGGTCCTACTTTGATCTTCAAGAAGCTGTAATATTCATTGTGAATGCAGGGGTAAGGCAAATCTAACATTGCCAATCAGATCATTATATTAACCAAAATATATCTTGCATACCTACCAAATGTCCTGCTAAACGCAGGAACGTCCCAGTTTTTGGGGACCTTCCTACGTCCCTCCCGCAGCCGTCAGTGTCCCGCTGCGGGGGGCACTTGGGAGTCCCCCCAATCTGACAGAATAGACGCTGTGCGCAGTGGCTGAAATGGGGGTGTGGCCCTAATTTGCATACATCATAGCCTAATTTGCATAAGCCACACACCCTTCCAGGCGCTCGCAAGGCTTCGTAATGCCAGTGTCCTTATTCTTGCCATGGAAACGTTGGGAGGTATGCGTTGAGTTTCATTGTCATTTTAAAAGCGAATCGCTTAATGCTCTGAAATGTCTGAGAGGATGAAAACTTGGCATTGCAATTTGCTGTCAAATTTCTTAAGCTGGGTACACACTAGAAGATATTTTAAATGATTTGGGCGATTCCCACGGTTTGGAGCGACAGACTGTATTTGCTATGACGCTGACAATGCACGCTCCCATGCAACAGCCTCCATTGACTATACATGCAGAACTATAGGACATAGCTAGCATGGACCATGCTGCGGAATGCAGCGTGCCCGGCTACCGTTAGGTACCGTCGGCAGCAATGGTACACTAGGTACACATCATGTGCATTCCGCTTTTTCACAGTGATGTGTAGTCAGGGCCAGCTCTATCACTAGGCAGCTTTAGGCGCCATCGAGTCTGAATTTTGGCATAGAGTCAGTGAACTATGTGGTTGCACAGCAGAGATCCAGTGTAAGAGCATTGGTCACACTTGGATCCTGCTGTGAACCACACAGGTGCTCCTGTACATGCAGATGCCCATTCCGTGCTGGTAGTTCAGAGGCCGGCGACTCCAGTGCCTCTGGGAGTTGCGTCCCTGAGGGGGAAGTAGGCTGATGTCTGTAGTATACAGAACAAAATAACATTTACAGTGTCCCCAATTAAAGCTTATGACATGTTGAATGGAAGATAGAGCACCCCCTGCCACCTGTGGGACATCAAAGCTGCTGCTGATAGCACCCTCCACCCCTAGTTAGGGGAGAATGGGTAAGGGCCCCAGTGCATTGCTTGCCCAGGGGCCCACTTTGCTGTTAAGGCGGCCCTGCAAAGAGGAACGAGTATGTGTTTTTGTTATTAATAGTAAGGAACGTCACAAAAGACCAAGGGGCATGCTACTAATTGAACCACTCATAGTGGACCCACCTCCCCATATAATACACCATGTAATGACTATTTTACACATAGAGCAGATCGGTTGATTAGCAAGGTGAAACTGAGTCTAGTTAGTCCGCCAGCGGCCAAAGCTTAGCACATTTTGGTAAAGCCTAATCTAACAACTAGTTTACAAACTTGAAAACTATCCTGTTTATTAGTAGTCATATTTCAGCTTAGTATTGTACAACAAGAAGGTTGCCACCGGCGCTGTACCCCCATACACACTAAATACAAATAATCCACAAAGGTGGCACCACGTAAGGTTGATTTCTTGGAAGCTGTTCTTTGATCTGGTCGTTAGATCCACTCACTGGTAATTGACCTTAGGTCAAGGCCCTATATGTATATAGGAGTTTCTTTATGGGATCAATCTTCACCCATGGGCCCAATCCAGGGTCTGTATGTATCGACCCCACTATTAAGTGGATGACAAGAAAACCTCACTGACCTGTTTTCTGTGGCCTATGTGCACATAAAGTAACCTTTATGTGCCCTATGTGCACATAAAGGTTACTTTGTTCTTCTATACCACAAGCATCTGTCAATGGCCCATGTGACCCTGGATCCCCAGAGATGGTGTCCCTTGTGTACACAACTCACCTAGGGAAAATTCCCTATATTCGCTGAAAGGTATCTTTCCGGATCCTTCCCTCAAGGAGTGCGTGAAGAAAAAGGTGAGATGGAATGCTGGAGACTATCAGGGTTCCAGCTATCCGGATTAGGGAGGCCCCCCCCCCCAAAAAAAGTGTGACTCACAGCAAAGGTCTCAACAGGAATATCCAGGTGTGCCCGCCACAAACCAACGCGTTTCAGGCTACTAAGAGCCCATTTTCAAGGTGTGAAGGTGATGCAAAAGCCACAGGTGTTTATACCTGTAGCAAGTAAAGTCATCAATTGGTATTATTAAAAACCTGGAATGGACCAGGCTCTCTGCACATGAACATCACCCTATCGCTAACTAATACATACAAGGATCCTCAGCTATATCTGTCCACATGCATAATAAATAAATATGGTATACTAAATAACATCATATTCGAGGGGCCGGTCACCCAAATATATTTCAGCCTAGCATTGAGGTTAAAGTCCGACCTGTCCAATAATAGTCAAAGCTGAGCTTAATCTGGAGCTAGTTGGTAAATGTACTAACCAACTCTTCCTGTAAACAAACTCTTTGACCATTGGATACGTTTCTACCAGCAGATTATCATTGGGTCTGTTTTCTGTCCGGTAATGAGCTCTTACCAGATGTCCGAGTTTAGTGAAGGACAGGAAAGAGAGTTCTAAGCTCATTGTGTACAATCAAACAATCCAAGATAAAATAGAGATGGGTTCCTGTGGGACTTCACACCTGGATGTGTTTTCTTCTGTACAGCGTCTTCTGTTGCTGTAACACATTAGAGGCATGCATATCTTCCAATATAAATCAGTTAACTGCAAAAGCAGCCAGAAAAGAATATTACGGTACTTATGAGTTATCTGGGCGCCCGATTTTTTGATTGTATGCCTTAAGTTAAGGCATACAATCAGATGCGATGCGATACGATATCGCATCGCATCGCATCGCATGCGACCATCGGATGCGATGACCCGATTTTTCCATAGGAATCAATGTTAAAATGGACAGAGTCCATTTTAACATGGAATTCAATGGGAAAAAGGGGTCCTCTTCATACCCCTACTATCCAAGTGGGCATGGAGTTGGATATAAACCTGTGGCGAGCGTAGCGAGCCACCGAGCCCGAAGCGTGGCGAGCGAAGCGAGCCCCGCGAGGGGACGGTATTCTGTGTCCCCTCGCGGGGCTCGCTACGCTCGCCACGCTTCGGGCTCGGTGGCTCGCTACGCTCGCCACAGGTTTATATCCAACTCCATGCCCACTTGGATAGTAGGGGTATGAAAAGGACCCCTTTTTCCCATTGAATTCCATGTTAAAATGGACTCTGTCCATTTTAACATTGATTCCTATGGAAAAATCGGGTCATCGCATCGCATCGCATCGCATCCGATGGTCGCATGCGATGCGATGCGATGTGCCCGATCCGACCCGATTTAGAAATCGGGCGCCCGGATAACTCATAAGTACCAATATTACTTTTGTTTTAAATTCCTTTTACTTGCAGTGTAGGTTACTCAGAAACAATATTCTTCAGAGCCCCTTATATACTAAGGACTGTTCATATGTTCTATCCATCTCTCAGGATCTTGCATTGGCCACAAGTATTAATGACAGCCTCATATGTCCAATCTTGGAACAAAGCACCTCACATTTGATTCCTATAGTCACTCTTATAATTGTATAATTGCACAGAATATCCTCAATAAATCCTTCAAGTAACAAACAGACTCTAATAGATGTTTACTTGACACCAACTATTACTACAATTACATACTACTCATCTATTACTACCAGGGCCTCCGACAGGGGGTGCCAGGGGTACAGCTGTCCTGGGGCCCGGGCAGCTGCCCACAGTGGCACGGCACCACTACCCCCCCCCCCCCACCCGCACAATGCCACCCGGCCAGGCACGCACAATACACAGTGCAGCCTGCAGAGCACCGAGCCTAGGATACAGAGGGGCTCAGCGCTCTGCAGGCTGCACTGTGCAGTGAGTGCTCCGTCCGAGTCCCGACGCCCGGAGGGAGAAGATGCTGCGCCACCGCAGGTAAGTAAGTTGGGGGGGTAGGGGTATGGTGCCGGCGTGAGTGAGGGGGGAGGGGCGCTGGGGGCACTTTTAATAGGATGCGAATTGCGGTTGAAAATTGCACTTTTTGCCGCGAAATTTGCACAATTTGACCTCTCGATTTATTCTCACACTTCAATTTGCATCCAGCTGTTTTCCTATTATAAAGTATACAACTCGCTAATGTAATAAGGTGTGATTTATGGTAAATGTTACAAAAAAATCGCAAAAAATGATACCAGGTCTTGACTGACGAATTTGACAGAACCATGCACAGATCATTGAGATCTGTGCATGGTTCTGTCTTAAAAAACATGTAAAAGTTAAAATAAAATTAAAATGGCGTGGGGTCCCCCCTCCTGAGCATAACCATCCTTGGGCTCATTAACCCCTTCATGACAGAGCCAGTTTGTGCCTTCATGACAGAGCCCTTTTTTTCAAATCTGACATGTCTCACTTAAGTGGGGATAACTTTTTTTTGCTTTTACTTATCCCAGTGATTTTGAGATTGTTTTCTCGTGACACATTGTACTTCAAGTTAGTGGTAAATTTTCGTCGATACAGTCTGTGTTTTTTTGTGAAAAATACCAAAATATCGTGAAAAAATGGAAAATTTAGCAATTTGCAAAATGTTAAATTTTCTGCTTGTGAGACAAATAATCATACCACTCAAAATAGTTAATAACTAACATAGACCATATGTCTACTTTATGTTTCCATCATTATTTCAACTTCCTTTTAATTTTTTTGGACACTAGGAGGCTTACAATATGAATAGCAAATTCTCAAATTTTCATGAAAATTTCAAACACTGATTTTTTTAGGGACCAGTTCAGTTCTGATGTGACTTTGAGGGACTTGTATGTGAGACACCCCCATAAATGATGCCATTTCAAAAACTGCACCCCTCACAGTATTCAAAACAGCATTTTGGAAGTTTGTTAACCCTTTAGGTGTTTCACAGGAATTAAAACAAAGTGTAGGTGAAATTTCAAAATTTCTTTTTTTTTGCAGAGTTTCAATTTTAATACATTTTTCTAACGAATACAGTAGATTTTACTAGAGAAATGTGACTAAAAATTGATTCCCCCAATTCTTTTGTTTTCAAAAATATCCTATATGTGGCCCTAGTGTGCACGTTGACCAAACCACAGGCTTCATAATAGAAGGAGCACCTACTTGATTTTGGAGCCTCCTTTTTATGAGATTTTTTTTTAGGCACCATGTAGGTTTCTAGGCACCATAAGTGCTAAAAGTTAGGAACCTCCCCCACAAGTGACCCCATTTTGCAATCTACACCCCTCAGGGAATTCATCTAGGGGTATAGTGTACATTTCAAACCCCCAGGGGTTTCACCAATTTTGGTATAACTGGGATGTGAAAATGGAAAATTACATTTTTTTACACAAAAATGTACTTCTGGCTCAAAATTTTTCATTTTCACAAGGAATGAAGGAGACAAAGCACCCCAAAATCTGTGCCCCAATTTCTCCCGAGTACGGCAATGCCTCACATGTGACCAAAAAATACCAGTTGGGTGCATGGCAGGACTCAGAAGGGAAGGAGTGATTTTTGGATTTTGCAGCAAAGATTTTGGTGGAATGAATGGTGGGTGCTATGTTGCATTAGCAAGACTCCCAAAGCACCAATACAGTGGAACCCCCCCACAAGTCACCCCATTTTGCAAAGTACACCCCTCAGGGAATTCATCTAGGGGTATAGTGTACATTTCAAACCCCCAGGGGTTTCACCAATTTTGGTACAACTGGGATGTGAAAATGGAAAATTACATTTTTTTACACAAACATGCAGTTCTGGCTCAAAATTTTTCATTTTCACAAGGAATGAAGGAGACAAAGCACCCCAAAATCTGTGCCCCAATTTCTCCCGAGTACGGCAATGCCTCACATGTGACCAAAAAATACCAGTTGGGTGCATGGCAGGACTCAGAAGGGAAGGAGTGATTTTTGGATTTTGCAGCAAAGATTTTGGTGGAATGAATGGTGGGTGCTATGTTGCATTAGCAAGACTCCCAAAGCACCAATACAGTGGAACCCCCCCACAAGTCACCCCATTTTGCAAAGTACACCCCTCAGGGAATTCATCTAGGGGTATAGTGTACATTTCAAACCCCCAGGGGTTTCACCAATTTTGGTACAACTGGGATGTGAAAATGGAAAATTACATTTTTTTACACAAACATGCAGTTCTGGCTCAAAATTTTTCATTTTCACAAGGAATGAAGGAGACAAAGCACCCCAAAATCTGTGCCCCAATTTCTCCCGAGTACGGCAATGCCTCACATGTGACCAAAAAATACCAGTTGGGTGCATGGCAGGACTCAGAAGGGAAGGAGTGATTTTTGGATTTTGCAGCAAAGATTTTGGTGGAATGAATGGTGGGTGCTATGTTGCATTAGCAAGACTCCCAAAGCACCAATACAGTGGAATCCCCCCACAAGTCACCCCATTTTGCAAAGTACACCCCTCAGGGAATTCATCTAGGGGTATAGTGTACATTTCAAACCCCCAGGGGTTTCACCAATTTTGGTACAACTGGGATGTGAAAATGGAAAATTACATTTTTTTACACAAACATGCAGTTCTGGCTCAAAATTTTTCATTTTCACAAGGAATGAAGGAGACAAAGCACCCCAAAATCTGTGCCCCAATTTCTCCCGAGTACGGCAATGCCTCACATGTGACCAAAAAATACCAGTTGGGTGCATGGCAGGACTTAGAAGGGAAGGAGTGATTTTTGGATTTTGCAGCAAAGATTTTGGTGGAATGAATGGTGGGTGCTATGTTGCATTAGCAAGACTCCCAAAGCACCAATACAGTGGAACCCCCCCACAAGTCACCCCATTTTGCAAAGTACACCCCTCAGGGAATTCATCTAGGGGTATAGTGTACATTTCAAACCCCCAGGGGTTTCACCAATTTTGGTACAACTGGGATGTGAAAATGGAAAATTACATTTTTTTACACAAACATGCAGTTCTGGCTCAAAATTTTTCATTTTCACAAGGAATGAAGGAGACAAAGCACCCCAAAATCTGTGCCCCAATTTCTCCCGAGTACGGCAATGCCTCACATGTGACCAAAAAATACCAGTTGGGTGCATGGCAGGACTCAGAAGGGAAGGAGTGATTTTTGGATTTTGCAGCAAAGATTTTGGTGGAATGAATGGTGGGTGCTATGTTGCATTAGCAAGACTCCCAAAGCACCAATACAGTGGAACCCCCCCACAAGTCACCCCATTTTGCAAAGTACACCCCTCAGGGAATTCATCTAGGGGTATAGTGTACATTTCAAACCCCCAGGGGTTTCACCAATTTTGGTACAACTGGGATGTGAAAATGGAAAATTACATTTTTTTACACAAACATGCAGTTCTGGCTCAAAATTTTTCATTTTCACAAGGAATGAAGGAGACAAAGCACCCCAAAATCTGTGCCCCAATTTCTCCCGAGTACGGCAATGCCTCACATGTGACCAAAAAATACCAGTTGGGTGCATGGCAGGACTCAGAAGGGAAGGAGTGATTTTTGGATTTTGCAGCAAAGATTTTGGTGGAATGAATGGTGGGTGCTATGTTGCATTAGCAAGACTCCCAAAGCACCAATACAGTGGAATCCCCCCACAAGTCACCCCATTTTGCAAAGTACACCCCTCAGGGAATTCATCTAGGGGTATAGTGTACATTTCAAACCCCCAGGGGTTTCACCAATTTTGGTACAACTGGGATGTGAAAATGGAAAATTACATTTTTTTACACAAACATGCAGTTCTGGCTCAAAATTTTTCATTTTCACAAGGAATGAAGGAGACAAAGCACCCCAAAATCTGTGCCCCAATTTCTCCCGAGTACGGCAATGCCTCACATGTGACCAAAAAATACAAGTTGGGTGCATGGCAGGACTCAGAAGGGAAGGAGTGATTTTTGGATTTTGCAGCAAAGATTTTGGTGGAATGAATGGTGGGTGCTATGTTGCATTAGCAAGACTCCCAAAGCACCAATACAGTGGAATCCCCCCACAAGTCACCCCATTTTGCAAAGTACACCCCTCAGGGAATTCATCTAGGGGTATAGTGTACATTTCAAACCCCCAGGGGTTTCACCAATTTTGGTACAACTGGGATGTGAAAATGGAAAATTACATTTTTTTACACAAACATGCAGTTCTGGCTCAAAATTTTTCATTTTCACAAGGAATGAAGGAGACAAAGCACCCCAAAATCTGTGCCCCAATTTCTCCCGAGTACGGCAATGCCTCACATGTGACCAAAAAATACCAGTTGGGTGCATGGCAGGACTTAGAAGGGAAGGAGTGATTTTTGGATTTTGCAGCAAAGATTTTGGTGGAATGAATGGTGGGTGCTATGTTGCATTAGCAAGACTCCAAAAGCACCAATACAGTGGAACCCCCCCACAAGTCACCCCATTTTGCAAAGTACACCCCTCAGGGAATTCATCTAGGGGTATAGTGTACATTTCAAACCCCCAGGGGTTTCACCAATTTTGGTACAACTGGGATGTGAAAATGGAAAATTACATTTTTTTACACAAACATGCAGTTCTGGCTCAAAATTTTTCATTTTCACAAGGAATGAAGGAGACAAAGCACCCCAAAATCTGTGCCCCAATTTCTCCCGAGTACGGCAATGCCTCACATGTGACCAAAAAATACCAGTTGGGTGCATGGCAGGACTCAGAAGGGAAGGAGTGATTTTTGGATTTTGCAGCAAAGATTTTGGTGGAATGAATGGTGGGTGCTATGTTGCATTAGCAAGACTCCCAAAGCACCAATACAGTGGAACCCCCCCACAAGTCACCCCATTTTGCAAAGTACACCCCTAAGGGAATTCATCTAGGGGTATAGTGTACATTTCAAACCCCCAGGGGTTTCACCAATTTTGGTACAACTGGGATGTGAAAATGGAAAATTACATTTTTTTACACAAACATGCAGTTCTGGCTCAAAATTTTTCATTTTCACAAGGAATGAAGGAGACAAAGCACCCCAAAATCTGTGCCCCAATTTCTCCCGAGTACGGCAATGCCTCACATGTGACCAAAAAATACCAGTTGGGTGCATGGCAGGACTCAGAAGGGAAGGAGTGATTTTTGGATTTTGCAGCACAGATTTTGGTGGAATGAATGGTGGGTGCTATGTTGCATTACCAATACAGTGGAACCCCCCCACAAGTGACCCCATTTTGCAAACTACACCCCTCAGGGAATTCATCTAGGGGTATAGTGTACATTTCAAACCCCCAGGGGTTTCATCAATTTTGGTACAACTGGGCAGTGAAAATGAAAAAAATACATTTTTTTACACAAAAATGTACTTCTGGCTCAAAATTTTTCATTTTCACAAGGAATGAAGGAGACAAAGCACCCCAAAATCTGTGCCCCCATTTCTCCAGAGTACGGCAATGCCTCACATGTGACCAAAAAATACCAGTTGGGTGCATGGCAGGACTCAGAAGGGAAGGAGTGATTTTTGGATTTTGCAGCACAGATTTTGGTGGAATGAATGGTGGGTGCTATGTTGCATTACCAATACAGTGGAACCCCCCCACAAGTCACCCCATTTTGCAAACTACACCCCTCAGGGAATTCATCTAGGGGTATAGTGTACATTTCAAACCCCCAGGGGTTTCATCAATTTTGGTACAACTGGGCAGTGAAAATGAAAAAAATACATTTTTTTACACAAAAATGTACTTCTGGCTCAAAATTTTTCATTTTCACAAGGAATGAAGGAGACAAAGCACCCCAAAATCTGTGCCCCAATTTCTCCCGAGTACGGCAATGCCTCACATGTGACCAAAAAATACCAGTTGGGTGCATGGCAGGACTCAGAAGGGAAGGAGTGATTTTTGGATTTTGCAGCAAAGATTTTGGTGGAATGAATGGTGGGTGCTATGTTGCATTAGCAAGACTCCCAAAGCACCAATACAGTGGAACCCCCCCACAAGTCACCCCATTTTGCAAAGTACACCCCTCAGGGAATTCATCTAGGGGTATAGTGTACATTTCAAACCCCCAGGGGTTTCACCAATTTTGGTACAACTGGGATGTGAAAATGGAAAATTACATTTTTTTACACAAACATGCAGTTCTGGCTCAAAATTTTTCATTTTCACAAGGAATGAAGGAGACAAAGCACCCCAAAATCTGTGCCCCAATTTCTCCCGAGTACGGCAATGCCTCACATGTGACCAAAAAATACCAGTTGGGTGCATGGCAGGACTCAGAAGGGAAGGAGTGATTTTTGGATTTTGCAGCACAGATTTTGGTGGAATGAATGGTGGGTGCTATGTTGCATTACCAATACAGTGGAACCCCCCCCACAAGTGACCCCATTTTGCAAACTACACCCCTCAGGGAATTCATCTAGGGGTATAGTGTACATTTCAAACCCCCAGGGGTTTCATCAATTTTGGTACAACTGGGCAGTGAAAATGAAAAAAATACATTTTTTTACACAAAAATGTACTTCTGGCTCAAAATTTTTCATTTTCACAAGGAATGAAGGAGACAAAGCACCCCAAAATCTGTGCCCCCATTTCTTCAGAGTACGGCAATGCCTCACATGTGACCAAAAAATACCAGTTGGGTGCATGGCAGGACTCAGAAGGGAAGGAGTGATTTTTGGATTTTGCAGCAAAGATTTTGGTGGAATGAATGGTGGGTGCTATGTTGCATTAGCAAGACTCCCAAAGCACCAATACAGTGGAACCCCCCCACAAGTCACCCCATTTTGCAAAGTACACCCCTCAGGGAATTCATCTAGGGGTATAGTGTACATTTCAAACCCCCAGGGGTTTCATCAATTTTGGTACAACTGGGCAGTGAAAATGAAAAAAATACATTTTTTTACACAAAAATGTACTTCTGGCTCAAAATTTTTCATTTTCACAAGGAATGAAGGAGACAAAGCACCCCAAAATCTGTGCCCCAATTTCTCCCGAGTACGGCAATGCCTCACATGTGACCAAAAAATACCAGTTGGGTGCATGGCAGGACTCAGAAGGGAAGGAGTGATTTTTGGATTTTGCAGCAAAGATTTTGGTGGAATGAATGGTGGGTGCTATGTTGCATTAGCAAGACTCCCAAAGCACCAATACAGTGGAACCCCCCCACAAGTCACCCCATTTTGCAAAGTACACCCCTCAGGGAATTCATCTAGGGGTATAGTGTACATTTCAAACCCCCAGGGGTTTCACCAATTTTGGTACAACTGGGATGTGAAAATGGAAAATTACATTTTTTTACACAAACATGCAGTTCTGGCTCAAAATTTTTCATTTTCACAAGGAATGAAGGAGACAAAGCACCCCAAAATCTGTGCCCCAATTTCTCCCGAGTACGGCAATGCCTCACATGTGACCAAAAAATACCAGTTGGGTGCATGGCAGGACTCAGAAGGGAAGGAGTGATTTTTGGATTTTGCAGCACAGATTTTGGTGGAATGAATGGTGGGTGCTATGTTGCATTACCAATACAGTGGAACCCCCCCACAAGTGACCCCATTTTGCAAACTACACCCCTCAGGGAATTCATCTAGGGGTATAGTGTACATTTCAAACCCCCAGGGGTTTCATCAATTTTGGTACAACTGGGCAGTGAAAATGAAAAAAATACATTTTTTTACACAAAAATGTACTTCTGGCTCAAAATTTTTCATTTTCACAAGGAATGAAGGAGACAAAGCACCCCAAAATCTGTGCCCCCATTTCTCCCGAGTACGGCAATGCCTCACATGTGACCAAAAAATACCAGTTGGGTGCATGGCAGGACTCAGAAGGGAAGGAGTGATTTTTGGATTTTGCAGCAAAGATTTTGGTGGAATGAATGGTGGGTGCTATGTTGCATTAGCAAGACTCCCAAAGCACCAATACAGTGGAACCCCCCCACAAGTCACCCCATTTTGCAAAGTACACCCCTCAGGGAATTCATCTAGGGGTATAGTGTACATTTCAAACCCCCAGGGGTTTCATCAATTTTGGTACAACTGGGCAGTGAAAATGAAAAAAATACATTTTTTTACACAAAAATGTACTTCTGGCTCAAAATTTTTCATTTTCACAAGGAATGAAGGAGACAAAGCACCCCAAAATCTGTGCCCCAATTTCTCCCGAGTACGGCAATGCCTCACATGTGACCAAAAAATACCAGTTGGGTGCATGGCAGGACTCAGAAGGGAAGGAGTGATTTTTGGATTTTGCAGCAAAGATTTTGGTGGAATGAATGGTGGGTGCTATGTTGCATTAGCAAGACTCCCAAAGCACCAATACAGTGGAACCCCCCCACAAGTCACCCCATTTTGCAAAGTACACCCCTCAGGGAATTCATCTAGGGGTATAGTGTACATTTCAAACCCCCAGGGGTTTCACCAATTTTGGTACAACTGGGATGTGAAAATGGAAAATTACATTTTTTTACACAAACATGCAGTTCTGGCTCAAAATTTTTCATTTTCACAAGGAATGAAGGAGACAAAGCACCCCAAAATCTGTGCCCCAATTTCTCCCGAGTACGGCAATGCCTCACATGTGACCAGAAAATACCAGTTGGGTGCATGGCAGGACTCAGAAGGGAAGGAGTGATTTTTGGATTTTGCAGCACAGATTTTGGTGGAATGAATGGTGGGTGCTATGTTGCATTACCAATACAGTGGAACCCCCCCACAAGTGACCCCATTTTGCAAACTACACCCCTCAGGGAATTCATCTAGGGGTATAGTGTACATTTCAAACCCCCAGGGGTTTCATCAATTTTGGTACAACTGGGCAGTGAAAATGAAAAAAATACATTTTTTTACACAAAAATGTACTTCTGGCTCAAAATTTTTCATTTTCACAAGGAATGAAGGAGACAAAGCACCCCAAAATCTGTGCCCCCATTTCTCCAGAGTACGGCAATGCCTCACATGTGACCAAAAAATACCAGTTGGGTGCATGGCAGGACTCAGAAGGGAAGGAGTGATTTTTGGATTTTGCAGCACAGATTTTGGTGGAATGAATGGTGGGTGCTATGTTGCATTACCAATACAGTGGAACCCCCCCACAAGTGACCCCATTTTGCAAACTACACCCCTCAGGGAATTCATCTAGGGGTATAGTGTACATTTCAAACCCCCAGGGGTTTCATCAATTTTGGTACAACTGGGCAGTGAAAATGAAAAAAATAAATTTTTTTACACAAAAATGTACTTCTGGCTCAAAATTTTTCATTTTCACAAGGAATGAAGGAGACAAAGCACCCCAAAATCTGTGCCCCCATTTCTCCAGAGTACGGCAATGCCTCACATGTGACCAAAAAATACCAGTTGGGTGCATGGCAGGACTCAGAAGGGAAGGAGTGATTTTTGGTTTTTGCAGCTCAGATTCTGGTGGAATGAATGGTGGGTGCTATGTGGCATTAGCAAGACCCCCGAAGCACGGTGAAATGATGAACCTAATAATCCATAGATGTGTGGTATATTTTGAAACACTCCTTTATACATAGGCCGGGTTTGTCGGGGCAAGTTTCACAGTGGAAAATAGTTTCCTTTCTTATTCCCTTTTTATAGCAAACTTTGCACCTTTTTTGTGTCCTGCCCTTTCTTGCAGTGGAGGGGATTTCGTTGGGAAAATGCTGCCCTGGTACAATACGGGGGCCAGTACTAGAAGTACTGGGGCCCTCTGCCTGCTGATTCCCAAATGTTAGGCTCTTTATGACTTCCTCTTGAAAGTGCATAAATGTCCCCCTCTGGCCGGTAGAACGGAATAGCACGTAAGCGTTATACAGTGCCATCTGGATGATATACACGGCCAGCTTCTTGTACCAGATATTTGTTTTCCGCAGGGCACTGTACGGCTTCAGTACCTGATCTGAAAGATCCACTCCGCCCATGTACTTATTGTAATCTAGGATACAATTTGGTTTTGAGGTGTGGGTACTGGTACCTCGTACAGGGATGGAGGTGGTACTGTCTCCATGAATTGTTGTCAGTATAAGGACATCCCTCTTGTCCTTATATTTGACCAACAACAAATTTTCGGTGCATATTCCCCTGCTTTCACCCCTTCTCATTACTTGGGCAATGTGCGTTTTGGGGAGGCCTCTTTGGTTCTTGCGCACAGTACCGCAAGCTGCTGTACCTCTTGAACCAAGGGCCTTAAACAGGGGGATGCTGGTGTAAAAGTTATCCACATAGAGGTGATAACCCTTATCCAGGAAGGGGTGCATTAAATCCCAGACAATTTTTCCACTAACACCTACGAGGGAGGGGGGGCATTCTGGTGGTTCAATTCTTGAATCCTTCCCTTCATATACCCTAAACTTGTGGGTGTACCCTGTGGTGCTTTCACACAGCTTATACATTTTTATGCCATACCTTGCCCTCTTACTGGGAAGGTACTGGCGGAATTTAACCCTTCCTTTAAAATGTATAAGGGACTCGTCGATACTAATACATTTATCAGGGATGTATAGCTCTGCAAATTTGGCACTGAAATGATCAATGACCGGCCTGACTTTGAATAGCCTGTCAAAGGTGGGATCATCTCTGGGTGGGCACTGTGCATTATCGGTGTAATGTATAAATTTATGGATTGCCTCAAAACGAGCCCGGGGCATGGCCATACGGTGAAATGGGGTGCTGTACAGAACATCTGTACTCCAATATTGCCTAATTTGTGGCTTTTTTACTATGCCCATATGTAACACCAGACCCCAAAACGTCATCATCTCTACTGCATCTACAGGGGTCCACCTAGCAAATGATGACGTGGGGTTTTGAGCAATAAACTGCTGGGCATATAAATTAGTTTGGTCCACCATTAAATTTATAAAATCATCAGAGAAAAATAATTTAAAAATGTCAATTTCTCTGAGACCTGTTGAATCAAATTGGATTCCTGGGATGGCCAAAAACTCAGGAACCTGGGGCTCAAAATTGTCTGGTGGTGGGGTCCATACGAGATCAATTATTGGGGGGGGGGTCTCAGCTGCTCTACGGGGGCGTCTTTGAGGGGGTCCCTCATCATCAGAGGAGGAAGAGGAGCTTAAGACAAATCCTTCAAATTCCCCGCTTGCCTCACTGGCTGTGTCAGAGTCAGAGGCAAGCATGGCATATGCCTCCTCCACCGAATACATTCTCCTGGATGACTGGGACGACATTTGGGATGACATTTGGGATGCCATTTATATTTTTGTGTTACTGGTAGTGAAATGTTTCAACACGTGTATAGTGTAGGGGGGGGTACAAACTTTATTTCAACCCGGGGGGTATGTAGTGTGTAGTGTGTATGTATGTAGTGCAGAAAAAAAAAATACAAAAATAAAAAAATTGAAGGGTTAAAAAAAAAAAAAATGGAAGGGGTTAAAAAAAAAATGGAAGGGGTTAAAAAAAAAAATGGAAGGGGTTAAAAAAAAAAAATGGAAGGGGTTAAAAAAAAAAAAGGTCCTGCGCCAAAAATTGAGCACAGATGTTGGTCAGTAACGTCCGTCACTGAACAGCGCTCAAAGGCAACAGGAATTTGATCCAAAAAAAAAAAAAAAATAGATCAACCCTGTGCCGAAAAAGCTGATCAGTGATGTACGTCACTGATCAGCGCACAGTGGCCACAGGACACACACAAAATCACAGTGTGTGTAAAAAAAAAAATGTAAAAAAGACCCCACAGCACTCACAAAAAATAAAAAAAGGTGATCAGTGATGCGACACTGATTACCAGTGAGGGGCAGCAGGTGCACAACCTTTGGTGGTACTGACAGGTATATATATAAAAAAAAAAACCTCTGCACCCCTAAAAAGTTGCTGATCACCTCAGATATAGTGATCAGCACAAAAGGCGGGGGCAGCAGACACAAAATTTAGCACTCTCTATCACTCTCTGTCACTATCTCTCTCTATCTCTCTATCTCTCACTATCTATCACTCTATGACACTGCAGCAGCAGCACTGACAGGTATATCTATATATAAAAAAAAACCTGCGCCCCCAAAAAGTTGCTGATCAGTTAATTTATACTGATCAGCACAAAAGGGGGGGCAGCAGTCAGTTATATAAAAAATACATAGCACAATCTGTCACTATCTCTATCTCTCTCTCTCTATCTCTCTCTATCTCTCTCTATCTATCTATAGCTCTATCACACTGCAGCAGCACAAAATATAGCACTAGGCCTCTCTATCTCTCTCTATCTCTCTCTATCTCTCTCTATCTCTTTCAGTTATATAAAAAATATATAGCACAATCTGTCACTATCTCTCTCTCTATCTCTCTCTCTCTATCTCTCTCTATCTCTCTCTATCTCTCTATCTATAGCTCTATCACACTACAGCAGCACAAAATATAGCACTAGGCCTCTCTATCTCTCTCTATCTCTCTCTATCTCTCTCTCTCTAACTCTCTCTCTATCTAATAAATCGCAGCAGCACAAGATGTCACAGGATGTCACAAGATGTCACAAGCATAAGCAATATCAATGATCAGGTAAGTATTTTGGATGGGTTCTGGTCAGTATAGGCGGCAGCTGGGCACGGTGACCGCACTGCACGCTATTCCAGACCGGAATGGCGTCTGCAGTGCAGTCACCGTTAGTTTAAACCCCCCTCCATGGCTGTGATTGGTCCGTCGGTCCGACGAACCAATCACGGCCTTTGGGGGCGGGAGGGGTGAGGTGGGGTGACACCAGTGTCACCCTTACACCCCGCGGTGATTGGTGCTGTACTTTACAGCACCAATCACCTCCGATCCCGTGTCACCGGCGAACGTTGTTCGCCGGTGACACAGAAAACGCTGTGAATGGCTGTTCACAATGAACAGCCAATCACAGCGATCGCCGACGGGGGGGCGGCATCGCCGCCCCCCCTGGGCATGCACGGACATGTCTGCTGTCAGGGACAGCAGACATCGTCCCTCTGTCACTGCGTCTCTAGACGCAGTGACAGTTTTAAGCCATGACGTATATATACGTCAACGGTCGGGAAGTACTTCCCGGCCATGACGTATATATACGTCAAATGTCGTGAAGGGGTTAAGCCGGACTTGGGGCCTTATTTTGGTTCATTCTTTCTGACAAAATCCTTCTTAGATGGGCAAAACCATGTGCACTGCAGGTGGGGCAGATGTATCATGTGCAGAGAGAATTAGATTTGGGTGGGGTTTTACTTCAAAGTGAGATCTATTATGCAGTGTAAAAATAAAGCAGTCAGTATTTTCCCTGCACAGAAACAAAATTACTCACCCAAATCTAATTCTCTCTGTACATGTTACATCTGCCCCCCTGCAGTGCACATGGTTTTGTCCATCTAAGAAGGATTTTGTCAGAAAGAATGAACCAAAATAAGGCCCTGGGTTCCAAAAATACGGGGGACAAAAAGCGCAGGGGTCCCCCGTATTTTGGAATCAGCACCGGGCTCCAACAGCCACGATGTCATTCCACAGCATACGGTTCCCTGGCCGTACCATACGCACCGTGGCTGGTCAGCTGAAGCCCGGGACTGTTCCTTGCATCCCAGGGTGGTGAACACCAGGCTAATACGCATAAAATTAAATAAAAAAAAAATACTTTTCCAGGTGAACTACATTGCTGCAAATGTATTGCTGCTGTGCAGGTGTTTGTTGTAATACCCCTTTTACACCTACATGGTTGTACCTGGGATCTTGTACCCAACGTAATGCAGGCGAGGTAATGACACCGGAAGCGATCCCTGAGCCGGCGCTGGGGGATTAGAGCATCTCCCAGTGCCGGCTTTTCCATTGCAGCGAACGGGACCAGGGTCCCATCGATACCATTTATACCACACAGCGAGCCGGTTCGAACCCGTGTTCAACCCTGCTCGCTACCCGGGTTGAAATGCTAGGTCTCACAACCGGGACATTTGAAATGGGAGCGTTGACACCACCTGCAAACCTTTTTTTTTGTGCGCTCCCATGCAAAACCTAGGTTTTTTAGGCTGGTGTAAAATGGGTATAAATGGTTGTATGGAAATTTTCATATTTGCATCTGTAATTTGAAATATGCATCAGCAAACATACTTTTGCAGCTCCACCACATTCCCTGTTGACAATAATGGTTAATTTCAGCGAAGTTACACATGCATTTGCTAATTAACGCATGGCTACACCCATATGTTGCTATATAAGGGATCTTATTTTGGGATGTGCAGAGGAGTACATGAGAGTGACAAGTGTTGGTGGCTGAACAGCGAAGGTAGAGGGTGACATTTAATAGGATGCGATTTTTAGGAACTTTCCGAAATTGCACCTTATCGCATTTTTTCCCCTGAATTCGACTGTTTATTGAGATGCAAATTCAGGGCAAAAAAGTGCAATATGGTGCGATTTTTAGCCATGAAAATATGCGACTTTTAGTCATGAAAAGTTTTGCATTTTCAGACATGTGCGATTTTTGTGTAAAAAAAGGAAAAAATGAAATGGCGTGGGGTCCCCCCTCATGAGCATAACCAGCCCCGGCTAAAAGAGCCGGTCCTGGTTTCATAAAATCACGGGGCAAACCAAGTTAATTTGCCCTGGATTTTATAAAACCAGCACCAGGCTTAAGGGCCGGTCCTGGTTCCCAAAATGTGGGGGACAAAATGAGTAGGGGTCCCCTGTATTTCAAGAACCAGCACTGGGCCCAACCAGCCAGCAGGGTAATGCTACAGCCAGGGCGAGACTATTTATACAAGTCCCCCCGGCCAAAGGATTCACAACCTGACCGGTCAGCATGGGCAGGGATCTTGGGGAAGTGGGGACCCCCCCAATGAAGGGGTCCCCCATCCAGAATTTCCAGGCCCAAAGCCCGGGGCTGTCCCCGATGCCCCACCATGGTTCTCCAGAGAAGGCTAGTTGAGGAAGGATCCATCTGTATGGAATGGTTTGGGTATTTACATTTTCACAATCATAGATGTGTTTATGTGAGCAAATATGTTAATGGGGTATGTTTATGTTTATGGGGTATGTTTAATTTTTTTTAATGTAGGGCACTAGTTTTTGTTAGGGCACAATTGGACAAATCTGCTGAGGACCAGCAACATTTTTTATTTATTTATTTATTTATTATTATTATTATATTTTTTGGTGGGAATGTGATGATATAGTGGACACTGAGCTTGTCCATTTACCATGGTACCAAAGTCAAATGGTGCCACTCTTATTCTGATGAATAATGTGTCTTACTGTACATACATTTCTGATAAACAAATGTATATTTATTAGGGGCTACTTGCATACTAAGAGGTACTAGTCATATTAGCTGCTGTGCCATGTGGGTAACCACCCCAAAGTCATTGGCATATAGTAAAGAAAGTTTGGTACTGTACTTGTATCAATTTGCAGCAGGTGATGTTAAATAACCAAAATATGCATAATCCCGCTCCAGCGGGGGAAGAAGATGGGCGGATGAATCCTTTCAGGAGATTTTCCTGGATGTAATCAAATATTGCTTTGGTATCAGGTTCTGATAGGGGATATGTGCACCCCTTGGGAGGGGACTCTCCAGGGACAAGGTAAATAGGATAATCTCATTGGTGGTGAGGAGGTAGCCTCTTCATTGAAGACATTACTATATTCTTGGTATACAGAAGGAAGACCGGACAAAACTTTAACTTCTGAGGACCGGACAGGAGTTACTTCACCTATGCAATGTTTCTGACAGTAGTCACTCCATTCCTCAATTTGAAGAGACTTCTAGTTGATGCTGGGGTTGTGGAGTTGAAAACCTTACATGATGCCATAGGAGGATTTTGCAATAACAAGAAACTCCATGCCCTCTTGATGAAGAACACCAACGTGAAAGGTAACAGTCTGATGTGTGATGTCACTACCAGGAGTCTTATTTACATCTGCTGCAGTCAAGTAAAGATGTTGAGACAATCTTGATGAGGTCGGAGGAAATAAAGTTCCCTGCTGTCCCGGTATCCGCCAGGGCTGAGACATGTTTTGAACCCACTGGGGTCACTAGGGTGACTGGTAAAACCAGATCAGAGGAAGGATGAGTTTTTACAGAATGACACTCAGGGCAGGACCCGATGAAGTGACCGGGGGTTGCCATTTATCTTTCTCTTTGCCTACTGGATCATTCTTCCTGTGTTGACCTAGATCCTGTACTGTACTGGGTATCACTGGACGATACAAAGGTGGGGAAGAGACTCTGGGGAGAACTTTCTTTTGTTTTTCGAGACCACTCACTCTTAGACAAAGGTCTATCTTTACACACAGAGAAATTAATTCTTTAAGCTTTACTGAAAGATCAGGAGTGGTCAGTTCATCCTTAATGCGTTCAGACATGCCTAACCAGAAGCCAGCTGTAAACACCTCCTTATTCCATTTTTGTTCAGCGGCCAAGGTCTGGAACTGGACCACAAACTGTCCCATGGGATGGGTATCCTGTTTAATAAGGAGAATTTCTGTAGAAACTTACGCAGATCTTCCTGGCTCGTTGAATATCCATCGGAAGGTAGTGATGAATTTATAATAATCAGTGAGAAGAGGATCAGACCTTTCCCAAAGCGGAGATACCAAACTTAGGAGAGAATCAGTTAGCAGGGAGATGATGTAAGCTATTTCGGTCCTAGCTGTAGGGAAATTCTGTGGCTGGACCTCGAATTGAATGTCACACTCATTAAGAAATCCTAGACATGGCTTGGGGTTGCCATTATTTTAGCTGTGAGCAGGAAGCTGGAGGTGAGAGATGAATGCTGGGGCATGAGTAGCAGACAAAGTAGGTACCACTTTAGGTGGTGACCAGAGAAGCTGCTGTAGGGCATCCAGATGGGTGGACACTTCCTGTAAGTAGGTTATTACTTGGCGTGGCTTCCTGTGTATCAATGCGCAAGGTGACATCTTGGAGTGCCACTGGCCTCACACTGTGGTCATGTGCTGGGTCTATCGGCCTTGCTGTGTTCCTGGTAATGACCTGGGTGAGCCAGTGGAGGGCACAGGGAACTGGCAGCTGGGTTGTTTAAGATAACAGTAACCTTATGCACAGGAGTTCAATGGGAACTTCTGCTGGAGACACAGAGAATTAGTGTAGACCATGGCAGAGGCGTAGAGTCTAACCCATCAGTGTTTTTCCACCAGTGACCTGCATAAGGGGATATGGACTTTGCTGCACCTGACGGGCAGGTGTGGTGAACTGGAATGGTGCTCAGGGGAATATGGAGTGAAGATGATAGCAGAGTACTTTAACCATCAATGGTGGGTCGATGGCACTAAATGCTGGAGGTAACTGGGATACATGTAGAGATAACTGAAGCAGGGAGGCAGTGATGGAGCAGAGTTGGGTGCCAATGGTTCCAATGGAGCTGGTTGAAGATATTTGATAGTGCGGTCTGGGAGCCGACAGAAGGTATTCGGAGTGGGATCCGATAGTACATCCTGGGAGCCAAAGAGGGACAATCAGTACGACAACCAATAGTGCGGCCTTGAAGCCAGGAGAGGCAATCGGTGTGGGAACCAATAGGTATCTGGAGACTGTGCTGAGAACCCTGGGCTGCACTCAGAGAGCTCAATCATACTTGAGATGGAATAGTGGAGTCTTCTGACAGCAGTTAAATAACCAGGTAAGCAAGCAGGTAAAAGCAGTGTGAACGGGTAACCCAGTTTGAGGGACCTGGAGGAGGCAGCACTTGGAAGCAGCGTCCACTTCAAGCGCTGCCTCTTTCCCTGCCTTCGTCTGACGTCGGAAACCTGGCTTATTGCTGTGGGGAGCTGCACCTCACAAATGCTGGGTCGCTGCCAGCAGGGCCGGCAACAGAAATCTTGGGGCCCCATACACTGATATTTCTGGGGGCCCCGCCCCCTCAAGCACTAGTAGTTGTGGGGAGCAGGGAGGAATGGTGGGCATATTGGTGGCAAGGAGTCCCATATAATTGCTGCCCCCAGCGCAGATAGTCTCACTTCTGAATTGACAACTAATACACATTATGCCACAAATCGTGATGCCTACTACATATTATACCACACACCTTAATGCCCATTAGACAATTGATGTTACGCACCATGGCAACCGCGACCACGGCCACGCTAACAGTCAGAGGATGAGTGGCCCGGCGGCCAAGCGGGGGCTGAACTTGGGGCCCCTCTGATACTCGGGGTCCGTCACAGCTGTACCCTTTGACCCCCCCTGTCGCCGGGCCTGGCTGCCAGGACAGACCTGTGTTCAAACCCCAGGTGCTACCCAGCAATGTGAACGGGGTACAAATGGCATACCGTAGCATTATTTTTTCTCCTAGTTCACTTACTCTAGTTGTTTGTTTTCGTGATTGTGTATATGAAATAGTTAAGACCTGTATCCCATTAATGTATCTAATGAGAATGGGCCGCTCAGATATTGACTATGAATATCCCATTTTAACAACTTAAAGACAACTTTTGAAATGTGCTTTTTCAAATTGTGAATTTTCTTTGAAACCGTCCCATGGGATTTCACGTAATTCGGGGTTATTGGAAAAAATGCTGATCTTTGCTGAGCTAGATGAGATCCTGATGTCTCCCCTTGAAAAGATGCTCCACTGGGAGACAAAAGGCAGATCACTGAGTGTGTGATTGATAACAGAGGTACCACAATGTCAGATGACTTCATTACCTGCTCTGAACGTATTGAGGATTTGCATCAATCAAAGCTGTATTAAATGTAAAATATATAGAAAAAAACGTTTAATATTGTTACATAATATGTGTGTTGTATGACAGCTTAGCTCATCTTATCAAAGTGAGGACTGCGAAGTATGCAGACTCTGCAAAGGGACTGATTTGGATACTGTAGATAGTGGGTAACATTTCATTTAGAAACGACCTGTGTATGTCACATGGGATAGAACAGCATTTTACTAAGGGTGATAACAAATTTACAGTTCACAAATTATACCTGTAAGCTTTCCATCGGAATACTATAAATGCTACAAAAAGCCAGTAAAAAAAAATTATATATTATTACAGTTTTTATATATATTATTACTAGTGTAGTGCTTAAATCATACTTCCCTTCCCTTCCGGAATGGCTGTGATGCTCCCGAAAATCGGGTCCCCCGGGAAGGTGGGCAATTCTCCCACATTGTCCCACACCCCCCCTTCCCCACTACACCAAAATACGTCATTTTAGCCCCTTCACCAATACACGGACCCACAAATTGCCGCACTTGACAGCCACAGGGGTGGGACTTGGTGACATCAGCCTTGCCCCGCCCTGCCCCCTTGACAAGTACTATCTGCTCTCCGAGCATCTCCAGGAGTGGAGGAAATAAAAGTAGGCAAGTATGGCAAACACTTTAAACAGTTACGTTGCGCTGCATAATATCAGTATCAGCTTGCTGTGCACAGACCGGACACACTGTTTAGATTTTACTATAGTAATTTATATATGCAAAAAATATTCAATATAAAACTTTATAGGTTTAAAAAACACATGTAAACAAATTACAATCAAATTGCAATCTAAATTCAATAAAAATTCAATATTGATTCACATCCGGTACAAAGTTTCCACTATAAGGTAATGCCTCCAATAATATTTAGCTTGTTAGGACAAAAAGAGGTAAATTACTTAGCATCCCCTTCTCTGCTGTATTAGCATGTGAGCATACACGCACGAACCACAGTTCAATTGAGCAGCAGGCGAGGGGTTAATAAGCACATGTAGTTTTGTTAGTTCACCAGTTTGATCACAGGCAGAGTGATTTATCCCTACATCCAATTTGTTAGTCAAAGCTCAGTTAGTTAGCAAGAAAGCCCATGTAGCGGGTAAACAATAAGCTGTATAAGCGTGGGTTTATTTGCTATATTGTAGCAGGCTGAGGGGGTACGGTTTAATAGTCACCTCACTTGTAAGCCGGCTTCAAGCAACAGTCCGCAGCAGCGGGTGGCTGGCGTGGAGAATTCACGCTGTTGGAGGGTTTGGAATTCCTCACCATGGAAGCGCTGTGTTGGTGGTATAGGCTTCTAGCTCACCTCTGATGTTATGGCGAGGTCCCGGCCAGCAGGAGATGTAGCGTGCGGTAACGCTGCAGGAGTACTTGAGTGGAAAACTTTCAGAGCCCGGATTTGACGTGAAAGCGGAAGTCATCAACGCGTTTCGTCTCCAGGAAACTGGAGACTTTATCAAGACATGTCAAGTATGGCAAAGACAGGAATTTAATGTTGGGCACCTGCATCCCTTCTCCATTGTAGCTAATTGTTAAAAAGTATTTGGTTTTATCAGAAGATACGTAGCTTAATTTCATGTTACATATTCCATAATGTACACATCAATGCTGTAACGAAACATTTTGGTGCCCTGTGTCAGAAAGGGAATTGATGTCCCCCCGTTTAAAAAAGCGTCAGTGTCGCATAAAAATAATTAAGGACATGGCTTCCTGGAGAAGGGGCGTGGCCTCATGACAGTACCAATTCACATTACACCCAGTAGTGTCCGCTACTTACATCACACCACACAGTGTTACTTATACACACTGCACCAGATAGAACACTTATAAACACTGTGCCAGGTGTATATGTATATCTATATATCGATAGATAGATTTTGGGCGACATTGGGTGACATTTAATAAGGTGCGATATTCAGACTTTTGTGATTATTTCGTGTCATTTTTTTTTAAATGTCTAAAAAAATTGCACCCAATTACGTGTCGGCCACTATGTCCAAATTCAGTTTGTGACAAATACTTAAGGGATGTATACATGGGCTCAAGCTGGGCGATTTTGATTATGCGATGAGGCTTAGTCAAAATCAAAAAATGTAGTTAAGCCGTCGAAGAGACAGAAGTCTGTCATCCCCAGCCGCTTAGCCCATGTGTACCACCAAATACACTGTGTGCAGCGGCTATTCAAAATTAGCTTGCTTGTGCAGTTTATTTGGCTGGACAATAGCATCACTGTGGAAAATTCTCAGTTTTAGAAAATGGGCGCTCGGGGTATAAAAATGACTTGTACTCCCCTGTTTAGATGGTATGTCACAGTGAGTCTCCTCGATCTGTTTTTCACAGTATGGATTATATGAAATGACAAAAAGGGGAGAGAAGGAGGGCAAATCCCCTCGTGTAATACAGTTTTCACAGCCAAATTCTACTGTCTACCACAATATAATATTCAGTGGTTTGCATAATCCCATGAGATAATGTGTTGGGGTGTTAACCCCTTTTCATCACACTCACAATGAATCGTACTGTAAACACACACGTAGCAATCCTCAGGGCAAGATGAAATGATAATAATATTGTGGGGTATCTACCCCTAATCAAATTACTCACACAGAGCTATCTGACAATAGCGTGTCTGGTGGGTCTTTTAGCTCCTCCTCTGACTCGTTCCAACCTTTGTAAGATGCTTTTTGTATCACAAATGTAAAACGACCAGATGGATACTATGATTTAAAAACATATGTATCCTTTATTCCAAAATATCAAACAACAATTGAAATGTGGACCAAAAGGAAAAACTCTTAGCTGGGTAACACCAGGCTGGGCTGGAAGATGTGATGTAGCCCGTCTTATGTCCAGGTGAATGGGTCAAGTCCGCACTGGTGTACCAGTCAGTGTGTCCTAAGGTCCTCCTGTAGAGAGCTCCCACCAACGCGTTTCGATCCTTATGGATCTTTTTCACTGTGGAGCCGCACATCGCTATCACCCACAATGTACACAGGCGGCAATACTGGCTAACCTTCTAGGCCATTTTGAAGTTCTTATCAAAAATCGCCTGGCCGAATCGCACCGTGTGTACACGGCTTTAGTTTTTAGGTATGAAGCAAACTCAGAGGTAAATTAAAATATTTGTAACATAAATTCTATTGACAGTTTTGCATCTGAATGAACAGATTTATAAATAGGCATAAAAAATAAGTATTGTTTCCAAGTTTGTTTCATGAAAAATTACAGTGTGCAACATAATAAGAACAAATTGCTTTTATTGTACCTTACTAGCGGTAATAAATAGTGCCATTTTTATATTGTAGATGTATGACGTTCATTCAGGTTGTAATAAGAATTTTTTTTTTGTGTGTTTTTCTAAGCACTGAAGACTAATAAAAAAAAACATTTAAAATAATCTTATTAATATAAGATTAGTATAAGATTAATATAAGGTTAGTATAATTCTTGCTTGGAAGGGTAAAGACAGTCTCTCAATGAAGCAGCAACACAAGTAGTGTTTAATGAGAATCTGTGTTCTTTTCCCAGGACAAGGCCACCTGCCCATATTTGGGAGGGAAAGTCAAGTGGAAATTGTGAAAATATGTTTGTGGACGCTGGCATAGCTGTGCCTATTATAACCAAGGGGGTTATTCTAGTCCATTCTTTCTGACAAAATCATTCTTAGATGGACAAAACCATGTGCACTGCGGGTGGGGGAGATGTAACTTGTGCAGAGAGAATTAGATTTGGGTGGGGTTTTTCTTCAAAGTGAGATCTATATTGAAGTGTAAAATCATGCAGTCAGTATTTTCCCTGCACAGAAACAAAATAACTCACCCAAATCTAATTCTCTCCGCACATGTTATATCTGCCCCCCTGCAGTGAACATGGTTTTGTCCATCTAAGAAGGATTTTGTCAGAAAGAATGAACTAGAATAAACCCCCAAAAGTCTTGTCTTGGCACAAACCTCGAATGCTGAGATAACCTGGTTAGTTAAATGATTTGTGTAAATAGAGGCATGGCGAATATTTTGTAAAAAACATTTACTATAGTTCAAAAGTTTGGAGTTATTTAGAAATGTCCTTATTTTTTAAAGAAAAGCAATGTCGTTTTTTTTAAATGATTTATTTGTTCTATATGTTTACACTAAAGCCTGCACAAATCTCCAAAATATGCCTGGAAAATTAGTTGTATTTTCCAGGTGTATTTTTGCGGCAATTAGCAGCCGTATTTTACAAATGACTGCTTAGCAAATTAGGAATCACCATTTGAATCAATGGTGATTCCTTCTTGTACTCTGTCATGCCAATATGAATGTGCCATGAATACGAATAGATGTATTTTCGCCATAGCAAATGCTGAAAAATACGTATAGTAGGATATCGCCACCTTTGGGCTTTAACGTATGGGCTTCTAGCCGCGCCCACCGCCTCCTCTGACCCCCGCTGCAGATGACACCCCCCTCCCCCTGGCTTACCTTCCTCGAGGTCCTCCTGCACCCAGAAGGTGAACTCCTCTCCCTAGCAACAGGGGGGGGAGGGGGGAATAAGGCCCTGGGGACAGCCTGCTAAGGGCCAGATGCACTAAGCTTCAAAAAGTGATAAAAAGGAGAGTGATAAAAACCAACCAATCAGCTCCTACCTGACATTTTTCAAACACAGTCTGTGACATGGCAGGTAGGAGCTGATTGGCTGGCTGTTTATCACTCTCCATGTTATCACTTTTGAAGCTTAGTACATCTGGCCCTAAGGCTTCCCGGCATGAGGGGAGGAGGAGGCTCCCAGCGATGTGATGGAGACCCGCTGCACACCACATCACAGGTATTTTGGGGGGCCTCCGTCACCGCACTGCGATTCTAGCCGCATATGTTAATACATATGCACTAGCATCGCTGTATTTTAATACATCCCAAACATAATGTCCACAGTAATAGTGTACATCAGTGGTGTCAAACTCATGGCCCTCCTGCTGTTGTGGAACTAAACATCCCAGCATGCCCTGCCACATATTTTATATAATGGATTGCTAAAACTGTGGCAGGGCATGCTGGGACGTGTAGTTCCACAACAGCTAGCTAGAGGGCCATGAGTTTGACACCACTGGTGTACATTATACAGAATGCCCACTGTAGTAGTGCCCCTTACACATAATGCCCCATAGTAGAAGTTGGATAGTGTGGTAATTACATGGGAGATCAGTGATTAGACTGGGGACTAAAAGCAGCTGATACTGCTGCCTGTTCACTCAAAATACATCTTGAAATAATGACAAATAAATAAAAAAACATTTTTTTTATAATATATATACATGCATCTATTAAACGGTTAGTAGCATTATTTAGGGTGTAGACCCTTTTATTTGGGAAGGGTGCGAGCTGCCGTTGCCCGCTCATCAACTTAGTTTGTGTTTGATTTGCAGCGGGCACCTTAACAGCTGTGGGTTGTTCCTGGAGGTCACTGTGGTGACCTTAGAGATTCCCAAGTGGATGCTCTCTCTCCAGGATCCGCCTCCAGTGAATGTGATACGTCTGTTATATAGACATTGCATGGGGCTTCAGACCTATTCAGATTCACCAGCAGTCTGGGGAGGGGATGTTGCCGGCTGATAGACGTCTTCCTGGCAGCATGACACATGAGTGCAGTGCCAAAAGCCAGAGGGCCCTCACACGGGGAGCTGCGCTTCACAATGTCGGTCCTGCCTGTCATACAATATGGCAGGTGATGCAGCAATAGGATACAGAGAAGGGAGAGCGTCTCTCCAGCCGGTGTGTGTCACAAAGCGTGATTTGGCAGCACTACCCTATTTGCGCCTCATTTGTACATCTTGGTAACCTGCACTGCTGTCTGCACTTTGGTTCAATCCCAGTAATGCCCCTTTCAGACCGCACTTTAAAAACGGTATATTGCCGTTTTTTTACCGTTTTAAAACGATAATGTGTGCGGTCTGAAAGGTGCAGGACCACTTAACCGGTTAGAAAAAAACGTTTTTTCTAACCGGTTAAAATGCAGGGTCCTACCCATTTCAGAACCGGTATTTTAGGCTCAAAATCGGTTCTGAAACGGTATTTAGGACCCAGCCAATGAGCTGGGTCCTAAATTCAGCACAGGGAATACTTAATGAGCGCTCATTAAGTATTCACAGCACTGGAGCCCCCCGCGCGCGTGTCGACACCCCCCGCGCGAGTGTCGACGCCCCCTGCGCGTGTCGGCGCCCCCCGTGTCGACTTACCCCGTGCCGGTATCTCCGTTGTGGTTCCCAGCACTGCAGCTCAGTATGCTCGGAAAGCACTTATGAAAAAAGTGTCTTTCAGAAAATGGCTGCCCCATACGAAAGACAGTTTTTTTAAACTGGGTTTCCTATGGGGCAGCCATTTTCTGGAAGACACATGTGCTTTCCGAGCATACTGAGCTGCAGTGCCGGGATCCACAACGGAGGTACCGGCACGGGGTAAGTCGACACGGGGGGGGGGCGCCGACACGCGCGGGGGGTTGACACGCGCGGGGGGCGTCGACATGCGCGGGGGGCGTCGACATGAGCGGGGGGCGTCGACACGCTCTCGGTCGACACGCGCAAGGGGGGGGGGAGCTGCACGGAGGGGAGGGCTGAAGGCTGCACTGGCTTTGACCCTGTATTTGGAAAGTTTCCAAAAACGGGTCTGCCAGTGTCAAAAAATCGGCACTTAAACGGTAATATACCGTTTAAGTGCTGCGGTGTGAAAGGGGTTTTATCTGGCAGACCCGTTTTTGGAAACGTTTCCAAATACAGGGTCAAAGCCAGAGATGCGGTCTGAAAGCAGCATAACTGCACCTTCTCTGCTCTACACATCGGATCATCCCAACTGTGCAGAAGCAGAAATCTGGGAGGCAATGGATACATCTGCCGCTGGGCTCCTCCTGCCAAGGGGGAGAAAGAACAAAGTGTCCTAGATTGTGTCTAATATTACTGTTAGAAACAGAGTAGACATCTAAAATGCAACAATACATCTGTCCGGGTTGAGGAATCAGAAATGATTCCTTAGGTTTAACCATATCAACTGGGGATGTTTTTAACATGAAGGCTTTTCCTGATTCTCCAACAGATCCCCGATCATCGTCTGCCACCAATCAAATTGTGTTTCATGTGCGGCTTGACAAAAGGTGCGGCAAGCACCGGAATGACTGCCATTTGTTTCTATACTACTATGGTACACGGCTGTTCAGATTAGGGAGGCCAATCCTGGAATCAGGATTGGTGGGATCCTGGCATTTCGGCCTAAAATCGGCAGGATTTGAATCCTGGGATTGACTCTTTCAATCCTGGGATTAGTACCCCAGTGCAAAATTCACTTTTTTTTTTAAAGCCAGGCAGCGCTGAGCACCTTAGAATATGGCTCAAATGCTACCTATCTGACTGCTACTGACCCCTGGTGGACATGTTCCACTGTTCGGGACAGTGCTGTGATGACATCATGTCATGCTGCGCTGTGTGGCCGCCGCCATGCCTGTCAGCACAGCACACCGTCACGGACCAGGATGCCCAGCCACACGCCCACTGTGCCGCTCCCAACCGCCCGCTGGAGATGGACGGATGACCCTGCTTCTGCCTGTCACAACCAACTCCGTAAGTGACAGTGCAGGGCAGGGGGGATGGGGAAGATTGCCAGGCGGGCGGAATTAGAGAGCCTTTATAGCGACATTTGAGGGTTGGGGGCGTGTTTTTTTTATTTTTCTATTAGGAAGGCCAATCCCCGGAAGTCCCGGAATTGAGCATTATTCAATCCCGAATTCCGGTATTGAAAAAATGCCCGGTATTGGCATTCCAACTTCAGATGGTTATATTCTGTTATGTCAAATAAAGTACCTCTTAAACTGGATTTATTTTTGTGTGTCTGTGTGTTTCTGTCGAGCTGGATATCTATCTAGCTGTGGTGAAGATTCTAGATTTATTTTGGATGCAATCAAAATCCCAACAGGGTCAAAATACAGACAAGGACAAAATCCTGACATTTAAAATCCCGACAAGGTCAAAATACCAACATATACTGTAGAATGTACAGGTGAAACAGTCAACATGACTTTCAGTCGACAGGTGAAGAGGTCGACATGGGTTTTTTCACTGTTTTTTCACCTGACATGTGCCAACAGGCGGTATTTCATACCCTACCATCCACTAGGGTGTGGCGGGAGAATAAAATAGTGTGCCCGAAGCATTGCGAGCGAAACGAGCGATGCGGGGGGCTGCGGTTCACTTCCAACTGTGTCCATGTCGACTGTGTCGACATTCGGGTAAAAAAACCCAGTGAAAAAGCACGTCGACCTTGCGACCTGTCGACCGAAAGTCATGTTGACTTTGTCACCTGTACATTCTATATGTTGGTATTTTGACCTTGTCGGGATTTTGTCCTTGTCGGGATTTTGTCCTTGTCGGGATTTTGACCCGTTCGGGATTTTGACCGTCGGGATTTCATACCGAATCTATTTATTTAGTGACTACCGTTTGCAGTTAGTAGGTTGCAGATATACTGTATTACAATATTAGTTGCAGGAACAGAACTTCAGGATGCACAATAATAATTCATGCAAGTATGTGAATAACGTTAAATCTCCTAACGGTCTTATACGCATCTAATAAATACAGACTTCCCAGGAATGTATAATGTGTTTCTCTTCGGCTAATCTGATCCCCAGACCTGCCGGCCCTTTATTACATATATCTGTGCGAACAATGAACCACCTCTCGTTTTTTTATTTAAACTTCTAACAATCTATTGTGATTCTTTCCTGTGTCCAAACGTGCTTCCTGCAGGGAGCGTTCAGCAGGTGATGACCCCAATTTCCTCTGTTTAGCCTCATGTGCGGCTGCCACGAGCCCCAACACCACACCCCGGGGCATAATCCAGAGAGCTATTGACCTGTTGTCTTTCTCTAGTGGGTTACATATGTATTTCGTGGTGTCAGTCTTGCGACACTTTAGCATAAATATAATGCAGTTTGGTGTAGGTTATTCAGTAACGGTAATCATAACAATAAACACAGAGGGGGGAATTTAATAGGATGAGAGATTCAGAAAGTGAGAGATTTGGTAAGAAATCTCCAGGGTTTTTTAAAGCGGCAATCATTTACACTGCAAAATCAAACTGGATTTGCAGTGTAAATGATGGCCGCTTTAAAAAAACATGGAGATTTCTTACCAAATCTCTCACTTTCGGAATCTCTCATCCTATTAAATTCCACCCGTAGTGTAATAAAATGCCAAGCTACCAAATTCTCCTCATCAGAAACCGCCCGCGCTGATAACATTCAAGTATTTACCTGCATAAACGGGTGTATGAAATTGAAAAGGAAATTTGCACTTTATTTTTTAAAGCTATGGAAATACCTTGTGGTCTACCAACAGGAATCAGTAATTGGTCACGGGGCAATGTTGTAATGTAACTTTATACTTCTAACCTGCTCTGTGGCCCTTCTTAAAAAATGTACAGTTTAAACATATCTACTTAAAGATTAAATACCTACAGAATTTATCATGTAAATTAAAATTACATCATGTTTAAGACGATGACAGCATATTTCCCATGCACATATAGTTTGGGAGTTTGCACAAAGAGCATCTGAAAGCACTTACTCTTTGTAAACCAGATGTTTAACTGTTCCCGCTGTCATCGGGTTTATTGATGCATGGGGTTGGTCTAAAGGTACAAGGAACACCAACTCAGACCAATCCTTCTCTAATCGCAGCTTCCAGACGGCCTGACAATGATTCTCTGTCCTTAGGATATGTGTTAGTGTTATTCTCATTAATTCTCTGCCTGAGACGTCCTGGTTTATATTATGTTTTTACAATCTACAATTTCATTTCCAATCAATCTTGATTACTGAAGCTAATTAAGAGGGTAAGAAACAGTTAAAGGAAAAGAATCGTTAAATCGTAACTGCTCTTGGGTCTTCTGCTTCCACGAGGGTCTTAGACGGCCTTTTTATTAGTAAAAAAACCTCCTAAACCTAACAATGCAGAACTCAATATACTAAGACATGTGATTTAAAAAAAAAACAATAGTACGGAAGAAAAACCTGTATGTTTATAATAAAATTTTACTTGGCTAGACTAATGTAACAATTTGTGTTAAAATGAAAATGATAAAGGCACAGTTGCGTACAGTGGTGGATTCTTCCTTCTTATAGGAGGAGGTGGTGATGGTGGTGGAGGGAGGTTTGAAACTACCCATGCCAATAGAGGAGACACCTAATAGATAGGACAGGCACCTGTACCAATGCATGCGCATAACCAGTGGCGGAGGCACCTGAATGCTCAAGAATCCAGATTCTATTCACTTCTTCGGCTATTGGGGGGGATGTGTTAGCAGTTGGGCAATTTTATATTTCATTCCACATAGTATCTTCTTTAATATATTATTGTTGTTTTCTGGTACGCATGAAGTGGAGATAATAAACGCAACCAAAAAAAAGAGCTAGATATGGTGGAAATAAAAACAATTCCATAAGGAATAAAATTTTAGCGGCAAATAAACAATCTTCTTGGACACTGGAATCTCAAGAACAGATATTTAGAAGACTGGAGCGTGATCGCACAGCTCATGCTTTTGTTTTCCATATAATGTTTGTTTGAATGATGAACTATATATTATATTATATATTGTATCGCTAGTACATCAGCATTTGTGAACACCTGATATATCAGTGTACGAGGGTGTTGATAGACATATCGGGATTACCCTGCAGCATAACCAATACCGACATATCATGAAAAAGCTTCACTTTTTCCACATTTTGTCAGGTTAGTCTTATTCAAAAATGGAATAAATTTATTTCCTCAAAATTCTACACCCAATGCTCCATAATGCTAATTTATTAAAAAACAGAAAACTAAGAAAACACATGTACATAACTAATCACAACCTTTGCGCAATACTTTATTGATGCACCCTTGGGGTAGTTGTTTCCTAGCAAGGCGCCCACTACGGCATATGCGTAGTTAGCTATTCAGGGTAGTGAAATTGCATTGCATGCCATTGTTGTATGGCATGCGATGCGATTTTCCTATGTAATGTATTCACTGCTCTCTGTCAGTGAATACATTACAAAAAATCGGGTTCAATAAAAAAATCGCATCGCATCCCATTATTGTATGGCATGCGATGCGATCAGATATCGGATCCGATCTGACATATAATGGCATTTAATGTACTATACAATTAAATGACATATGTCATTAATTTGGCCCTTCACCCACTATCCACGTCATCCCAAAGCGTGGCTAGCGGCAGATGAACGCGTCCGGCCGACCTTTTCATACCCCCACTATCCACGTCAGCATGGAGCTCATTTTATATAGTATGGCGAGTGCAGCGAGCCACCGAGCCCCGCGAGGGGACGCGTAATACATGTAACATAATACGCGTGCGCTCGCCAGGCTTCGGGCTCGGTGGCTCGCCACACTATATAAAATCAACTCCATGCTGCCGTGGATAGTGGGGGTATAAAAAGGTCGGGCGGACACGTTCCACCGCCGCTCGCCACGCTTTGGGATGACGTGGATAGTGGGGCCTAAATAAATGACATTATGGGTGACATTCTATGGAATGAGAGTTGTGTTTTTTGGCGATTTTTACTCCAAAAAACGGCTAATTCGCATTTCCGTGAATTCGCATATTTAATCTGATGCGAAAAGGTCCCTAAATCGCATATTTTTTGCGATAAGTCATGTGTACTGAAAGTGCGGTAAAAATTCGCACTTTTATCGCATCCAGATGTTTTCCAATAGAAAAGTATACAATTCGCTTATTTAATGGAATGGGATTTCGCAAATCGCACTTTTAAGGTGTCTAATAATCGCCATTTTTTCAGACCAGGTTCTGATATGCGAGTTGGCCAGAACCCTGCACAGATCATTGAGATCTGTGCAGGGTTCTGCAGTAAAAAATGTGTTTAAAAAAAAAATTGTGTGGGGTCCCCCCTCCTGAGCATAACCAGCCCCGGGCTCATTGAGCCAGACCTGGTTCCAAAAATACGGGGGACAAAAAATCTGGGGGTCCCCCGTATTTTGAAACCAGCACCGGGCTCCAACAGCCCGCAGTGTCATGCCACAGCCGGGGGACACTTTTTACATAAGGTCCCCCGGCCGTACCATGAGCACCGTGGCTGGTCAGCCTTGGACGGGGTACCTGGAGGAGTGGTGACCCCCCCAATAAAGGGGTCCCCCTCCCCCCAAGGCTTCACCCGTCCAGGGCTGAAGCCCGAGGCTGTCACCGGCGTCCCTGGCCAGTGGACGCCGGCCTGATGGTGTAAAATCTTTCAATCCTAACATTGCTTTATACAGGAGAACTAGAAGTCCCAGCAGACCTCCCCCGCAGGCTGGGACTTGAAGAACCACAAGTCCCAGCATGCGGGGCATTAATGGGCCCGCTGGGACTTGTAGTCCACCTGTAAAAAGAATGTTAAAAGAAAACACACACACAGAAAAGTAAAACTTTATTACATACACATCCACACACCTCACTTTTACACCAACATACTCACCAATCCAGGATCCAGCGCTGGTCTCCCTTCTGCTGCAGAGCCGGCTCCCCCCGCACTCACAGCGGGGACAACCGGCTGTCTCCGATGCAGCTAACAGCTTCTGTAGCGTTGTAGTTCTCCTGTATAAAGCAATGTTAGGATTGAAAGATTTTACACCATCAGGCCGGCGTCCACTGGCCAGGGACGCCGGTGACAGCCCTGGACGGGTGAAGCCTTGGGGGGGGGGGGGGGGACCCCTTTATTGGGGGGGTCCCCACTCCTCCAGGTACCCCGTCCAAGGCTGACCAGCCACGGTGCTCATGGTACGGCCGGGGGATCTTATGTACAAAGTGTCCCCCGGCTGTGGCATGACACTGCGGGCTGTTGGAGCCCGGTGCTGGTTTCAAAATACGGGGGACCCCCAGATTTTTTGTCCCCCGTATTTTTGGAACCTGGTCCGGCTCAATGAGCCCGGGGCTGGTTATGCTCAGGAGGGGGGACCCCACGCAAATTTTTTTTTTTTAATACAAACCCAAAATCGCACATAAGCTCAAATTCGCACATTTTCATGACGAAAATTCGCCCATTATCGCACTCAATCGCACTTTTTAGCCTCTAATGCGCATCCCATTAAATATGCAAATTATGACAAAAAAATGCGATCTCTGAAAGTGCGAAGAGTGGCGATGTGGAGTGCGAAAAATATATGCGCTTTTCTCTCAGCCCATAGAATGTCACCCTATATGTCATTTAATTGTATAGTACATTAAATGCCATTATAACAGGTAAAATCGCATCTCATCGCATGTCATACAATAATGGCATGCGATGCGATTTGACTACGTTTGCGTATGTAGTAAAATCAGGCGCCGTGCTAGGAAACAAGTACCACCCTTGGCAGCAATTACAGCCTCAAGTCTTTAATTATGATGCCACAATCTTGGCACATCTATTTTTGGGCAGTTTCACCTATTCCTCTTTGCAGCACCTCTCAAACCCCATCAGGTTGGAAGGGAAGCATCAGTGCAAAGATCTCCAGAGATGTCCAATTGGTATCAAGTCTGGGCTTTGACATGCACAGAGTTGTCCTGAAATCGCTCATTCGATATCTTGGTCGTGTGCTTAGGGTCGTTGTCCTGCTGGAAGATAAACCGTCCCCCCAGTCTGAGGTCAGGAGCGCTATGTAGCAGGTTTTCATCCAGGATGTCTCTGTACATCACTGCATTCATCTTTCGCTGTACCCTGACTGGTCTCCCAGTTCCTGCCGTTGAAAAACATCCCCACAGCATGATACTGCCACCACCGTGCGTCACCGTGTCAAATTCAAAATTGTATATATAAAAAAAAAAAAAAAAAGAATAACATAATGGCATTTTTCAGCAATTGCTTGCATACACAATTTGCATGTGCTTTGCATGGTGTATAACAGTACACTTAGTATAAATTTTGCTGAACATGCTCATTACGATATAATATGTTATCATTGGGAAAAGCCATAAAAAAACCACATAACTGCATTATATACTAATTTATATATAAAGCGGGGCAACAGATTGCGCAAGTTGACCCACTTAAAAAGATGAGAGGTTTGAAATTTTCATCACTTCAACTGTGAGAAAAATGGTGGAAAAAAACCCCACAGGAAATCACATTGTAGGATTTAAAAAAAAATGTATTTGTATATTCTTGAGGAAAATATTTAAACAAAAAGTTAAACTCAATACTTTGTAATATAACCTCGGTTGGCAATTACAGAGGTCAGACGTTTCGTGTAGTTTTTGACCAGGTTTGCACACACCAGGTAGCAGGTATGTGGCCCACTTTTCAGATCTGTTATGTTTTGGGGCTGTCACCGGGCAACACAGACTTTCAACTCCCTCCACAGATTTTCGATTGGCTTGAGTTCTGGAGACCGGCTAGGCCACTCCAGGACCTTGAAATGCTTCTTACGGAGCCACTCCTTAATTGCCCGGGCGGTGTGTTTGGGGTCATTATCATACTGGAAGACCCAGCTACATTCCATTTTCAATGCTTTTACTGAGGAAGGAGGTTTTTGGCTAAAATCTCACGATACATGGCCCCATTCATCCTCTCCTTATTACGGATCAGTCGTCCTGTCCCCTTTGCAGAGAAAAGCAGCCCCAAAGAATGATTCCCGCTTCTTCCTGCTGCTGCGTTAGTGTGGTAGCGAATAGCACAATGTACCGGTGGCTATCTAAACCTGGCCCACTGTCCGCAAGCTGCATCTAGCATTTTTAATGCTATAGCAGATGTAGTTAAAAGGATGGGGGTTTGTGGGACAACTGCAGTTAGCAGGTGCCGTTGCAGAGGAAAGTAGGGCACCTGAAGTGCCTTTTCTAACCACTGCCTGTATAAAGCCACCATTTGATCTGGGTCCCTACTAAGCCAGGACCCGGGCTATACATACCAAGTTTCTATCTCCAGCCTGCCACCAAAGGCTGTGGACTACTGGGGCTCAATCTCTGCAGCGAACTGGGGGATGCAGCCTGGCAAATGGGCTCCAAACCCAAGTGGGTGGGAACAGGTCCCCTCGGCAGCTCCCATTAGGCAGGGGCTAACTGCCAGACTTATGTAGAGCTTGGAAAAATGAAATCAAATAAAGAAAGAAAAGGCCGGGACTCTAGAGTGAGTAACCGGCACATTTCTAAAATTGGTCTGGGGAGAGTATAGAGGGGGAAGAGCATAGAGGGGGGGGGGGGAGGAGCCAGACACATTACAATTTAAAGTGCCCGGCTCCACGAATAACCCATCTATACCTATAGTACTGAACTCTATGGATGAGAAAGAGGAAGACTCTTTGACATCCCCTATGGATGAAAGAAATGTGGACCTTATGAAAGCGAGCAGGGGCCATGAAGTCTGATTTGTATGATGTAGATCCTGGCACCACCACTCCCATGTTCAGGGAAGCCTGTGCTTTCACTGGTCGCAGCCACATTATCGCTCATAAACACAGCTGCTTTCTGGAATTGCAAGCATGCATGCTCTTATCGAACAGGGTTTTGTCGCCCATCGGACTGACTGGGTACACAGGTCATCTAATGTACACAGCTGTAAGCACTAGAGGAGGGCTAGGGGTACGCTGCAGGAGGAATGGGTAAGAATACTCAACAAAATTCAACTAGAATGTGACCAATCGGAATTCTGCTGCAGGATCCTCGCTGCCAGGACGTGTTCTCCGACCACATTTCAAGGGCATCACTAGATGCAAAGTATTTACCAGATTTGTCTGTTTGAACCGACTTATTAGAGAATACAATAAAAATTAATTGTTCTTATTTGCCAACAAACGGAAGCCCACTCTGCCAGTGCTCTTTGCGCAGAAGACAAATAAAGATTCAGATGTAATAAAAATAAAAAAAGTCATTTAATTAAGCAGGAAACAAATGCAAAACAAAGGAGTCACAGAATGGAGGTTTCATTATTTTATTTTGTACCCGAATAGATAATGGAACGGATTTATGGACCAGACCAGAAACAGATAATAGGGAGTGCACAAACCACCGAACCGTCTACCAGTTCCAGAAGAAGAGTTTACTTCCATACTTGGATGGCTTTAATTCGCCTTCAATAGGGGGGTTGGGCTCTGGTCTCGGCCTTGAGTGGTAGACATTTTCTGGGAGAGGTCTGTCCGTTTTCACTTTTGTGACCTATTATGGAAAAGAAAGGAGTGTATTTGTCATATTCTAAAAAAGAATAAAACAGACATGATTCTACTGATGTCTAACATACATTGTGGTTTTTGGTGACATGCAAGTCTTATACCCCTTTCACACCAGCCTGAATTCCTGGGTTGGCCCCGGGAACAACCCGCGACTAGCGCTGGTGTGCAATGTTCTCGGGCCAAATTCCCGGATAGATTAGGGTTGCTCTCGGGACCAGTCCGGGAAACAGGCCGGTGTGAAAGGTACTTACCCAACATCCTGGCTTGCTTCCATCCGGGAAGCGGGGTCCAGGATCCAGAATGCGCGGCTTGTATCGCTATTTGCCGGACAGTGGGGCGGGATGCGTTGCTAGACTGGAAAAGACTGGCCGGATGCTCTCAGCCAATCAGCGTCCGGCCAGTCTTTTCAAAAATGTTTAAAATTCTCCCGCCCCGCTGCCCGGCAAAAAGCGCTACAAGCTTCCAGCCGCCACTGGTGGATCCCCGCAGTCTGGACCCCGCTGCTCCCTCACACCAGAAAATGCACGGACTAGGCCGCTGTGAAAGGGGCCATCCCGGTAATGTCCCTGCATGATCCAGGGACCATATTCCCAGAGAAGTCCCTGCATTTTCTGGTGTGAAAGGGGTATTAGCTAGCTAAATAGATTAATATAAGTAATAGTGACTGATTAGAATTTTAGGAGGTCACTACAACTGTAGTAATTCACTCGGAATAACATATTCCTTTCCATTCAGAAGTGCATACGGAAATCCATGTTGTCGTGTCACAACATAAAGTGGATTACTTTATTGATGATCCACCGGAATAGGATTTATTTTACCTTTATCATCTGTAGCTTGCAGACAAAATACAGACATTTGGTAAATAGATAGTCATATGACCTTTGCATTGTGTCCAAAAAAATAGGAAATACTATGACCCATACTATAAGAGGCAACGTTAATGCTGGGAGCTAGCCTGCATGCGAAAAGTGTTGGTAACTTTTAGTAAAATATTAGTACATTTATCTGTGCAGTTATGAAGCATGACCAGGGAGTCGCGGGGTGGGGGTGGTGTCTGCTGTGAATCGCGGGAGGAGGTGGTGGTGGGGGGTCATACACAGAGGGGATGAGTGACAGATCTGGCTAACTATATAAGAGATTTATCTGTGCAGTTATGAAGCATGACCACTTTACATCACGGATACTTGCAGTATTGCAGTAGGTAGGATGTGGCTTTACAAGTCTTGATTTTGCACTGTAAACATCATAGTTATTTCAGTTAAAACAAGCTATGGCTGGCTCGCTATTATTGATGGGAGAAATTAGGGATGGCCATCAACCATCGATGATTCATGGCCGATGTCGAATACTTTTGCCATCGATGGGGGAGAACCAGATGGTTTCCCTACATCGTTGGAATGGCAAAACGATGTTTTGCGTTTTTTTTATTTATTTTTTCAAAAGTGCCGGGACACGGAGCATAGCGCCGCCCCCGACACCCGTGAAGCCCCGCCCCCGTGTTATGATTGGAACACGGGCCAATCAAACACAATGAATGACCATCGATATGTAAAAATATCGATGGTCAGCCATGGCATAGTTTAGCACTATCGATGGCCAGTTGCAGAATTGGCATCAATGGCAATGGCAACGAAGGCCATCCCTAGGAGCAATCGTGGTGGATCCCTATTCAAAACTGTTTTTACCGACAGCATTGAAGAGGCATCACGGCTGAACGAGCCAGACTTTGAAAGCTGTCGGGCCTGTTCTGCGAATCACGGACGTGGATTGTCGAGATCCTGGCCGTATATTGACAATCCACGATCGTTTACCCAGACACGCCCCCTTTTCGCTGATCACCAGGCTACATTGAATCCCGCCTGACGATTTGCTGTTGGGAAAACCACCAACGTGCCAGGATCACGGATGTCAGGAGGGATCGACAGCCGTGATCCGGGATTACATATCCCCCTAAGATGTAACCAAACTTAAAAACAAAAAGATTTTGTGGGTGTGTAAGAGGAGTGTCATGGGCGTGCTTGTGCGTGCAGCGGGAGTTCTCTCTTCTAGTAGTGCCGGCAAAGTGGCCTCGTTTTGTGAAAGCCACACATGTCAGTCTGCACAACCTAGGACTCACTCCAGCAGTCGATGTTGGACCGATGTTTGGATGGTGGAGGAGTGCACGGACCAGCCAGAGAATTTGCATGATATGGTTGATAGTGTCTAAGTCAATAGGCCGACCATTAATGGTCGACACGTGAAAAAAGTCAAGAAGGTTTAGGTTGACATTGACAGAAAGTCGACTCAAGAAAACGGTCAACATTTTTCATATTGTTGTTATAATTGTTTTAACCAACTTGTTCTTACCTCAAGATCCAAGTGGGCAGAGGGAGAAAAATAATACAGATGTCGATCGACACCAATAACGTAGACCATGTAAATCTTTGTCATGTGTCGACCGATTGCCGGTCATCCAATACTGTTCACCTAGACACTGTCGACCTAATAATAATCCACTCAGATACGTAGAGTGGGCTTTTCAGGCCACATACTGCTGGTACATGCAGGAAATGCCGGTAATTGCATTTGCATATTTTTGTAATTTAAATGAGCATGGAACTGTAGGTGCAGCGGCATTAGCATATTATTCTCAATCAGGCCTTTTGTCCATACATACATCACACGTGGGAAGGTATTCATTGGGCCGTAGTCTCACAACTGAAAGCCTCACCTTAGACAATTCTCCCAGGTCTGGTCTCACCCATCCAAGCTTGTCAAAAACACAGTTATCAAATTCCTGCTGTTGTTTACGGCACTGACTGAGGTCTAGCAGGTTATTATAGTCAAGACACGTCCAGTATTTAGTAAAAGGTTCTGCGCAATGGGATTTAATACTCCTGCGAAGGACAGAAAGAGTCAGATCAACATTCATACTGAAACTGTAACACTGTCTCCTTGGCCCTTATTCTGATCGGTGCGGCCCGATCAGAAATATGCGGCCACGACCGTGCAGGCTAATCCCCGCCTTCCATACGGATCGCCACCTCCGTCCGTACGCGGATATGTGGCGATCCGCATGAAAGTGGACGGGGATACGCCTCCTCCGTCTTGGGAGCAGCCCCTGCATTCGATGGTCGCCGAACATCGAATGCAGGGCCGCACGCTCCACTAGGTCCCGCCACCCAAGACCACACGGACACTTGTCCGTGTGAAATCATGTATGGGGGCGGGCAGCTGACATCCGGCGATGTCAGATGCCCGCCCCCTACACACGCGTCACGGCTTCATTACCATGCATACGCCCCGCGTTTGCATGGGAATGCCCATGAAACGCGGGGCGTATGCATAGGGTAATGAGGCTAAGTAGCCCCTCACGCCCCTCTACGCCCCCTGTGCGGCGTGTAAAGAATACGTGCGGCGAAATCGCCTGCACATGCGCAGAGTGACCTCTGCACATGCGCAGACGATAACCATCGGCGGGACGACCGCATGCGGAGAAATCCGCACCGATCAGAATAAGGCCCCTTGTGAGCCACTTTTACAATAGTACACGCTTATTTACAGCAGCCACTGTCGTCATCAAGTACATTTCAAAACAACGCATAATTGTATTAGTATCACACACGTTTATAAAATCTCTCTCGATCTCTATGAATGGATCATAGTGTCGATAAGAGCTGAAGGTCAACATGCATCAAGGTTGACATGAGATTGAGACAACTGGCTCATTAATTAGTCATGGGCAAGGTCGACAGTCAAAAGGTTGACGTGAGGGTTTTCACTTTTTTTTTTATCCTGAATGCCGACACAATCAACATGGACACTAAAAAAAGTGCAACACATGGCCTTCGGCCACACTATTTTTTAGGGCATGAAATACCGCCTGTCGGCTCCAAAGAGAAGGTGAAAAACTCCATGTCAACATTTTGACTGTCGACCTAACCCGAGGTCGTCCTTGACGCATGTCGACCTAGTGACCGTATACCTTTTTAAACAATAGCAATTATAAACCTCACAGCTGACCAGTGCCAGGTTACGAGGGTAAGGGCCAACCAGGGGGTGACCAAAGTTTAACATCATAACGTCAATCCGTCCGTCCTGTGTGACCCACTGGGGGCTCTTCTTCACCAGCTGCCAGACATCGTGCTGCTGCTGCTGCACCCCGGGTCCCTCACTATGGCTTTGCTGCCACACCTCACTCTCTCCCGGCCTGGTGCCTGGCGCTGCTCCAGGCTCAGAATTTGTGCTCCACTCGCCCGGCGGTGGACCAGGGGATAACGTTTCCGCCAGACCCAGCCCAACACAAAAAGTGGGAGAGGGGTCAAAAATCATCGGAGCCTACCGGTGAATCCGCCAGCCAGCCGCAGGTATAAAAGCAATGCAGCAAGAAATGAAGGCACCTATTCCAGGTATAAAAGAAATGCAGCAAAATTAAATAAATAGTTAGGAAATGAATCTGCCAGGACAGTACCTGAAGAACTCCAGGGCACATCCATTCACTTTCTTGCCTTCGTGCAGACACTTTCTTGGGTCCTTTTCTTCCCAGCGACATAACATAAACTCCTTATTGGCTTTGTCACATTGGGACCCGTAGTGGTGGGCAGCCGCCTTCAGTACAGCAGAACTTACATTGATCTAAAAGGTTTTTGATGAAACAAAAAAAAATCCCCCCCAAAAAAACATTGAGAAATTTGTTAAACCAAAAAGATGAAATTCTCAAAATAAGAAACGGACGTAAATGGTCCTATGGGTGCTGGCGCAAAGACCAATTACTATGGGTAATTAGCTACTTTTGTCTTGTTACAGACTCTCATAATAAGAAACGGACGTAAATGGTCCTATGGGTGCTGGCGCAAAGACCAATTACTATGAGTAATTAGCTACTTTTGTCTGGTTACAGACTCTCAATTGGTTAACAGAAACCAAGGAGTGGTTAATCACTGCGTCTGGTGTGAAAATAAAAAGGATTATTTAAAAGAGAATATAATCGCACCTTTGCCGTCTATTATCCAAAACAAAGAGAAATTTCAGGAAATAATAAAAAAAGTAAAAAATGTTAAAATATTCACACAATGTAAAAACTAAAATGGCATAAAATAATACGGTACTTATGTAGTAACTGGGCTGCCGATTTTTTGATTGTATGCCTTAACTTAAGGCATACAATCAGATGCGATATCGCATCGCATACGACCATATCGCATGCGATGCGATGACCCGATTTTTCCATAGGATTCAATGATAAAATGGACTGAGTCCATTTTAACATGGAATTCAATGGGAAAAAGGGGTCCTTTTCATACCCCTACTATCCAAGTGGGCATGGAGTTGGATATAAACCTGTGGCGAGCGTAGCGAGCCACCGAGCCCGGAGCGAGGGAAGCGAGTCCCGCGAGGGGACGGTATTCTGTGTCCGCTCGCCACAGGTTTATATCCAACTCCATGCCCACTTGGATAGTAGGGGTATGAAAAGGACCCCTTTTCCCATTGAATTCCATGTTAAAATGGACTCCGTCCATTTTAACATTGAATCCTATGGAAAAATCGGGTCCATCGCATCGCATGCGATATGGTCGGCTGCGATGCGATGGACCCGATTTCAAAATCGGCAGCCCAGTTACTACATAAGTACCAATAATACAATGACAAGACTTAGGGGTGTATTCAATGATTTATGTGAGCTGACAGCTCCCAGGGTCAGTATTCAATTAACCCCCTGCGTTTCCCCCTCAATAGGTTTTTGTAGCAAGGGGGAAACGGTGTGTGCGGCCGCTAAAACGGCAAAGCTCACGGCTAAATGCAGCGGGCTCTCTGCATGAGCCGGAGCCTCGCTGTTTGGGTGAATTCTCGCTGTCCTCTGACACTGGGGATTCCCCCAGAATGTAGAATATGGTGAGCGGCCGGCGTGAGGGTTAAATGGCGAGGATCGCTTGTTTTCGCCGATCCCTGCCGTTTAACCCCCTCGCCGGTCGCATTTTATACAGTCCTATGAGATAGATCTGTTCTAAATAGAAATATATAACTGAGTCACGCTGCTTCCAATGGGCAGCTATAAGGCAACAAGCTACATTTAGCATTTATCTGATACTGTATCTAAGGATGTTATGATTTGAGATTGAAGATTTGCTGACTCTTTCAGTGACCAGGATTACTCCTCCGGGGGATCCCCAAGATCAGATTCCCATTGTGGCTCATATTTAGGAGTAGAGCGTTCTGTAGCATGTAATAACAAAACCTACAGTGATCAAATCAAGCCATGCAAGAGGGGATTATTTAAACAGAGCCGTTCCAATGGGGACAGGAGACGGGCATGTACCGAACAGTGGAGGGAGGTGACAATGTGCTTTTGTTGGAGATAAGACATTCATATCTATAAAAGCAAGTTCACTTTATAAGTCACCTAGATTCATACAAGTATCTCATCCATAACTCCTGCCACATATCTGATACCTTTAGTAATCCAACGTTAAACCAGATCTTTTAAATGATTGGGTATTGGTTCTCTGATACTGGGACGCCAGCTTTAACTTGCATATCCCATGTATCCATACATTGCGGACTTCATCACATTTTTATGCTTAATTGTATCCATTGTGCCATCTCTTTGGCATAATATACTGTTTTTAAAGCACACAGGGTCCTGATCGATTGTTGCAACATTGTGTCAAATTATAGATTTCTGTTTAACAGACCTATCTCATAGTCTTCTATCAGTCATTTTATGCCATATTAGTTTTTACATTGTGTGACTGAATTAAATATTGTATTATTTCCTGAATATACTTTTGTTTTGGTTAACATACGACAAAGGTGCTGTTGTATTTTCTTTTTAAACAAACCGATTTTTTTTTCAACCAGACGCAGTGATTAACAACTCGTTCCTCAAACCAGAGGGTCACAACACACACAGATAGATAGATAGATAGATAGATAGATAGATAGATAGATAGATAGAGGCATAGGCGGCTCAACACTCACCATAATAAACTAACTCGCCTTTATTTGATTATATGTATATTAAGGTGGTGTTATTTTATTATGATGTGTGGGAATGGCGAGTGCGGTGGTAAATATATATAGAAAGCACTTACCCCCCTTGTTTGCAGAAGGATAGGAACCGGCACTCGAATGAAGGGTGAAGAAGAAAACTGAATTTATTGTACAAACATAATTGCACAAACAGATCAGTCAGACCTCTGATGAAAACTGCTTGTATGCAGTTGAAACAGCTGTCAGGTGTACAGCTGTCTGTTTGTGCAATTATGTTTGTACAATAAATTCACCTTTTTCTTCACCCTTCATTCGAGTGCCGGTTCTTATCCTTCTGCAAACAGGGGTGGGGGGGTGGTGGTAAGTACTTTCGGTACTTATGAAGTAACTGGGCTGCCGATTTTGAAATCGGGTCCATCGCATCGCACCCGACCAAATCGCATGCGATGCGATGCGATGGACCCGATTTTTCCATAGGAATCAATGTTAAAATGGACTGAGTCCATTTTAACATGGAATTCAATGGGAAAAAGGGGTCCTTTTCATACCCCTACTATCCAAGTGGGCATGGAGTTGGATATAAACCTGTGGCGAGCGTAGCGAGCCACCGAGCCCGAAGCGTGGCGAGCGTAGCGAGCCCCGCGAGGGGACACAGAATACCGTCCGCTCGCCACGCTTCGGGCTCGGTGGCTCGCTACGCTCGCCACAGGTTTATATCCAACTCCATGCCCACTTGGATAGTAGGGGTATGAAAAGGACCCCTTTTTCCCATTGAATTCCATGTTAAAATGGACTCAGTCCATTTTAACATTGAATCCTATGGAAAAATCGGGGCATCGCATCGTATGCGATGCGATATCGCATCGCATCTGATTGTATGCCTTAACTTAAGGCATACAATCAAAAAATCGGCAGCCCAGATACTACATAAGTACCGTACTTTCTATGTTCTAAAAACCTTATATTCCTGGCGCCGGACGTATCATTTATTTTTAGAGTGCCACCTTGTAAACCACACTGTGTATATATACATACCAAGGCTGATCAGGAGCCTGATGACGTGCATTAAAGCACGAAACGTTGCTTAAGAGACCTCAGTGTCCTATATCTGATTTATTTTTCTATAAAAGTCCAGCGAGTGCTGTTACACAGCCCTGGTATCATTCGGAAGTCCTCCGATTATACAGCACCCGGGCATGTAGGATTACAAAAGGATTTTGAGTGCCTTTACTGTGTGTGTATGTATATATATATATATATATAGATAGATAGATATAGATAGATATAGATAGAGAGATATACACTTGTGCCACTTTTTTGAGAGTGCCACCTCCTGTCCTCATTTCTGTGTGTGTGTGTGTGTGTGTGTGTATATATTTATCACACACACACACATACTGTACTTGCAGACGTCTTTATGTAATCAGTGCAAGTGCTTGGGAAGGGTATGGGATAAAGTGTGCATTCACTGTATATAGTACTGTTACTATAAAAACCCAGTACACATACAAAAACAAAATACAGTACCATACCAGAGAGTGAACATATAGACCTGCAGTGCAGCCAGAACGCCTGCTACCAGCACATATACACACACACATATTATATTTATTTATCCCTCCGAGCGCACCGGCACTACCAACTGATATGTACAAATAAATCTACCTCCCGCACTGACAGCTCATCCGCCGTGGGCAACTCCACGGTGCCCGGCATGGCTGCTTCTGTCCCCGGGAAGGTCAGCCTACTACGCAAGCGCAAAGAGTCCGGCGAGGGCACGTCCTTGCGCGCTGACGTCACCGCGTTGGTTTACTTCCCAGAGGTCATTTTCTCCGACGCTCGTTCGAATCCTCTCGTCTCATTAGTCCACTGGTGTCATGTGACCTAAGTCGCTATGGCGACGCTTATTATTGCGTTGCCATGGTGACGGTGGCAGGGAGGTGATGGAGTACACAGGTAGCCAGTACCATGGGGAGGAACGGAAAGGACGGTAAATTTGGGAGCCGAGAGTAACCGTTGTAGGAGCACGGCAGGGAATGTACGGAGCCATCTGTTTCTATACAAGTGGCTGCAACATGGTAGCTCTATTCTGTCGTAAATTAGAATGTTTGTGTATACTAGAAAAAAAGACTATAAATATTTATATATATATATATATATATATATATATATATATATCTATATATATATATATATATATATATATATATATATATATATATATATATATGCTGAATGTATAATTGTATTATTATCAAGTCATCATTGACCAGTACATATTTATTTTCCATTTAACTCCCCAGTCACTGCAGTATCTCAATTCTCATTGTGCCCATTCATGTAAAACCCATGTAAGCAGCTTTTCCTCTCTTGTAGTCTGGAGGGTAAAGGGGAGTACACCCTCCCCACGGAAACCCGCTATGAGGGAGAGCTAAAAGATGGAATGTTTCACGGACAGGGAACGCTGTACTTTCCAAATGGAAGTAAATATGATGCCCAATGGGACTGTGGCATAGCAATAAAGGTAAGGACAGTTTTCGGCACAGGACAATGAATATATTGTACTCCCTTGAGATTTTTGCAATCTACCCTGTTACAATTTTTTTTTTTTACATTTGAAACAATTACCATCGTGTTCACTCCAGGATTTATTTTGTTATGAGGCAGAACTATACCTTTGTGGCATATTATAAATTGTGGGCACTACTCTGATACTGTGCAGCAATTAAATCTTAGTCATCCCCCCTACATACTTTTTCAACTAATCCTAGACTGCCCTAAATTCATAAGACCAACAAAGTTGCCCCTTGATTGTTCATTAAATATTTCTCACATTTCCCCGTCAGTCCCTACGGGGGTCATTCAGAGTTGATCGCTATTGTGTGAATAGATTGTAACGCTCATGCACGAGGCCTAATTGTGTGAAAAGTAGTGACAATATCTAATTGAAATCCCTTCACAAGTAGCCTAATCCATTTGCAATTCCTCTGACACCTTCTCTGCGTTTTGATCCCATAAATGAAAATGAATTATCTACACTCTTGTCATATTCCAACTCTATTACCTCTCCTCTTGTTTATTTACTCTCACAAATGATTACAGCGGTGTCTCCTGAGCTGGTATCTTTCCATCACGGTTCAAGCATCCAGTAATTATTTCATTTCTGGAGGAAAAAAAAATTCCTAAACCCTTTTGTCAGCTCCCATGACCATCCAAGCTGCTTGAGAGACTTGTCTACACCCGCCTCACACGCTTTCTTCACTCACTCAACTTATCGGACCAGTAAAGCCCCATATACAATAGACAATATTCTGTACAATATCAATCTAGTGTGTATGCTTAGGGGTCCATCCTATTACACCCACAGGGTGCGAGTTTTCAGCGTTAAAACAGCACTCAAGCGCCCGGTGTCGTGATTGATTTGCACTCACGAGTCATCCGCACCCTTCAGGTGTAATATGATCGACCCCTTAATGTTGTAAACAATGTAGGCCCCTGCATGTTGTTAACAACCCTTCCTTCATCCAAAATGGAAGTCCTCATTAACGTTGCGGCAAAAATCACACATTTTGCCATGACCAAAAACGCACATTAAAATTGACGTTCAGATGTTTTATCATTTCAAAGTATGGAAATCGCACATGAAATTAGCTGCGCTTTTTCAAATCTCACACCAAACATGACTAAACATTCGCCCAATAAAAGACTCGGGTCTGGCTGGATAGTTTGATAGAAGCACGCACAGATCAGTGAGATCCATGCATGCTTTTGTATGGAAAAATGTTTAAATTGCTAAAAGTAAAAAAAAAAAGATAGTGTGCAAAAGAAGTAGGGCCCCCCCCATATCTTTTAAACCAGCATGGGGCTTCACCAGTCATCCTGGGTACACCACAGCTGGGGGACACTTTGGGTCTGCTTCAGATCTTTTCGCTAAGCTGCATATACTTGCAGTCTAGCGAACAGGTCAGCCCCTCCCCCTCTGCCGCCTGTACAAAAACATATCCCCACTCATGTGACTGGCTGTAATAATTCATAATAAGAATCCATATGTGATCATTTACATACACATAAAGTTATACAGTCTTTTTTTTTTTGCTGTCAGAGCAGTGGTCGAAGTGGGGCGGTATACGGGGGTATGGCATACCCCCACTTTAATCTGAAGATAAAAAAAAAAGTTTTTTTTCCCCCTCAGGATGCTCTCTGATCACTCAGCAGCACATATTGTGCTTTTGTAATACCCCTGTACAACGGGGCAGTCTGGCAGGGGACGTTGATGGACAGGGGGGTGTCCGAAGGTGCGCACTATATTCACTCTTTACTTTTCCATACCCCCACTTCAAAATTTCCATACCCCCACTTCAAAATTTCCACTTCGACCACTGTGTCAGAGTTATCAAATCTGGAAGAGTTTAGTGGTACGGCCTTTTCATTGAGAAATTGAAAAGCAAAATGTATGGAAAGAGCTGTATACCAAGTTGTCATTTACTTATAACTTATATTGCTAGAAAATTTATTTGTTATATCATTAAATCTTTATTTTGCTCTGTTTCATATGTATTTTGAATTTTGCAGGGAAAATACACTTTTGCAGATGGACTTCAATATGAAAAAGAGAAATGGCGCTACTGTGATGGCTACGACAGAAGATTTTATACAGAAATGTGTTCTGGTTTGAAACCTGCAGGTGCTATTACAGCTGCATAAATACATGCTCTTAAATGTATTTATCTATTACCAGTTTCTTATATATAGCACACACAGATTCCGCAGCGCTTTACAGAGAATATTTTGAACATTCACATCAGTCCCGTGGAGCTTACAATCTATATTCCCTATCACATGTACATGCACACACAGACATTCTAGGGTTAATTTTGTTGGGAGCCAAAAAAACTACCAGTATATTTTTGCAATGTGGGAGTAATGCAATGTAAGGCAGTAATGCTAACCATTACACCATCCGTGCTGCCCCGTATATATAACACATGGTGGGAATGGAACGGATGACCCCAGCGCTGTGAGGCAGTAATGCTATAACCATTACACCATCCGTACTGCCCCGTATATATAACACGTGGTGGGGATAGAACCCATGACCTCAGTGCTGTGAGGCAGTAATGCTAACCATTACACCATCCGTACTGCCCCGTATATATAACACATGGTGGGGATAGAACCCATGACCTCAGCGCTGTGAGGCGGTAATGCTAACCATTACACCATCCGTACTGCCCTGTATATATAACACATGGTGGGGATAGAACCTATGACCTCAGCGCTGTGAGGCGGTAATGCTAACCATTACACCATCCGTACTGCCCCGTATATATAACACATGGTGGGGATAGAACCCATGACCTCAGCGCTGTGAGGCAGTAATATAACCATTACACCGTCCGTACTGCCCGTATATATAACACATGGTGGGAATAGAACCCATGACCTCAGCGCTGTGAGGCAGTAATATAACCATTACACCATCCGTACTGACCTTTTTAATCATTTGAAGAAGATGCAGCCTTCTTATGTCTTGCTTGTTACAGGTGAAATGTATTAATGTAGATAAGAAGTATTAGGATAAAAAATAGCAAAGAATCTCAAAGAATATTTCCTTTTTTTTAAGGTCGCTCCCAACTCACAGATCTGGATCCTCCCAGACAAATTCCCGAAGGCTATTATGATTGTGGCGATGGATTTTATCACCCAGATTCTCGTGTTGTGACGGACTACCAGCACCGGTTTCTGAGAAATGCCGGTTAGCATTCAGCTGTATTATATCTGTTGTGGTTATTGTTGTGTTTGTTTTAGCTGTAAGGTTCCCATACCTGACTCCGAGGTATGGCATGCCGCCTTGCATGCGATACCTCGTCAACTGCATGCTGGGGAGCCGCTGGATCACATACGATGCACAGGAGGTATCACGGTTATATCCTGCTTATCTTGCTGTCCTGCTGTGGCCCTCTGCCCACTTTAGACTATTGTGTATGAGGATCCCGCTTTCCTCTCTCACCCTGCACTTCCACAAAAATTGTTGTTCATGTATACACAGTAACAATGCCAGACCATACAAAGAGAGTGGATTCTGCACTGGTTTAAACGGGACCTTAAAATGAACTTATATAGAAGGGATTCCAAGGCTTCCTATGTGAGATCAAATAGCTCCACGTATTTGTTGTCGACAGCTGTGTATAAGGTTGTGAGTTTTAGCAATGGGTATGGCACGCTGAAAAATATCCATTTTAAATACAGTTGTAGATACCTGAAGGATCCCCTGTCTAATATACAGATGTCAGATGTGTCTTCATACATCTTTTCTGTAGTCACACCAAATAGCACCTGTTGGCGCTTCAGGTCCCGTGAGACACTGGGCCTTATTCTAGTTGACTCTTTCTGACAAATCCTTCTTAGATGGACAAAACCATGTGCACTGCAGGGGGGCAGATGTAAAATGTGCAGAGAGAATTAGATAAAACCCCACCCAAATTTAATTCTCTCTGCACAAGTAACATCTGCCCCACCAGCAGTGCACATGGTTTTGTCCATCTAAGAAGGATTTTGTCAGAAAGAGTGAACTAGAATAAGGCCCAATGCTAGTGTTAGGTGTCATTTTTTCTCCCCCCAAAATGTATCTAATGCTTGGTACACCCCAGAACGATGCAGATGGTGAAAAGACCATAAGACGATTGTACGATCGTCTCACGATCTGTTAAATCATACCACCTGCAAACGATCCAAAACCGATCTGATCTGTACCCAGTTGGAGGAGTAGTTTTCAAATCCTACCTGCTGCAGGTAGGTTCTGAAAAACGACCAAACGATCAGCGGGGACGTGCATAGGATCGGAATCAGATCAGAAATGGGCCAAAACATGCCTAAATTACATACAATCGGTCGAGATTGTATTGAAATAGGATGTTTTGAGGCCAAATCGTTCTGGTGTGTACCCTACATTAGGTACAATATGATGCAGCTAGAATACACCAGGAGACTGTCACAAACAGATACCAGTGTTGCATATCAAATTAATCAGCATAGTCTACTGGTGTATCCTAGTTGCGTTGCAACTTTTTGGGCAAAAAAATAAAGATGCCCAACTTGTCAGCTCCCTTGTGTTGTGCATCTCCCGCTGCATTGCCTATTTAGACTAGGGGCAGGACGTAATTCTTCATGGGCGGCATTATATTCCGCACGACTCAAATGAGTATATAAGGGGCATTATATACCGCACTAGATGCGTGAGGACACATTTGTATGCTCGAAAGCCTGCATCCCCCCCCCACAGAAGTAGAACATCGTAGAGAAAGTATCATTAGAGTGATATCCCCTTCCTCTCTGCATGCATCACTAGGTATACTAGACTGGAACCATAAGTTTTGCTTAATTATACTTTAGGTATGCATACCCTCCAACATTTTAGCGATGGAAATCGGTACAGGGGGCGTGGTCACATATATAGGGGAGTGTCCATGTGAAGAGGGGGTGTGGCAACACCTCATATATCCGTGGCCACGCCCCCACCTGAGGATGAACATTAATTTTAAAATTGTACTGCACCCCCATCCAAGTCCAGCGGCCGTGACACCAGTCAGATCACCGGTGGCGGGTGCGCAGGAAGCATGCTGGACGGGTGCGCAGGCAGCGTGCAGGACAGTCAGGTACCCAGGAAGCGTGCTGAGTGCTGACGTCAGACGGCGCTTCAGCGCTGGCTGCCGTGATGCCGCACAAGCCACACTGGGACACAATTATCCATACTGGATCTGCGTATATGCGTCCAGCCATCCACGATCCATCACAGCCTGCAGCCATCGCCTGCGGGCTCAGAGGAGCGGCTACCGACAAAGAAAATCGGTACATCGGTACATTTGATTTTTAGCCGGTACAGTCCGTTAAAAAGCGGTACTGTACCGGCTAAAACGGTACAGTTGGAGGGTATGGGTATGTTCTTCAGCATACAGTCAGTACCTTATCATTTTGGTTTACAGGCTGCTAAATATAGTACAAAAGAAACACGCACTTGTGACCTGGCGAAAATACCAACTGGAGTAATCAAATAATCAGCGGCTTGTATAACCCCGGGAGACCATCAAACTCCCAATTGGACAAAATAGCCTGTGCCGCATGTGAATGTATGCAGTAACAGCTATTTAAAAAAAAACGATACGTGCATGCGAGACAGAACGTTAAAGTAAGTTTCTGTCTGCATGCGGTAACAGGAGTTGCCGTTTTCCTTGATTGACTGCCTACATCCATTGATATATATGTGTATGGACATTTAAGTAGGTGTTGAATGTTACTACAATTCTGCCCCTGGAACACCACACCTATGTTGTTCCTGTTATAGCGCTGCTGTCTCCCCAATCCTTTTGTATTCCTGCCAAATATAAGCCCTTATTCTAATCTGTGCGGTACGGCCCGCGTGCGGCCGTACCGCCGATGTTTTCACTCTGCACATGCGCAGAGGTCACTCTGCGCATGTGCAGGCGAAATCGCCGCACACAAAAATTATACGCCGCAAAGGGGGCGTATAGGGGCGTGAGGGGCTTGATAGCCTCATTTACCTATGTATACGCCCAGCGTTTCATGGGCGTTCCCATGCAAACGCGGGGCGTATGCATGGTAATGAGGCTATGACGCCAGTGATGGGGGCGGAAAGCTGACATCGCCGGATGTCAGCTCTCAGCCCCCATACAAGCTTTCACACGGACGATTGTCCGTGTGCTCTAAGCTTGCGTGAGCGGGGGGAGCGTGCGGCCCTGCCTTCGATGGTCGTCGACCATCGAATGCAGGGGGCAGCTCCCACCATGGTGGAGGCGTACGCCCCACCATTTTCATGCGGATCGCCAGCCGTCCGCGTACGGACGGCCGTGGCGATCCGTATTGTAGGCGGGGATTGGTTTGTGCGGCCGGAGCAACGTATGCGGCTCCGGCCGCACAGACCAGAATAAGGGCCATAGTGATTACTCTGAGATTCTTTTTTTTCTTACTACCTGCACAGCCATAGTTATTTGATTTTTGATGAGGAGTGTAGGAGCTGGGCTAACCTACTGTAGTTATGTGAGTTGCAGATATTTATCAGAAGTACATGCAAATTACATTGACAGATTTGTGTTCCAATGGAGGCAGATGTGTCCATATTGCATTACAGAGTAATAGAAGTGACTGCTACACAATCCACAATGAAAGCAACTGCAGCACTGGCTACACAATGTACAGTAGTGCTGGCCACACTATGCAGGGTTTACCATAGTTAGAACGGGTGCCTTTTGGTGCAGTAGTTGGCTCATTTAGGGGGTTATTCTGGTTCGTGCGGCTGGGCCGTACGCTTACGTTCCTGTTTTTTTTTTTATCTGCGCATGCGTACCTTCCGCAATGCGCAGGCGCTACAACTGCACAGCGCTCACGGACGGTTCTTTACGTGCGAAAAAACCTGTCCGCAAGAGTACGGTCACTGTGGGCGGCATAGGGGCGTGTTGAGGGGAGCGGCCGAAATAATGAGGAAAACTGGGCGTAAACATGGGCGTACACGGGGGTGTGCACAAAAAATGTACGGTGCTACTACCGCTCGATCGGCGAAAGCACCGTTCATTTCGGACACCGGCGGCCGCCACCTCCATACCACCCCTACAGATACCGCATGCCAGCGTGCGCCTGGGTCTGCTAATTAACGCTGATTACTACCAAACACATACACCTGAATGTAATAAGCAATGCTGCAGTCTATTAAGTCCAAACCATGATTTCACTACCTGCAAGCCACACACATCACTCAAACACATTGGAAGCTTATCTTTATATACTTCTCGACATTTAAAGGTTTGTTTAATTTAAGGTAAGAATCTTTTTAAGACCTGCTTATATATGCTAAGGTAGCTATTTGTTAAACATTTATACACATTCACTACGTGTTTTCATATACTTTAAACAGCAGCACACTCAATCTACACAAGTCGACATGTGTCAACGTTTTCACTCATATTTTTTGTATTTATGATACAAATACATAACAGCTACAAGGATGTTTCAGCAATGTTTTAAGGCCATGGCCACTATTTAGTTAAAATGTATTTTTATTAGGGTGTTCATTAAGGTAGACAATTGAGGTAATAGAAAACAATAATTGATGAACAATTAGAATAATTCATTTAATTGGCTTAATCATAGTTGAAAGGCTAGACATACGCTGAGTTTTCCATTGAAAACAATAGTCCGTGCAAGCTGGCGTACGCTCAGATAGCCGCAAGATGTCGGTGGGAAGACGGACAAGAGACGGCCTGAAACGGTGGCGTACGCTCTGTTGTACGCCAGTTGTCGGAGTGTAAGCGGTGATCCGTCCGTGTACGGCGGCGTACGCTCAAGTGTACGCCACTCCCCTTTGTCGGTGTTTGTGACCGTCCGTATGCGGATGTTTTGTGGGTGGACTTTCGCTCAACGGCCACGTACGGGAAACGTACGCTGATACGGAACGTACGTACGTTTGGCCGCCGCAACCAGAATAAGGTCCACAGTGTGTGGTCATAGACCGTAGGCCACAATGATCCAGTCGGCAAGTTGCTTTTTTAGTCATAGGCTAACTGCAGCCCGTTACTGTACTGCTGGGATTATCGGTGCTCTACGAGTCCACTATACGTGTTATTTGCCATTTGTGTTTGTCATAATATTAATGCTCACGTTGGGGAGTTTTTTATTTTCTCTTTTCTTTTATGAAAATCAATAAAAACTACATAACATAACCGTTCCTAGAAGTGTATTTTTAAGAAGAATCTCTTTCTACAGACATAACCCTTAAGGATGCACACTGTGCCATTCACATTTGATTCGATCCCGATTCTGTCGGGATCGAATCGCACAGCCAGGAAAGCACATTCGATGTTGCCTAAATAGTACAGATTTGTACCTTACAGTCTTGCCTGCACAATCTATTTTTCTATTCCATTTACACTAAACAGGAGCGCGATTACTGTTTGATTTTGATTCGGTTTCGATTCGATTTTGAAAAATGATTCGATTTTGAAAAATGAAAATATAATGAAAATCGAAAGGAATATTTAACCGTGTGTCCGCAGCTTTACAGTTTTATTACCTGTATAGATGTCAATATTTTTAAAAAGTGATTATAGTTAATCTATTTTGCAAATGATTTTTCACACAAGTCTATACACTTTATATATACATGTATAAGTGTGAGCTTGTGTTGCCCGATTTCTTAAAAAGTAAAGAGTAAGTATGCAGAGAGATAAGCAGAGAAACAACTCTGGTGGAGCACTGCAGAGAAAAGTAGTGCTACGTAGTCTAGAAACATTGGGGGCTCCACCAAAAGTATGGAACATGTTGTATTGGCTGCATGTGTATGTGCTGATCTGTTGACGCAACGGTGGCTGCAGTGCCCCATAAGTTGTAGCATGATTGACATAATGAGGCTGTTTGCTTGATAACTATGGGGCATGTGCGGCAGCATGGGATACCGAGTCCCGCTGAATGGGAATTAACAGTGCTAGGCAGCGCTGGGAGGCCGGCACCGCCATCTTGGTTGTGGGCTATTGAGTTATTGGATCAGAGTCTTTCCTGCCTCTCTGCCCTGTCAGCCAATGGCAGCCGCCTTTAGGGTACTTAGGGGATCTGCCTAGGCTGATCTGAGCCATGCAGTTCTTTGGGAAGACTTCTGGCTATTCTAGTGCCTGTCGTCTCCAGCAGGACTCATATCCCTTTGCGGACCCCTAAGCCTAAACCGGTTCATTCACCCCGGTCCTGTCTCACGGGCTTCCTTTGGTCCTTCTCAGTACCTCCCGATCCCGGTTCCAGATCCAGCTCCAGTCATTTACAGTCTTCTCAGTGTCTTCATTATTGGATCCAATTATCTCGCCACCATATACATTCTTCTTCCGGATATCAACCCAAACTCTCATCTTCACCCCTCATGGTCTTCAAGCCACTCTCATCCGCAGCTTCCATAAAGTCGTCTTGCTCCATTTAAGTTATACCAGTGACTTTTGCCTCAAAGAAGTATTTGAGTATCACCCGTTTGTTTTTCATTTATGAAAAAATACTTTATTGAACCTGCTCGCTTTAACCCTTCAGCTTCTGGTCAGTCTGCAGTTCCTGAGCTCCACATGACCCCATCAAATCCCTCTACTGTGGCAGGCATCTGTACTGTGGCTATGCTATTGCGTCCATCGCTGATCTGCCCCAGGGTGCAAAATACATCTTTATCAAAGGATTTACCCAGAATGTAACAAGTTCTCGCCAATTAACATAAAATGCATTTTATTTGCACTTACGAAAAAGAAAAACTTTGAAAGTTACCGAATTGGCTGAAACACAACTATTATGCACAACACACTATGAACATATGCGGTAAATTTTGACTTTTATTTGGTACACGAGAGGAGAATTCAGACTGAATTTAATTGCAGCCCAGTTTGCCACAATTACCCAATTGAACCTGGTTCCTGCAGAAAACCTTATTTAGTCCCTCTCCTGGCACTTTTCATCTTAGCTGGAGAAATTCTCTGGGAACAGTCATTGCACCACAGGCAGCACTTACCGATCTCTGAGGACTGATTCAAGAGCGTGTTATATATAACTTGTCAAAGCCAAGACACATTTTCAGTGATAGGAAGCAAACATTAACCCACCGGCAATCTCTTATTGTGCAGAAGAGAGCACTTTCTCTCGGGACTCCTATGTTAGCACACAGTGCATCTTAGCCATACAACACATGATTAATGTGGGCCACTTAATGGCATTGCTCATAATTATTATCTTTAGCCTTATATAGTGCTTATAGTCTCACACACTGCAATACACATACTTTTTTTGGTATTATTACCTCAGTACCTTTAACAGTTTAATCAATAATGTTTTGAATACACATGCATAAAGTACATATAAGGGAGGCCAATCCCGGACCGTTTTTTCAATCCCGGGATTCGGGATTGAAAAACTGTCAATCCCGGGATTCTCGGGATTGGCCTCCTGATATGCCCAACGACGAATATATTACCTCTCACCATGCGGTGGAGGAGCTGTGTGGCGGCATGCGGTGGAGGAGCTGTGCGGCGGCATGTGGTGGAGGAGCTGTGCGATGGAGGAGGCAAGGTGACTCGGCTGGCCATGGAGGAGGTGGGTAATTCGATGTCCGGGCAGACGCGCATTTCGATCCCGTAATCCCGGGATTGGAGCCTCCAATCCCGGGATTCAAATCCCGGTCAAAAATGCCCTAAATCCCGGGATCCCGCAGATCCCCATCCTGGGATTGGCACCCCTAGTACATATTGTACATTAGATAGTCGGAAAATTGGTTTAGTCATATTGACCCTTATACCCCTTTCACACCAGAAAATGCAGGGACTTACCCGGGAATATGGTCCCTGGATCATGCAGGGACATTCCCGTGTTGGCCCCTTTCACACCAGGCTAGTCCCTGCATTTTCTGGTGTGATGGGGGCAGGCGGGGTTTGTGGGATGATGCTGGCGGGGCCGGCCTGGGATTGGCTTGGAGCTGTGAGTGAGATGTGGGGTGTGTGCGTGCGCCTGGGATTGGCCAGACCAGCACCACCCCCCTACAGGCCTGACCTCCTGGTGCACTCCAGCAGCTGTCAACGGGCCTCAGCTGGTGCAGCCCGGGGGCCGAGCTGGGAGTGGAGTGACGGGCTTGTGTGTATGTGTCCGGCGGCCTATGGGGAGGAGGATGTCGGGGCACGTTACACTGCTGCAGAGCCCGGCGCTGAGGTGGGGGTGAGGGGAAAGTGATCTCAAGCTCACAGGGAGGGATCCCCGCAGCAAGCAGCTGCCCGCACAGCCGGATCCCTGCACCGAGCTAAGGAGGAGGAGGAAGGTGCCCCCGCACTGTGAGAGGGTCTTTAAGATCATGTCCAGCTGCCACGGTGTTCTCAGCGGCGCAGCTACGTTTTGGGCGCACCCCCGCCGCTTCCTCCACCCATATCAGTGTGGGGCAGATGATCTCTGAGAGCAGCGCAGGTAGCTCTCAGTGGATTGCTGATTAGGCAAAAGCCCAAAGAGACACTGATGACTCTGCAACATGGTTTGTCACTACTCTGTTCCCCCTGACTGGTCTACAGAGTACCCCCAGGTTAGGAACCACTACTCTAGGAGACCTCATAAGAGACCTGCTGTACTCCCTTTGGTACTAAACTTCACTCCATTTTCCTTGGTACTTCCAACTCTTGGTGACAGAGTGGGGAGATACTTTCTATCACAGCAGGTGCTCCGTCATTCAGCAGTTCCGGACTGTTGCATAGACCTGATCGCTACAGTCATTGGACCGTTGGTTAGCACCTTTTCATTTTCTGTTTCCCAGCACTGAGTAGCAGAGCACGGCCACCGTTCACCTCTCTTTTCACATCATGGGATCATAATCCATAACTAGGTGTAGAAATGCCTCCTCCTGGCCACCAGTATGACTCCATGATTTCTCATAGCTCAGCAGAAATTCTGTCCTTGTAGCCTTGTCTTCGCCCTGCAGTCATATTATGCTCCAGAGCTTTCAGAGCGCGCAGCCTGCTGTGTATATAGCGTCTAATGGACTATACCAAGTGCACTGCAGGTGGGGCTGATATAAATGTGCAAAGAGAGCAGACAACGCTACCGGCAGGGAGGAAGGGAAGGAGGCGCATGGCTACAGGCGCCGGTCTCTGCTCCTTAAACAGGCGGTAGCTCCTTCTCCTTCCTGTTGGTACAGCAGCATTTTCCTGGACCCTGCACTGGCTGGCTCCCCCAAGCCACCATATGTCTGCGGATGAGTGGTTATGCCACTGTGCATGGGTGTGGATAGTACAAGTTACCTTTTTATGAGTTTTAGAATTTTTGACCCTTTAAATAATGTTGCTGCTTCTTAGGGGGTATGCAATCCTCCGATGGGGTAAATAGCGGCGGATCCCTATTCAATGCTGTCTTTACCGACAGCATTGAAGCGGGATCACGTCAGAACGAGCCCGACTTTAAAAGCTGTCGGGCCCGTTCTGCCAATAACAGACGTGGATTATAGACAATCCACGGCCGTTTACAGGGACACGCCTCCTTTTCGCCGATTGGCAGGCAGGACATCAAATCCCACCTGACAACTTGCTGTCAGGAAACCACAAAAGGCCAAGATCACGGCTGTCGGGAGGGACCGTCAGCGGTGATCCGGGACTGCATACCCCCCTAAATGTGTGTGTAGAGATTCCAAACGTGTACAATGTATCATCTGTCCGAACACTGAAACTAAGAACATGGAAATGATTTTATCTTGTACTTCTGATCCTGCTGTCCTGTCTGTCACCCTCGTCTTATAACTCTGCCTGGGCAGTTTTAGTTGGCACGGATCCTAAAATGTTTGGTATGCAGAAAATATTATATCAACTGAGATAAGCAGTATGGTTTCCAAAAACACAGGAACCTGTAATGATTAACAATATAGCGGGAACACCCATCCATCCCTTGTCCTCACATAGGCTTTGAACTCGTTGTTATAACATTTGTTTATAAGATATCCTGTCTATGACAAAATCACTGTTTAACTAAACAGAAGGCAGAAGTCTGAAGTTGTAGACGCTGGCATGACTAGAAGTTTTGCACCCCCCCCCAAAAAAAAAGGCATAAACATAAACAAAAAAAACAATACAGGAGTTACATGTTCATTACCAGGGGCTTCATGCTTGCTGCCAGGGTTTCATGCCCATTGTCAGTGTTTTTTTTGCTCGTTGCCAGGTGCTTACATGGCTCATTGCAAGGAACAATATATAGATGTAGATAACTACCCGGAATCCGTGACTTCCAATATACCCTTCTCAGTAGGACCCCTATAGCATCTATCCATCTGTCAATTAGGACCTCTAGCATCTGTCTCCTCTGAGGCGGTGGCCATTTTTTGGAGGGACATTTTCAGCAGATTCCATACGGTTGGCCACCCAAGCCACTGCTTGGACTGCAGTGCTATTGTTAGGTCACTTGCTGTAGAGAACTCTAAACTCTGATGCATGCGTGTGACAGGGAATCTGGTTTCTCCCTTTGCTACAATGTGTGATTGGGGTGCCACTTATGTAGACGGGGTGATTTTTAGAAATATAGATTTTAAGAAGTGCGTATTAAAGTAATGGTTGCAGGATGCGCTGTGTTTGGACCCCCTGGAATCTGGGCCCCATGTGCACTGCTCCCAGTATAAATACACCCATGGTTGTAGGACTGTAAGTGAAATAAATGACATACCTGTAATTCTGGAATAAAAAGTAGAAATATGCCTACTGTATGCAATTCTGCATATCTATAGAAACACATTTTTTTTTAGATTATTTGGGAATTCCGTTGTATAATCCATTGTGACTATAGCATTTTGAAATGATGTCACTGTTTAATCCAATTTGTATATTCCATTTTTCCTTCAGTTATATAATTGTCCACTATTGTGTTATTGCAGGAAATTTCATTGTGTGACTTGCTAGTGCAGTTCGCCCCTCGCCCCCCATGCAAAGGGGGTACCGGCTGCGCCGTCTGGGCAGCGGGCAGGGGGGTCCATGCTGGCGTCTGACAGGAGCCTGCAGTGGTGTCCTTGCCGCGCGGGTACCTGCGCGCTGTGTATAAAGCTGGCGGCGGTGGGGGGTCCCTGCAGTGAATAAGAAATAACTAGCGCTATCCACCGGGCTATGCGGCGGCGTGGGAAGCGCTGCTGGGTTTGAAAACACTGGCCGCACGCTGATTGGCTGAGATTCAGCCAATCAGCGTGCGGCCAGTGTTTTCAAAACAGAAGCGCTTCCTGCGCCCCCGCATAGCGCTAGTTATTTCTTATTCACTGCAGGGACCCCGCCACCACCAGCTTTATACACAGCGCCGCAGGTACCCGCGCGGCAAGGACACCACTGCAGGCTCCTGTCAGACGCCAGCATGGACCCCCCTGCCCGCTCCCCAGACGGCGCAGCAGGTACCCCCCGGCACCAGGGCGCCCCCACCCCCCGACTCGCCTGGTGCCTTGCACTGGCCCTGGCTAGTGTATATATTTTCCAACATATTTAATTACAATATGTTTCCAAATTGTGATGTCAAGGAAGGGTGAGTAGCCAGAGTGGTATTTCCCTGCGAATACATGTGTTAGTTAACATGAGGGGGGTGAGGGATAACCGCAAGATTTATGTGCCCACACACAGTGAGATGTGTGCTAGGTGTGATTTGAGCCTATACAATGGCCCTTATTCAGATTTGATCACAGTACAAATTTGTTCTCAAAATGGGCAAAACCATGTGCACTGCAGGTGGGGCAGATGTAACATGTGCAGAGAGAGTTAGATTTGTGTAAGTTATTTTGTTTCTGTGCAGGGTAAATACTGGCTGCAATATTTTTACACTGCAATGTAGATTTCAGTTTCAACACACCCCACCCAAATCTAACTCTCTCTGCACATGTTACATCTGCCCCACCTGCAGTGCACATGGTTTTGCCCATTTTGAGAACAAATTTGTACTGCGGTCAGATCTGAATAAGGGCCAATGTCCAGACTGTATACACTGGCCCTCATTCTAGTCGCTACACTCACACTGGGCAGCAGTTGGGCAACTGCGCATAAACTTTTATGCGCATGTGCAGCATGACAAATTGATAATTCATTGGCCTGTTCTCACGCAGCAGTACTTACCCTACACAGAAACAAAATAACTCACCCAAATCTAATTCTCTCTGGACATTTTACATCTGCCCCACCTGCAGTGCACATGGTTTTGTCCATCTAAGAAGGATTTTGTCAGAAAGCGTGAACTAGAATAAGGGCCATAGTACCACAGGTAGGGCCACCCAATATACTATTGGTCAGTGCAAGTCAACATTTATTATATGTAGAATATTTTATCTTGAGCTTAAATAAATTGATGAAGGTGTCCTCCAGTAATACCAGCTGTAATCTATATAATATTAATATTAATTAATACTTTAGTGCATTGATAAAATTGGAACAGTTAACAGCTATGAAGTTCCCAAGAGAGTCCTGTTAAGGCACAAAGCCATGAAGTAACGGAAGAGTAAAAGAATAATAATAAAAATATGCTGTAGGCAAAAGAAAATGAGGAAAGGCTCTGGAATGACAGGGAACTTATCCAGAAGCGTTTGAGAAGGGTGGGCCGGAAGGAGCAGGAAAACTCCAAGGCTGCAGGCCAGCCCACTAAAGCATCTAAAGCAGATGGTAGGAAATATTCAGGAAGTCCTCTGTGGCAGCGTCTTCGCAAGACAGGTTTAGCTAAAGTTGCACAGGGGTCTGGGAGTGTCGCTTTAGGATGTCCATCGCAGCAGAGTTCAGATGGGGCTTGTTTTTACAGAGCAGTTTAAATGGTCGTTGGTGTCAAAGATCATAACGAAGACAATTTCATTTGAAAACAAAACAACACTTCTTACTTTCCTACTACCTATGCCCAAATCTTGGTCCCTTGATATACATGAACTTTACAGGATTGTGAACTGACAAATTATACGTTGACATGTACAGGGCTGTCAGCAACGCTTGCATTCTATACATAGTACTGGTTATGTATGACATGATGCAGTGGATTCGGTATGGAATCCCGGCGGTCGGAATCCCGGCCATCAAAATCCCAACGCCAGACGTGGATCGCCAGATTTGCAAAGTTGCAGATGTTTATCATCATCGCGCGTTGGAGACGCTCGCAAGCCTCATTCTCGGCAATGGACGCAAGAGTGTGTGAGACGCTTGGCCATTCTTATCGTGTCTGCCGGTGTGCCATCTGCTGGTATCTGGCGGATGGTGAGCCGGCGGACACGATAAGAATGGCCCGATCTGTATGTTAATTATTTTTTATGTGTAGCTTCTGTTCTCTTTAAACCTTGATCTCTTGACTGGCCATCTGCTTCCCCCACCCATTTTATCGTTAATACCATACAACATTCATGACCATAAATTGAGCGCTCATCAACTTAACTTGAGAGAGCTGTGGTACTGGAGTCAGACACTCTCTCTTCATGAGCTATTTGACCGTGCAAAGAAAGCTAAGGAATGTTAACTATTTGAAGCTCACCTTGTACTTCAGGGAAAAAAATATTATCATTGCAGATAAGAATATCAATGAATTTTGTGGTTTCACACTAAATGGACCTGCTCAATAAGAATGATGATTTTTTTTTTTTTTTTATAAAAGTACAATTAGATTCATATAGTTTGATATCTTATAGTCTTTATGCAGGATCAAATAGCTCAATAAGTAGGGTGCTTATCCAGAATGCAACAAGTTATGGGTTTGAATCCTGTATTGAAACCTATTATTTAGTAAAGTGTTTTGTAACTGAAAACTAAGAACTCAGTTTTTAAGTGCATGATTGTTGTATAAAGATGATTTGTGTTCAAATAAATATTCTTGCAGTGTTCTATAAATGTGTATAATATATTTCACAAATATATATATATATATATTTATATGTACTTTGAATGAGTGGCGCCACCTGTGCTAGTGTAAGATTTGGGTGGCCACAGCAATCTTCCCTTATTATATAGAGGGTGTCAGCCAGTTCTTTAAAGATGAGTGATGGTATATCACTTGGAAAATATGAGTAGATGTATAAAGATATCGGCGACTAATTACTGGGCTGGTAAAGTTGATTAATAAATAAAAATATATTTATTTAGATGACTAAAAAGTATACATATAAATATGGACAATTTTAAAAATACAAGGATAAAAAATTGGTAACAGATGCAAATGGATATACAAAAAAAGGGGTATACAAAAAAAGGAGGGGGGAGTATAAAAATATATGATAGTGGAAATCTTCCTAAAATCAATAAATAAGCATATAAATACAAAAGAGATTAGCTTAACTTAGAATGGATGGAGATGAGTGGTTTCCCAACGCGTTTCGTCGATGTGACTTCACATCGACGAAACGCGTTGGGAAAACCACTGATCTCCATCCATTCTAAGTTAAGCTAATCTCCTTTCTATTTATATGCTTATTTATTGATTTTAGGAAGATTTCCACTATCATATATTTTTAGACTCCCCCCTCCTTTTTTTGTATACCCCTTTTTTTGTATATCCATTTGCATCTGTTACCAATTTTTTATCCTTGTATTTTTTAAATTGTCCATATTTATATGTATACTTTTTAGTCATCTAAATAAATATATTTTTATTTATTAATCAACTTTACCAGCCCAGTAATTAGTCGCCGATATCTTTATACATCTACCCATATATATATTTATATATATCCTTTTATATCCTGATGATGGGGTCACTGCACCCCGAAACGTAGATAATGGATCTCTTGGATTAAAGGGTCCCCACTTTTCACCCTTCTACCTGCCTCCGAGTGCCGCTTCATTTATCGTATATATGTTCACTTCAACAGCTGCCATTTTGGGAAATGGGTTAACAACATCCCATATTCCCAATTTGTCAGAGTTCGGAGGAACTGTGCCAGTCTGGAAAAATTCGATGAACAATCTGCTATTTATAGCAGGCGGTTCATCGATAAGAAATACCCTCCCAGACTGGTTGATAATTGTCAAAAGAAAGCTCGTGATAGAGATCGTAATGATCTCCTACAGTACAAAAATCGTGAAACTAGAACTGACAATTTTGTGCCATTTGTAACAAAATTTAATTCCAAAAGTTCTGCCATTAGAGACATTCTTGGTAGACATTGGGACATTTTACTGTTAGATCCCCTTTTGAAAGATTTGTTACCCCCTAAACCCCAGGTTGTATTTCGGAAAGCTGCCTCTTTAAGATCTATGTTGGCTCCCAGTAGGGTAAAGGAAATTACTAATGTTAATGACGGTTGGTTAAAAAATTGCAATGGTTTTTTTCCTTGCAACAAATGCAAGATGTGCCAATATGTTGACAAAGATCATTACAAATTTTTTAGCAATGATGGTACTAAGAATTGGGTCATTAAGAGCAGAATGACATGTTTGACACCTTGTGTTGTCTACATGTTGTCCTGTCGATGTGGCAAGAGATATATTGGGAAGACGAAGCGCCCACTTAAGTTAAGAATACTTGAACATACTAGGAGTATTCGAAACAAGTCTGTGTTACATAGTGTTCCTAGACACTTTGCATCTTGTTGTAATTCTAATCTTGATTTCTTTTCTTTTAAAGCGTTGGAACATGTCACCCTCGACGAAAGAGGTGGTGATGTTTTAAATAAATTGAGCCGTAGGGAGACTTACTGGATTTTTACTATGAACACTATGTCCCCAGCCGGTCTTAACGAGGGTGTCGACATAGTTCCTTTTCTACATTAAACCATTGTAAACCTTCTATAGATTGGCGGGATACTGTTGTTGGGCTGTCACCCCTTTATCCTTGCTATAGTCTGTAGATGGTGACCTTTGGCGTGTGGTTTCTGTGTCGGCATCCTTCGTTTTTAGCTTAGCTGGATTTTATGTATATTTTTCTTGTGTATTTCGGTATTTTTGTATTTTTGTATTTCTATATATTTGTATTTTTGTATATTTTTGTACTTTTTATATATATTTATGTATTCTGCAAATTATTCTTGTATATTGTATGACATTATGTATTCATGTATCATTGTATTGCAGTATGTTGCACACTATTTGTTATTTTTTATGCACGGTCACTTTAAATGTAAATTTTACCTCATGTCAATCAGTAAGTTGAAGGTATTTAAGTGCTTCCATGATTATGTTGGGATACGCCTCCTGACGAAGTCATCTAATGACGAAACGCGTTGGGGCGGTCCTGGATGACGTGTTGACGCTGTGACGTCGTCTGATCTGTTCTTGGTCCCGGCTTGGAGTTCTCAGCTGCTACCGCGCTATTCGTGTCAGCGTGTTGATGCCTGACTTGCTTCTCCGGGTTAATATACCTTTGCATGCCTGCTGTTTTAAACCTTACATGTATGTGACTATATTATAACAGTAAAAGTGTTCTTTACGTTTATAATCACATCGTGCGCTCTCTGGTTTTTTCTTCTACATGTGCTGCTTCTTGAGGTGTTGGTGTTACCTCTCGCCAGAATACAGCTGCACTACATGATCTACCAGCATATGGACAGTTCTCCTATCCTTACAAGGGATTATTTGCGCATATTGACCGGACTTTTCTGTATGTATATATATATACAGGTTGAGTATCCCGTATCCAAAATGCTCGGGACCAGGAGAATGCATATGTATTCATAGTATGTCAGTATGGTAGTATGTCAGTATGGCATCGTATGGCGTCTTGTGTAAATAACTCATTCTCTTATGCGGGCAATTTAATTGTATTAATACTGTATGTTAGAGAACTAAATTGATCTTTAATTTTTATTAAGAAATTAACCGTATTTATTAATTATATTAAACGTGCAATAATATTTAATTGTTCAGTGCTGCAAAAATCACGATGACAACATTTATTATTGTACGTCTCTATTAATGGTGCCGCATCCTAAAATAATACATGCAAATCCCTGTTTTGCAAAAAAGCATGGCTTAGTTCATTTTGCCTGTTGTCTTTGAAGACAGACATCATTTTGCCTCCTTTATCAAACGTAGGGGCTATTGAGGTCAGAAATTCCATTTATGATAAATATTTAAATACGACCATTAAGGAAAGCGTTGTAAAGCTATATATATATATATATATATATATATATATATATATATATATATATATATATCATCACATTAGCATATTGAAATAGTTGCTATTGGAAGGATAGCAATTATAAGTCTTACATTTGCTAATGCTAATCGATACTTGGGAATAATTGCATCTCAAACATTGATGCTGCTTGCTTTTCACGCATAGTCCTGATGTTTTTGGACTTTGGAGGCAGGAGAGCAGAGTGCGGTGGCAGCTGCAGTAAGGAACGCATACATTTGTGATTGAAATTGTTGGCTGCACAGCCAGGTAGTGTGAAAAGGATAAGACAAGTGGCTGTTAAGTTCATTGCTGCCAATTACTGACAATCAGGGAGGGGCTTTAAGGCTTGTTCAGTATAATAAGCCCAATTTGTCTTGTTTTGTGGGTTACCGCTGAAGAGGTTGCAGCTGCACAGATTCAAATCGCCTCAGAACTACAGTAATTATGAAACCAATCCTTTCTTTTGCTCTGGAAACCGTATATACAAATAGTAACTGTTTAAATCCTGGCACACATTTGGGTGACAATGTCTGAAATGTATGTTGTTTTGCTTCTTAAACACTCTATACTATAGAATAGCGTTTTTGTATTTTGTTTAGAGTGTCACTGATTTAAAATGCTGCATGTCCGTTGCATGTCAGTACTATTGCGTTTCCTGTAATGTATTGTTTGAATACGGTTTTCAAAAACTGATCTATAAAATGAAAGAAAATTTTTTGATCCAGCTTCCATTTTAAATGATGAAACCAGCATCAACTGTACAAATGAGTTTTGCAGTGAGAATCTTATATACTAAGAAAAGTCTTATAGAGCAACTGGAAGCAAAAAGTAGAAGCAAAAGGTAGAAGCAAAAATCCTGGGGTTCCAGAATCATGTTTCCACTTATTGTTAGATGTAGTACATTCTATTTCCTATTGACTTTTTTGGGATAATTGCACGTGATGTGGACACTTTCAAGCAAATACCCCTCTCAGACATGCAACATGGGAATTACCCGGCATTTTGACTGCTGGGTCAGCCTGCACCCTTTCACACTTACACCAGAAAATTACCGGGGTTTTCTTATGTCTGAAAGAGTCAACCAGGTCGTAAATCCCAGATCTTCAATCCAGGTAAAAAGAAGGGTTAGAGACCTGGGTTTTAACACCTGGGTTGACCCTTTCAGACATACCAAAATCCTGAGTTCATATGCAAAAACCTGGGATTTTGGAGTATGTCTGAAAGGGGTATAAGAGGTACCTCTGAGTTCTTCCCAAGCAATTATGCTCTTCACTATGGCTTTGTAGGACCAGAAAAGTGTTTAGTAGTTAACCTGTGCATTCAGATGGCGTAGGTAATGGGATAATTCATAATCAGAGTGGGGTAACCTCATCGGTGACAAGCACAAATGACAGTAACTAGTCAAAAAAAACCTGAAATATATTTTTTGATTGTTGCTTTTATTTACCAATGCTGGTATAGAAGACACATTTTCAAGGAAGTGTAGATGCATTTTGGATACAGTAGGTCACATTTGTGGGGGACAGGTGAGGCTACTGCTAAATATAACTTGTTTATCAAAATGACTAATTGTTGATCTACAGTTAGTTCACATCAAGGAATAAAAAGTTAAAAGCTTATACGTAGTATTAAAGCGATCACAGAAAACACTTTGGTCTGAGGGCCTGATTCAACAATGATCGGACAGGGACAAATTCAGCCTCCGAGTTTTACACTTGCCAAGCCATTTGCTCCAGAGGGGGTGGTGGGTGGGGGCGGACATCGTGCGGGAGCAGGGGAACGCCCCAGGGTTTTATGGGTCATGAAAACGCTTGCCTTCCCCTGGGAACGCAAGCAGGCCAATGCCTGCCGGTGGTGAGCCGCTGACATCACATGACATCAGCGTCCGCTCCGTTTTCGATGGACTGACTTTAGACTGACTTATTTCCAAAGGGGAGAGAACATATTGGTGGTTGGCGACCATCGAATCATTTCTTTCCCCTTTGTCCACATGCGAGGGGATGTGTTCGCGTATATCCCCTTGCATGGTACCAAGGGGATTCAGAGTTCGGCCGGGAAGCGTTACGGCGCTCGCTAAGCAGCGAATGACTGCTACTAAGCGAGCAGTCCAGAATCACCCCTACGTAAAAAATTTGTAGACTGAAATGGTTGACAACAAGACAATGACACATTTCTTTTAGTAACTTAGAAAGTCAACATATAATAGGAAATGTTTTACCTCTAGTCTATGGTAAGGGAAAAATGAATGAAATCCAGAGAAAATGAGGCACCTATCCCAGATATTACTCCATCACAGAGGAATGAAAAAGGAACCTGCCAGGAAACATCGGAGCCCATTTATCGACGAGTGATAAAACTTGTTGTACGTGTTAAAACTCATTCAAGGGTATCAAATTACCCCCCCCGGCAAAACATCAGGAGCGGAAAAGGCTATTTTTCCTAATGTTTCACCAATGTTTTTTATTGGGCTATCCTATTGGCCATCTGCAATCAGCGATCGCTGGTAATAGTATATTGGTCTTTGTGTATGATCCAGGCAATCCGCTCACAAATGTAATTTTTTAAACCCATTACAGTTGGGAGATGATTGACACCATTGATCACGCTCAACAAGATGTATCATTCACAACAAGTTTATCATTGACAAATGAGCCCCATAGATTCCAAATTATGTCGCTAATATTAGCTGGTAGGACAGGAAATGGAACTCTGACCTCTTTGTGTCGCCTATATCTGTGAACCCCTCCCCTATAGATTGTAAACGCCCATCAGCAGTGCCCCTTTCCCTCATGTACTCTCATGTACCCCGCGATGGCTCAAGCACCACTGATGGCTATATACACATAGCTATGGACTACTATGTTTAGAAAGTTTTGAATCTTGCTATGTTGTGCTTTGTTTGTATTGCAGAGGTACAGTAGCCAAAATGTCTTGATTCATGGCACTCAGAGGGTTTATTCAGTTACCCCTCAGTTAATTGCTGGCAATATCCCCCGTGGCACGGAGAAACGCTGTGTGATTCGGCACCGAAAACCACTTATTGTCATAAAAACGATGGTGTTTTTTCCTGCATGCAAACCAACTGTATTATTTGCACGATCTGGGAGGTTAAGGACCTTATTCAGATCCATTCTGTCCTCGGTGCATTCGACTGATGTTGTGCATCTGCGCATGCGTAGACGCAGGGTGCTTGCACCCATGGCAAACATTCTGTATGAACCCTACACGGCGAGCGGGGTGGGGTGCCAGGCAGCCCCATCACCATATGGGAACGCCCAGCATTTCATGGCCATTCCCATGAGAAAGCTGGGCATTCTTAGGCTAATGAGGCCATGACACGGGTGCGGGGGGCGGGCAGCTGACATCACCGGATGTCCTCCCACAGGGTGCCCACAGTTTAGAGTCACCATATAGGTGTCTCTGAACTACGAGTGCTGGAGAAATGATTTGATGGTTGTCAGCTATCTATCTGCGAATGGCTGATTATGCAAATCATCCATTTGCAGCCATGCCAGGGGGTCATGTGTGTGTGTGTGGGGGGGGGTTTGTTGCGTCACTGCGGGCGGTGTCTGATGGAATTGCAAGGCTGTGAATTTCTTTGGACTTGAAAGTCTTACGAGTCAATCAGAATAAGGTCCTATGTATGACTTTGGGGATTCACGTGGGGTGCAAACTCCACTCGTTGGATTTATTTTGGTTCACTCTTTCTGACAAAATCCTTCTTAGATAGACAAAACCACGTGCACTGCAGGGGGACAGATGTAAAATGTGCAGAGAGAATTAGATTTGGGTGAGTTATTTTGTTTCTGTGCAGGGTAAATAGTGACTGCTTTATTTTTATACTGCAATATAGATCTCACTTTGAAGCAAAACCCCACCCAAATCTAATTCTCTCTGCACAAGTTACATCTGCCCCACCTGCAGTGCACATAGTTTTGTCCATCTAAGAAGGATTTTGTCAGAAAGAATGAACCAAAATAACCCCCATCGTTTCAATGTGGCAATTAGTTTGAGGGGAATGGAGTGCTTAGTATCTTGACAGTTTCTTGCTCAGCACCTAGGCCATATAAATTCCTAACAGTACCACTTTTTTTTAGTTGGGTACATAAAATGTAATATTACACTAGTTATGTCCCAATAACTGAGAAGCCAAACAAATAAAATAAATTGAAATTAAAAAATAATTCTACAATTCAGCTTAATGATTCAGGAAGGGGCAGGGAAGCATTTCTGCAATTTAGGAATACAGTCACTCTAATACGGCCTACACACTTTCTAAGCGATTTTTCTTAGTTTGGCAAAGTCGCTTAGCAAATGCCCTCACATCGGTGTATGTGTGGGGGCTATATCGGCACCCGTGCGCGTCCCCGCGCGTCTTTATCGCTGGCCGAGATTGATGGACAGTGTCCATCAATCTCGGCATCGGCAGTGTTCTCCCACCGGAGAACACTGGCGCTGTCTGCTCGCTTAGCACACAGAGCTGACAGCTCGCTTTGTGTGTGGGCTGTCAGCTCTGTGTGCTAGGCGATAGCGGCGCAGCACAGCCCGACCTAGCATAGCTAGGTAGCCCTGCACACATCGCAATGTGTGTAGGGCCCATAAATGGACGCACGCTGCCTCTCTGCGGATACTTGCAGCACATAGTCCAGCATTCAAACTCCCCAGCTGAAATCATTTGACATTGGACTAGTACACCTGCCACTTACCCATGGCTTCTTTATAAGACCTCTGTAAGTTTGGGAAGCACTGCTGCAATCGTTAGTCCTTTTATGTGTGCGGTACGATATTTGGACAATCTTTATAATGACATTCCTTATGTATATAGCAAATATGAAATAAACTGTTTTCTTTTTTTTCAGATGATGATGAACATGAATGGATAATTCAAACCTGTCGCAAGGGATGGGATGAGATTGTCGGATACAAACCTAAATAGTAGCAGTACCATCAGATATGATATTTTTACCCGAAACAGCTATCCGGCAATGTTTATAGAAGAACAAGCCATTTAACAAATAATGAAAGCCAGCCTGTAAAAGACGTTTAAACAAATAAAGCATATTACAATGTTATACATTTATATTGTTCCGTACATAGTTTTTTCATATTGTTACAAAACTAAAAAAAGGCGCAATGGACAATAACTTCTATTCTAGGTGGGTCGTGCAAAAAGTTGGCATCTGAATAAAATACGATTAATTTTATAGCAAGGTTGGTGGTTTGTAGTAGGATGAAAGAAGAACCGTTTGTTTTTAGCCATTTGGAGTAGCCAAGCAAAACGGATCATCTTAAGGGGTCTACACATGGGGAGGTGTTGAAGCATTCAGTGGAGAACTTAATCTTTCAAATGGTACCTCATTTATCGATTTTGTAGTATGAAGGGAGAAAAAGGGGTTGTAATTTTTGCATGGGCCACCTACCAGTTTTTATTTATTTTTCCTTACATTTTAGACATACCTCAGGAGGAGCCCTTCCCCTCCTGTAATAGATATATAGATATAGGTCTCTGGGGGACCTGTCTGCAGAGACAGGGAAGGACATATCAGGGCCCAATGGCGTAACTACCATAGGTGCAAGGGGTGCAGCTGCTATGGGGTCCAGAGCTAAAGGGGGCCCATCTTTAATTTCTAAGTAATATTTTTTACATACATTTATTACCGTCATTGCTAAATAGGGGGCCCTTACAAAATAAATATCTAGTTACGCCCCTGTGACAGTGGCCTCTGCTGCGATCCTCATTGCTGTCTGCACCTGAGGCACAGAAGCTAAGCAGCCTTTCTTCCTGCTGCCTTTGTATGCCCCAACTATTAGCCCCAAGTTGTGGCTTTATAAGCAAGATTTGGGGGAAGGCGGACAGTTCTTGAGAAAGTTATGCTAAAGATTGCGAAATCTAAAACTGTTCTTAAATGTTATCATGGTTCTATTGTTTCCTCATGTTATGCAGTGCATGGGGACACGCATAACTCTAGTGGGGAGGTATGTGTTACCCCAGGACAGATATTAATGTAGATTTGTAAACAAACAGTATGATGTGCTATTGTAAATTAACAATTTGTCAGGAGGGGAGAACGTAATCTATCAAATGGTACCTCATTTATCTATTTTGTTTAAGTATTAAGGGAGAAGTAGCTAAGTGGGCTGTGTTTTAGGTGTCAGGTAAGAGGACACAGAGGTGGAGGCAATGTAGCAGTGCTGCTAGCTTTATTAGTGCGTGGAATCCTCATGTTTTCCATACACTGATCGGATACAGTGCAGCTTAAAGGTTGAGCGACTAAATGGGATATTGTCAATTTGCAAACAAACAATACAATGTGCAATTGTAAATAATAAATTAGCAGAAGGAGAGAATGTAATCTTGCAAATGGTACCTCATTTTGTAGATTTTGGTTAAGTATGAAGAGAGAAAAATGGAGTGTCACGAAAAATCACCTTTTAAAAATAATATATATGATAGTACAGAAGTGTTAAGCTCAGACATAGGGCCTTATTTTGGTTCACTCTTTCTGACAAAATCCTTCTTAGATGACAAAACCATGTGCACTGCAGGGGTCAGATGTAAAATGTGCAGAGAGAATTAGATTTGGGTGATTTATTTTGTTTCTGTGAAGGGAAAATACTGGCTGCTTTATTTTTACACTGCAATATAGATCTCACTTTGAAGTAAAACCTCACTCAAATCTAATTATATCTGCACAAGTTACATCTGCCCCACCTGCAGTGCACATGGTTTTGCCCATCTAAGAAGGATTTTGTCAGAAAGAGTGAACTAAAATAAGGCCCGTTGTGAGGTGCTAAGGCCTACAATTGAAGCCAGGCTTCAATCCGCTCAGAGGTGACCTCATTTTAATAGATTATGTCTAGTTCTCAATAGTGTATGCTTTATTTGGTTACCATAGTATTCCTATTTTTTAATTAACCCTTTGAGTGCCAAGGGAATTTGTCAAAATAGGTGTGAAAATTGGCAAGCAATCATTTTTATCCATCATAATAATCTGTAATGTTTACCTTATATAGGAAATATAGGGTGACATTCTATGAGATGAGATGTTTTCGCTCTTTCAAAATCGCCCATTATCGCACTTTTTTAATATCGCATTTATGCCGCGAATTCGCATATTTAATAAGGTGCGAATTCTGGAATGAAAAGTGCGATTAGAGGTGCGATAATGTGCGAATTTTAGGCATGAAAATGTGTGAATTTTAGGCATGAAAATGTGCGAATTTAAGGAAATGTGCGATTTTTTGTTCATCAAAAAAAAAAAATTGGCGTGGGGTCCCCCCTCCTGAGCATAACCAGCCCCGGGCTCATTGAGCTGGGGCTGGTTCCAAAAATACGGGGGACAAAAAGCATAGGGGTCCCCCGTATTTCTGAAACCAGCCCCAGACTCTTGGACCGGTCCTGGTTACAAAAATACGGGGGACAAAAAACCTGGGGGTCCCCCGTATTTTGAAACCAGCACCGGGCTCCAACAGCCCTCGTGTCATGCCACAGCCGGGGGACACTTTTTATATAAGGTCCCCCGGCCGAAACATGAGCACTGTGGCTGGTCAACCTTGGACGGGTTACCTGGAGGAGTGGGGACCCCCCCATAAAGTTGTCCCCCCCCCCAGGCTTCACCCGTCCAGGGCTGAAGCCCGGGGCTGTCACCGGCGTCATACATAACATTGCTTGATACAGGAGAACTACAAGTGCCAGCAGACCTCCCCCGCATGCTGGGACTTGGAGAACCACAAGTCCCAGCATGCGGGGCATTAATGGGCCCGCTGGGACTTGTAGTCCAAATGTAAAAAGAATGTTTAAAAAAAACCACACACACACAGAAGTAAAACTTTATTACACACACACACACACCTCACTTTTACACCCACATACTCACCGATCCAGCGCTGGTCTCCCTTCTGCTGCAGAGCCGGCTACCCACGCACTGACAGCGGGGACAACCGGCTCTCTCCAATGCCGCTAACAGCCTATGTAGCGCTGTCCCAGCGCTACAGAGGCTGAGAGCGTCTTTGGCTTATGCGTTTCCATAGAGACGCATCGGCCAATCACGCTCTCAGCCTCTGTAGCGCTGAGATCAGGGCTGAGCTATGCGTCTCCATGGAGACGCATCGGCCAATCACGCTCTCAGCCTCTGTAGCGCTGAGATAGCGTTACATAGGCTGTTAGCGGCATCGGAGAGAGCCGGTTGTCCCCGCTGTCAGTGCGGGGGTAGCAGGCTCTGCAGCAGAAGGGAGACCAGCGCTGGATCCTGGATCGGTGAGTATGTGGGTGTAAAAGTGAGGTGTGTGAATGTGTGTGTAATAAAGTTTTACTTCTCTGTGTGTGTGTTTTTTTTAACATTCTTTTTACAGGTGGACTACAAGTCCCAGCGGGCCCATTAATGCCCCGCATGCTGGGACTTGTGGTTCTCCAAGTCCCAGCATGCGGGGGAGGTCTGCTAGCACTTGTAGTTCTCCTGTATCAAGCAATGTTATGTATGGAAGATTTAACACTATCAGGCCGGCGTCCACTGGCCACGAACGCCGGTGACAGCCCCGGGCTTCAGCCCTGGACGGGTGAAGCCTGGGTGGGGGGCCCCTTCATGGGGGGGTCCCCACTCCTCCAGGTACCCCGTCCAAGGCTGACCAGCCACGGTGCTCATGTTTTGGCCGGGGGACCTTATATAAAAAGTGTCCCCCGGCTGTGGCATGACACCGAGGGCTGTTGGAGCCCAGTGCTGGTTTCAAAATACGGGGGACCCCCAGATTGTTTGTCCCCCGTATTTTTGGAACCAGGACCTATCCAAGAGTCCGGGGCTGGTTTCAGAAATACGGGGGACCCCTATGCTTTTTGTCCCCCGTATTTATGGAACCAGCCCCAGCTCAATGAGCCCGGGGCTGGTTATGCTCAGGAGGGGGGGACCCCACGCAATTTTTTTTGTCAAAAAACACTTTTCCACATTTTTTAACACAGGGCCATGCACAGATCTCTATGATCTGTGCAGGGTTCTGGCCAAATCGCATATCAGAACCTGGTCTGATTTTTTTGAGATTTTTAGACACATTTTTCAAATTCGCATCTCATTAAATATGGCAATGGTATACTTTTAAATGTAAAAACATCAGGATGCGAGTTCTGGCGAAAACTAAAAATCGCACTTTTAAAAAGTGTGATTTCGCGGCAAAACTGCACTTTTTGCAGATTTTCGCATCTCATTAAATATGCGAATTAGGGAAAAAGTGCGAAAACGGCCGTTTTTGTGATAAAATTCGCCAAAGTCAGATTATCTCATCCCATAGAATGTCACCCATAATCTTTTTTTTACATAATATTTGAATTTACATAACAAATGTGAGCAACGCTGGCATTTTTGGCAGATATTTTGAACATCTTTCACATAAATGTTCGCACTCAAAGAGTTAATCTACTTTCTGTCTCAATTAAAACAAAAAAAATAAATATTGGGTATGTTTTCTTTGAGGAGATACTGTTTTAACAAACAGTTGTCACTGCCATGTTGAGAAAACGTATGGGACTCAAACACCTACAGGCCATCAATGAGCTGCAACCTATTGTGGAATTGTCAGAAAACTTCACAAAATCCTTGTCTTGCTGATCACAAAAAAAATTTGGGCGGAATAGGCAAAACAAGGATTCCTGATTTATTTTCCTGATCCCCAAACCTAGACACTGGCAGACCAGGAAATTTCCCCAATACCTATCTGATTTATGGGCCCTATAAGACTGCAGTAATAATTTGCCAATGCTCCCAGGGCAATATTTAGAGGTCAGTCCCTTAGGCACCACATTTTTGCCCCCCCCCCCCATGACCTGAGATGCCAGTTGAGTTTCCCGGACACGGAGAGCAGCGCATGGCTGGAGTACCTGACTCAGGCCCTTATTCTGATCTGTGCGGCCGGAGCCGCATACGTTGCTCCGGCCGCACAAACCAATCCCCGCCTACAATACGGATCGCCACGGCCGTCCGTACGCGGACGGCTGGCGATCCGCATGAAAATGGTGGGGCGTACGCCTCCACCATGGTGGGAGCTGCCCCCTGCATTCGATGGTCAGCGACCATCGAAGGCAGGGCCGCACGCTCCACCAGCTCCCGCAAGCTTAGACCACACGGACAATCGTCCGTGTGAAAGCTTGTATGGGGGCGGAGAGCTGACATCCGGCGATGTCAGCTTTCCGCCCCCATCACTGGCGTCATAGCCTCATTACCATGCATACGCCCCGCGTTTGCATGGGAACGCCCATGAAACGCTGGGCGTATGCATAGGGTAATGAGGCTATTAAGCCCCTCACGCCCCTATACGCCCCCTTTGCGGCGTATACATTTTTTGTGCGGCGATTTCCCCTGCACATGCGCAGAGTGACCTCTGCGCATGTGCAGAGTGAAAACATCGGCGGTACGGCCGCACGCGGGCCGTACCGCCGAGATCAGAATAAGGGCCAAAGTTAGGACTCATGGATTAGCCCCAGGGATTTTCTAAAGTAAAACTCCAGAGTGCATAGGTTCAGCCATAGTTTCAATTTAAACCTTTCTTTCATTTTGTTGCAGTTCAAATCCGCAAAGGAATAACCTCTTGTGACCTTACGTAGACTGACCTTGAACTTACTCATTTAACCATGGATGATTTTGATAATTTGGTCATTTAGAAACGTAACTTTTAAATTGCAACATAATTTCTAAATTGGTGTTGTCTGCTCTGGGATGTTCTTTTGAGCTTCCTGACCCTGTTGATTGGAATCATACTGTGAGTGTGTTTCTGGATTTTTGACATTTAATGTCATAATAGTAGAGTAGCCAGATAAGCAGTGCATAGCATCTTACCGCTATTTAGAGAACCATTTATATAGTTGATAATGACCTGGTACGGAAGAAGTAAGGAACACAATTTTTTATTCAGTTATGTTATGTACTTGCCCTCTCCAAATGTTAAGGGGAAGGGAATGGAGGAAGACTTGGGCACCAGCTGATGTACTAAGCATCGTTATTACCAGGAGACGTATTAATCATTTTCATTGTATTCATTTTTTCCAAGGTACATTCAGGGTGTGTATTAACTTACAGTACGTCATAAGAATAATACTAAATTATTGCGACTGACACTGTATATTAATCTCTGATTGTCTATTAAGTCTATAATTTACATATTCTTGTTCACAACTGTGCATTTTTACAGGCTTTAACCAATTTGGGCATACACCAAGTAATTACCATAAGTATGTATCAATTGAAATCATAAGAAATACCCCTTTCACACCAGAAATTGCAGGGATTTACCCGGGAATATGGTCCCTGGATCATGCAGGCACATTCCCAGGTTGGCCCCTTTCACACTGGCCTAGTCCCTGCATTTTCTGGTGTTAGGGGGCAGCGGGGTCCAGGCAGCGGGTGGCGTGGTTGGGGCAGCAGGTGGCGGGGTCCAGACTGGGCGCTTGTATTGCTATTTGCCGGGCAGCAAGGGAGGAAGCGCTGCTGGACCCTGCCACCCGGACCCGCACCAGGATGCCGGACCCCGTTGCTGGACCTCGGACCACCACTGCCCGGATGGAAGCAAGCCAGGATGCCGAGTAAGTACCTTTCACACTGGCCTATTTCCCGAGCTGGTCCTGCAAGCAACCCTGCTATTTAGCAGGGTTGATTTCCCGGGAAATTTTCCTAGGAATTTGGCCCAGGAACCTTGCACACCAGCGCTAGTCTCAGGTTGTTCCCGGGGCCAACCCGGAATTCAGGCTGGTGTGAAAGGGGTATAATACAAAGTCATTGACCCTGCATACTAATCTTTGATCTGCTATTAATTCTCCATTCTATGGGGCATATGTATTAAGCCGTAACAAGAGATAAATGATAGGGTGATAAAGAGAGATAAACGCCCAGCCAATCAGCTCCTTATTGCCATGTTACAGGCTGTGTTTGAAAAAAGTCAGTAAGGAGCTGATTGGCTGGACCTGATTATCTCTCATTATCACACTTGAATTTACCTCTTGTTAAGGCTTAATACATCTGCCCCTATATATTTTTGTTTACAACTGTATATTTTCATGGGCTTCATTTTATTTGGGCAAACGCCTAATAATTACCACTGTCTGTGAATTTTTTCCCACTTATTCAGTGTTTGTATTGTGGTTATTTTGGTTGCATGTGTCCATTCATCTGGAACACCCTTCAGGGGCAAACACAGGATTTTCAGAAGGGGGTTTCCAGAGGGGCTGAGCAAAGCACGGAGATGGACACTTAGGTGACCCAGTATATGCCGAGTCAGTTAAAGTATTATAGATAGACCAAATGTATATAAATAATAATAATAATAATAAAATATATGTAGGGACTGAATCAGTAATTTCCACTAATTACCCCTTTACTGCACAGATGGTGGGAGATGGGGTGGGAGAAGGGGGCATTGGGCTGAATGAAGCGGCCCTGATACATAACTTCCAGTGGTAGAGGATGTTTAATATGCAGAGGAGGGGTGTATAGTGGAGTGGGCTTATTATTCATAATTGTCTGGTGGGAGGACAGCTTGCTTGACTGCAGATATCTCCAGTTCCCGGAAATAGATTTCTTAGATTTTAGAGTTCAGAGTTCAGGAGGCAGAGCAATCTACCAACGAGAATATAAAACTACATACCAGGTGTGTGGCTGGAGCAGTAACCAGCTGCTGGAAGGCTGATATCTCTGGTTCTGGTCACAGTAGAGACAAGCTACTAGTGTCCATCAAAGGGGGAGAGTCCCAGCTTTTGGAATGTATCCTCAGAAAACCTCAAGTCAGACAGAACCTGAAATATCTGACTGGGAAGAGCAATTAACAGGCTTGGATGCGTACCACTGCTTTGAAGTCAGATATCTCCGGTTCCCAAGGCCGATTTTTAAAATTCTTGTACCCATGGAAAGAGGGCACCCTCAGCTTTCAGCCTGGGGGGGTTTCTGGGTATTCAACCCCCCCCCCCCCCCCTGCGTGCACCACTGCCCCTCAAGATTTTTATCTAACACTATTAAAAGTTTTAAAAACTAACAGTGCCCCCACTGCCTTTTTCCATTCATTCCTCTCCATATTTTCACCTGAGTCAGGGCCTTGGACTCTAGTCTCGGTAGTGCCACCTATTTGCGGCCCTGAGTACTACAACCAATGCATACTGTATTATGTGACACTGCTGTATGCAGGAATAGGAAGTTAACCCATGCATATTGTAATCTCAGACACACCTGCATCTGCCACATAAAATAATTACATACATTCATACAGTTTTGGAAATCTACTTACAAAAATAATAAAAAAAAAAAAACATTCATGTTCATGATTTGGCCCCACAATAAAAATCATCATCATTCAGTTAAGTGCCAGCACTTCCACCCAAGATAACTTTATTTATTACACAAATAGGACATTTTACAATGCACAACATTAAAAGTATATATAACAAAAACAGACATACTTAAAAAAAAAGTGCTTACACATTTTTTTCTTTAATAAATAAATAGTACATTTGCGGTAATCTTTGTGTTACCTAAATAAGGGCTCGTTTCCAGGCTACGATAAGGAAAACACGACGCGTAGCATACACGATGCCATACATCCTATCTGAAGATCATCCTGCGAGTGAGCATTTGCCGAAGGGTTCAATGAACCATAATTCCGTAATCATTCACAGTGCATAGAAAGCACAATCACTGCGATGCACTGCGTACACCTCATCTGTGTTTTACTGGTGCCAGAGTGTTCGAGGCCTAAGATGTTAACCAAGAAGTGCTTGATTGCAACACACAATAACAAAACAGTATATTTGAGAGAATGCTTTGGTGATGATCTGGATGTGAACAGACTTTATCGCTGCCATCTTGGTGAAGACTTGCAGGTACAGTAAGAGGTAAAACCTGGAACAGATTTAGTTCTGTATCATCCATTGTTTATGATTTGTACAGGTACCAACAGTGGCCATGTGGTTGTAGGTTGGTCCATTGCCCATTCTAGTGGCTTACGCAGATAAAGAGAAGACTTGGGTTATATTAGTGATGAATTTGTCCAGCATCGTAGTGATCCATTTGGGGGACTTTTGTTTCACCAGATACGGTTGCCCAGTCAATCGTGGAAATCCAGAACCATTCGAAACACACATAATGCAAAGCTTCATTACAATGGCTTCCTGTTTTTATGCAGATAAGCAGCATGCATGAGAAGTTGCAGTGAAACATGCAGCACTTGTATTTCATATGGGTCCAATGAAATGAATGACCCATTAACCTTGGCTTGGCGTACCATATTACTGCAGATTTGTGGTCATCTTTTATCATTCAGAAGGATGGTTTAGAAAGTAATTTATTCTAATTCTTACACAATATTCATATGATTTACCCACAGAATGGAAGTATGTCTGTAGTTTCCCATACCTGAAGATGACAAATCTAGTTTATGCCACTTTTACACTGCTCTGCTGGAGTATTTTGTACCTGGCTCAACACGGGTGTGACCCTACTCAAGACCCCGTTCAGACTGACAGCATATTGACTGGTTGGTCACATCCCCGGAGGCAGGTCTTGGGCTGGTGCTTGGAGATCATCTTATCTGTGAACCATAGATGTGAATGGGTCTTGGGTCGCATCAACCTGGAATACACTTAAACTGCACCTTGAGCCGGGTTGAATCCTGTTTGCTACCAGGGGCATAGCTAGATACTCATAGGCCCCATAGCAAAAGTTTGTAAGGGCCCCCTATTTAGCAACTGATGGTGATAAATGTATGTAAAACATATTACTGAGTTTGAGATAAAAATAAAAATCACATTACAATGAAAGTGAATTGCTCGGTAGAGTAGGCTCATTCCATGAGTAGAATTTTGGCTCATTCCATGTGGCGTAATGTAAAGCCCCTTACATACTAAGCCACTCTTGCCGATGTGTATACACTGAATGATATCGGTAAACAATATCGTTCAGTTATGTCACCGAGAGACATCGGAACATGATGGTCTTTGGCTATAAAGCCAAATTGAGCTGCATGTTCAGCAGACTTCGAGGCTGGTAAATGATGCACAGGAGCATTGCATCATGTACACTCAGACCAGTGATGGCTAACCTTGACACTCCAGCTGTTGCTGGACTACACATCCCAGCATGCCCTGCATCAGTTTTAGCATGGCCAAATAGTAAAACTGTAGCAGGGCATGCTGGGATGTGTAGTTTAACAACAGCTGGAGAGTCAAGGTTAGCCATCACTGCTCCAGACTATATTGTTTAGAAGGCTTATATTGTTTGCTGCGAGGCTGATCTCCCTAGCAAGGCGCTCATCGTCTGCTGATCCGCTCTGCCAGTCCCTCCATTGGTTGCCTGTATTTTACCGTATTCAATATAAAACCCTTCTGCTAGCATATAAAGCTATTAACCATACTGCACCAGCATATATCTCTGCACTTATCACAAAATATCTCCCATCTCGGCCACTGCGCTCTGCACAAGATCTGCGTCTCTCTTCTGCACGGATCACTAGCTCCAATTCACTATTACAGGACTTTCATCGGGCTGCTCCCACCCTATGGAATGCCCTTCCACGCACAATAAGTCTCTCCACTAGCCTCCAAACTTTCAAGCGTTCCCTGAAAACTCACCTCTTCAGGCAAGCCTATCATATTTATATACCACACGCATAACCCTCTGAGGCACTTATGTATTATATAGCTTCCCTTCTGGACTTGTTACTTGGTGGGACTGCTATGCTATTACTGGTGCCTGTCCTTGTGTTTCCCTCCTATATCCCTATAGATTGTAAGCTTGCAGCAGGGCCCTCCTAGCTCCAAGTCTGTCTATTACCCAGTTTATTTTATCACTGTTTACTATTGTAAAGCGCAATAGAATTTGCTGCGCTATATAAGACGCTGTAACGGTATCTGCTGCGCTATATAAGACGCTGTAACGGAATCTGCTGCGCTATATAAGACGCTGTAACGGGATCTGCTGTGCTATATAAGAAACTGTAATGGAATCTGCTGCGCTATATAAGACACTAACGGAATCTGCTGCGCTATATAAGACACTGTAACGAAATCTGCTGCACTATATAAGACGCTGTAACGGGATCTGCTGTGCTATATAAGACACAGTAACGGAATCTGCTGCGCTATATAAGACACTGTAACGGAATCTGCTGCGCTATATAAGACACTGTAACGGAATCTGCTGCGCTATATAATTCTGTTCGTCTTGTAAAATGTTTAAAAAATATTCTTGATAAATATATCACAACATTTTTTGGAATGGGTATTATATATAAAAGATATTTTGTGCGCAGTCCTCAAATTTTTTCTGGAATTGTTATGTGGCCCCCCATTTAAAATAATTTCCCCACCCCTGTTATAGACGGACAGGTAACAGGGGGGGGGGGGGTTTCTCACATATTAAGATAATGAGATAAAAGGTAAGCAGTATACCACTCCTGATTGGCTGCTGGACCGCGAGCTCCAATTGCCTTGCGGACTCGCCAGATGGCAGTGCGAAATTTCAAATCACCGGGACCTGCTGAGCAGTATTCTGAATAGAGCCGGGCAGCTCCCCGCTCTCTGCCTGGCGGTCAATGCATTATTACAGGAAGTGGCTCAACGGGTGTTCCGTGCAGTGCTCTCAATGCTGTGGTAGAGCCAAGCTGCTGCTGCTGCTACAGATAAAATGGGATGTCACCAGCTGGAGCTGGCGGGAGCAAACGCTACTTAACCTCAAGAATTGGTGGCAAAGGGGGTAATTATTCCTGGATTGCTGATCAGAGAATTTGCAATCTGTTCCATCACTGAACGACTTCGCATTCGCAACATTCGTGGATGCAATTAGATCATAAATATCCGTACACATAGCGGTCGCAGTTTGATTGACAGTAAGCCAGCATTTAGGTGTGGAAACATGGTGTTTTCTTGGTGTGTTTGTGTGGGTCTGTCGTAGATGGGAAAAGCTGTACAATTGTTCCCTTTTTTGCGAATGGTTCTCCGAACGCATTGCTTTTTGCGATGCATTTTCAATTGTGCAAGAGGCGGTTATTCTTACTTTCTCTGCGGCAACTTTCTGTTTGCAGATAAGTGCTTTTTCTCTAACTAGCAATCCACGCTGAATTAGACCCATTATTCCAGGCCTGGCCAACCTGTGGCTCTCCAGATGTTGTGAAACTACAAATCCCATCATGCCTTGTAACAGTTTTGCTATAAGGGAGTGTTAAAACTGTGGGAAGGCATGCTGGGATTTGTAGTTTCACAACATCTGGGGAGCCACAGGTTGGCCTGTCCTGCATTAGTCCATAACCAACACATGGTTTGGCTTAACCAGCATGCGATTTAGTGGCTTGAAATCATCCCTATTGATGTGCATGTGACAATTTCAACCCTGTACCAAAAACGGCAATTGATAATCCCACCAACTGACCTGACCCCCCCCCCCCCCCAAACTCCTTCTTGGTTGCACGCAAGTCCATTCGAGGACTGATCTATACATCAATGGATGATATTTAACCCTTTCAGTGCCAACATCTCTGTGAGAGATGTTCAAAGTACCCACGAAAAATGCCAACGTCGCTCACATTTGTTACATAAATTCAAATAAAAAATGTTGTGGAAAAAATAAAGATTATAAACATCACAGGTCGTTATGATTAATAAAAATGTTTGCGTGACAATTTTTACGCCAATTTTGACAAACTCCCTTGGCACTCAAAGGGTTAAATGTTCTCTCATACAGTACATGTGACCTCACATCTATTAGTAACGGGCCATTCATTTACATCGAGGCGCCCAACAGCTCAATACAACCTCAAGTTGTTTCCACACTAAATGAATATCAAATCTGTTCAGGAACTTTTTTCCCTCTTTTTTCTTTTTTTTTTCAGAAAAAACATTAATTTATGGGTTTGTTGTAATTGTTCTGGATTTTGCTTTCTTTCCTTACTATTTTATTGCCACTGATGCCAAAACAACCTGGCTTTGTTGTATTTCTTCTCTTGCCATGATTACACTGTGGCTATTATACTGCTGAGGATCCTGCACCTTGTTATTCCCATGTCTACGAGTGCATTTTTTTCCTTCCCGCACCTTATAAATATTAACAAGTGCCATGTAACATATTACTCCCAATTTTCTTCTTTCGTATTAGTGGAACAGGAAATATATTTGTCCATTTGCTCACGAGGCCTCACAAGGTTTTTGACGCCCGTTAAACTCTCACCTACTTATGTATGGTCCCTTCTGGTAGAGTACATAGAGGAGAAATGCTCTACTTTTGGGAAAGGGGTGGATTGAGTGGTTTTGGGGGCAAGTGAGGGTGAATTGAAATGGTTATCGTATAGCAGATTGACGGTGTCTAGATCGTCCAAGTTATGGTCAAGAATGCTAAGTCGGAACCCGTCTAGTTAGACACCAAAACATAGTTGACAACGTCTAGATTGACAGTAAGAAAAGTTAGACATAAGCCTGAGGTCGGCGAGAGCGTGATCGACAGTCACAAGGTCAACAAGAGTTTTTCATATTTTTATTGGTGGCTATGTCGACATAGGTCAACATGGACACCAAATAAGAGTACAGTGTCCACTCGCTAAGTTTGCCATGCTTCGGCAACCCTATGATAAAGTATGAACCAAGTCGGTCTAAAGCAAAGACAAATGAAAAACTCATGTCAACCAAGTGCCTATCAAGTTTCAGTTGACCTAACACTTGGTCCATATAGGCACCGTCGGTCCGTCAATAACACACTTACCCTTCATAGAGCTTCAACACACAGGGTTATCATGATGCAGGCAATTTGAAACTTACCCTCCTACCCCGCACACACAAAGGTGCCGATTCGGTGGTTGCTCCAGGGCCTGAGCACCCATGGAAAATGACAAGCACCCACGGGCCACGGCCGGAGCTCACCCGCCGCTCGCCGCCAACCTGTGCCGCTTAGTCTTAAACACAATGGCCGAAATGCTGAGCAGTCAGGGTTGGGGTCCCTGCAGCAGAGAGGAAATCAGCGACGGGGTCCCTGCGGCGAATGGGAACTAGTAGCGGTAATGCCAATAACGGTACTATTTCCCATCCACCCCAGGGACCCTGTCGCCTGACTGCCTATGTGCTGCAGGGACCCCGCTGCCTCCCCACTGCTGCACGGAAACCGCTGCGATGCTGCCCGGATCCCCGCCTGCCTCCATCCCAGACTGGGGGGGGGGGGTCTGTGGGGGCCCATTGCAGGACCACACCCCTTCCCTAAAGGACACGTCCCCTTGAGCACCCACCAGCAAAAACATAAACCGGCACCCCTGCCCAACACACCCATCAGAGCTCCGCTTGGACTAATGCGTCAACGCTACTTTGTTGTCTGTCTTAACTCTGGCGTATCCATCAGAACTTGGCAGTGGTTGAAACTAGTTTTTAATGGAAACTTGGCGTCTTTGTAATTGCTAAATCACAGAGAGTACAGTATACGAGGGCTTCTGTTGTGCATCTCATATTCACTGACTATGTTTACACACCTGAAAGTCCTGGCAGTGAAGGAGTGCTACATAAATGAAATGGTAAATTGTCTGATTCTCATTATAATCAATCCCTCATTTACATAATTATTCCACCTTTTCTGCACCAGTATGACATAATTATGCAGAGTTTTCAGCTAATTGCAGTACGCTATTTTTCAGCTGATCACCAGTTTATTTGTAGAACCTGTATGTCATGAAATATATCCTTTAAGTGTCAAAAAAGCAGCAGGAACGGAGTTGCCTATTCAAGGGCATCTGTGTACGGTGCATAGGAATTATAGGAGTTTCCTTAGTACAGGGGGGGTCTTTTAAGAAGGGCATATGAAAGATATGTCTAATGTGATTGTGTTCTGCATTTGATTAATTTTGTGCATGTATTTATATATGCAGGATAAAATTATATATATAATGCTTGTTTTTTCTCTCTTTTTGCTAAGTAACTGGCAAATATTCCAAGCACGTTAGGCCAAGTAACAGTAGCATCCGGTATATCCACATATAAATGAATGTAGGTGTTTATAGCAACTAGTGTTATCCTATGGAAAAAAATGATTTCATCCTTAAGACCCGGTGCTAAATTCACAAGAGTATAATGCTCTCCTTGTGCAAGGCCCTGCAGAACCTCAAGCGTGCTGCTATTCCTAAATTACAGTACAGTAATTACAGTACAGTATATGAGATTTCTACATTTACAGAACCGTAATAGAAATATAGAATGGTGAGGACAAATTAGTTTGGAGAACAAGAACAATGCCGTCTGCCCAATTAGGGGTTCAATTTACTAAGATTCTGATGTATCCCATAGCAACCAATAAGATTATACTTCTTATTTATTTAGTGACTTCTAGAAGATAATAGATAGAGGGCCAGATGTGTTAAACCTTAAAAAGTGATAAAAATGAGTGATAAACCACCAGCCAATCAGCCACCAACTGTCATTTTTCAAAACCTGTTTGTGGCATGACAGTTAGGAGCTGATTGGCTGGGGGTTTATTACTCTCCATTTAATAATTTTTTTCAAGGCTCGTTACACCTGGCCCAGAATCTCATTGGTTGCCCACAGCAACGGCCTATCTTCAAAAGAACTACCAGCTTAGTAAATGTGCCCCTTACTATTAATTGTTTCATGCATTATACTGTAGTTGGGTTAGATGTTACAGGGAGCTGGTGGATTAGCTATTAACCCCTTTAGTGGTGGCGTTTTTTTAGGGAGCGCTCCCCAGTAGGCTAGTTTTTTTTTTTTTGGGGGGGGGGGGGGGTGGGCGCTCACTAAAAAAAAACCCACCACTGTCTCTCCCTGTATCAGCCACTGTCCGGCCCTGCCCTGCCCCCGGCAACCCGACTGTGTGCGGCTTGAAATTAGCAAGCCACACCGCACACAGCTGTGGGGAAGGAGACGTGACAGGGCAGCCAGAAGCTGAGTTCAGCGATCAGCACTGCGGCGCTGCCCGGCACTAAGAGACAGACAGTGGCAATTCCGAGAATTTCCCGGGTTTGCCAAACTGGGCACTTTGGCATAGCCTGGGAATTTCTCTGGAGTGCCTGCCAGTGAAGGGGTTAATGTTGACATTATTCCCTCTGTGGAGTCAAAATGGAAAGTGAAATACGTAGGGATGTGCTCCAAAAGGAATTTCATTGTAACTGCTCTGACTAATATATTCCCATATAATCAGGGTTCTACTTTATCCACAGTTTAATATAAGGGTTCCTTCTTAGGAGTCACAGTTATGTGGGTCAAAATGTATTTACTACTGTATATGGTATAATGATCTGTAAGTGTGAACTGTGTCATAGAGATTTTGTCATTGTGATATGGACAGCAGCAAAGACGTGATTTAGGAGACTTTGGGAAAAATTCCGGTGGACACTCCTATCCAACAACGTGAATATTGAATTAGTGCCTCTCCGTAGCACAGGGGTGGGAAATTATTTTGGCCTGGTTAATAATACCAGTAAATATTTGTGGGCCGCACACAAAATTCATATTACACCATACGGTATGAGCTCAAATTCTATATGCAGAAAACAGGCTGTCTTATTTGTTTTGTAGGGAGCAGCCAGCCCATAGCACAGATGCAAGAGGAGAGCAGAGGAGCAGAGACTATCTCTGTCTCTCCTCCAAGCAGCCTCCATTCACACGGCACACTCTGCACAGGATCCGGCCTCCTGCTGCCCTGCACAGCCTGTGGCTCAGCCAATTACTGGCATCTACCTAGCACACTACAGGACAGCTGAGCCGTCGCTCGGCTGCCCTGCACTACTGTCCAGCGCCGACGGTTCAGCTGTCACTTAATTAAGTCAGGGCAGCGGGGAGCTAGGTTATGCGGCACCGGTGAGGATATCCCGGCCAGCTGCCCCCGTGTGAAGTGCAAAAACTTATCCTCAGCAGCACCGAGGGCCAGTCAAGATCAGGTCCTGGGCCCCATCCGGCACATGCTCTCTAGTTTCCTTGATCTGAATGCTGCAAGAGTATTTGAAGTTGTTTTTTTGGGGGATTAAAAAAATTCCAACACTTCTGCATACACAATTTATCCTGTGTTATAGGCTGATCGGCCTGATAATGGCCAAAAATTGTATACCTTGTACCAAGCTTTTAGCCTCGACTTTTTTTTTTTTTTACTCTGGAAGCTTACTTGCTGAGGAGACAAAGTACAGTGGGTGTATGCCAGAAATTCTTTGACAAAAAAATGATACCTGGAAATGCACCATAACAGGGATTCCCAACCCGTGTCCCTTGTCCTTAAGTTCCCCCAAGAGTGCACGTTTTCCAGGTCTCCACAAGTGAAATACTAAGCTCCACCTGTAGATCTTTTAAAATGTGTCTGAATAATGCGTGCACCGGTGACCTGGAAAACGTGTACTGTTGGGGGTACTTGAGTACCAGGATTGGGAACTGCTGCACTATCTCTGTCTGATATGTGAGAAGGTTTAACAAAAAAAGTGAGGTCTAAAATAAACTGCATTAAAGAATATGTAAGATGAATAAACCATCACATGGTGTATATGCATTTCGTCACCATTCTATAATCTTATTTTATGCCTCAATGTTAGATAAATGGGATCTTTCAGAAATACAGATGGTATCGTGTATGCAAATAATTATCCTAACTACAATAGTTCTTATTATTTATCAAAACGATGAAACTAACTGGGTATGTTGATGTCCCTTGGCTTCATATTTTTAATACGAACTTGAAAATGCAAAACTTTTTTTTTTTTAAATTCTGCTCGGGAAACATTAATTCATATTTTAAAGTGATAAATAAACAATATGATTTAACTGATTTCCAACAGTATTCTGAAGGGTATGGATCTATGTCTCCAGCTGTTAGGTCGACATGCATTGGGTCGACACCATTAGGTCGACATGCAGAAAGGTCCACATGGTTTTAGGTCGGCATGGGTCTAAGTCGAAATGTCATTAGTTCGACACAAGCATTATGTCGACAGTCAACAGGTCAACATGGGGTATTTCCCTTTTTTTTTTTACCCCGCGCCTGGGGCACTATGATGCCTTGCACCAGCCCTGACTGCGGACCAATGTCTAATATCTCTAACCAATCTTTTTTAGATTTAGTTCTAGTGTAAAGATGATTTATTCCAAGCAGCAGAGGTGTGGGAAACTAAAGACGAAAAATTCAAGTAGGTGCGACATTTACATGTGGCATAATGACAACATTTTGGGTAGAGGAGCTTTTTCAGAGGATGCAACTTTTTTTTTTGTTGTACCAAGAAGTCAAGTTGTAGGTTATCTGTGTAAGCTTATGGATACACGTAATCACCATTATTGAATGAGCATTATCCAACCAGGAGCAACATCTCAGGTCAACGTCATGTTCTTTAGGCTACCGAGGTCACCTCTTTTTGGTGGTCATTAGTCTTCCATATAAATCTAGTGGACGACAAATTCCTTCTGGGAATGGGTTGTATTGACGCGATGCCCATAGAAAATCCAGACATCTACTGTAAATTAAGGTGATGTTTTAGCTGCTATTCCAAGAGGCAAAAGTCTACGTTCTTAAGAAGGAAAATTAGAGTCTCCACTATATATATCGGACGTCACTCATCAAGAATGGAAGCCAAGGAGAACACACAATGTCTTCTGTGCTGGGTGTCCACCTCTGCTGAATTCTTTAAAACCCAGGCAGGAAGGGCAGCATGTCATCACCAAAGGGAGCAGATGATTTTCAATACTGAAAAAGGATTACCTGCCGGAAGAAATAGCAATATTTACCGATAGAGCTAGTATAGTAACACTGCTTTATTAAAATGTACAAATAAAATACAGTAAAGTATAAATATTCTGATGTACTGTACATATGTACGGTTGGGGCTCTGATCACAGTGTCAGAGGTGTAACTTTGGGAGGCAATGGAGTCATCTGCCACCAGGCTCCTGCTCCCAAGGGGGCAGCTCTCCTACCCTGTGAGTTTAAATTAGTTAATTGAAAGCCATTGATATCGCTTCTGTGGCTGACACCCCCTCCTAGCAGGACCATAGACATTTCACCATCTCTTTATTCTAGACAAATACATAGACACATGCATTCATATATTCATATAAGGTGCTGTGTGCGTGTAGGGGGGCACCAATATTTATCTTGCCTCCGGGGCAACTGGGACGAACTTTCACTTTACACAGTGTCATAGGGTATTCAATCACCGACGACCATCTCCCCCATTGGGAGATGGTCGCCGGTGATTGAATACCCCCCTATGACACTGTGCAGTGGCGAAAGTTCGTCCCAGTTATCTTGCCCGGAGGCAAGATAAATATTGGTGCCCCCCTAACAGCATTGAGCAGGGTATCTCGGCAGAACGAGCCAGACTTCACAAGCTGTCAGGCTCGTTCTACCGAGAACAGCTGGGAAGTGACGAGCTGCCAGCTGCAGCTCACCTCTTCCCAGCTGCAACTCGCGGCCACGCCCCCTTCTCGTCCCGCTGCGGATGGGACATTGAATCCCGCCTGCGTGTTCTCGGTCGAGCTGAGATTGAATACCCCCCATAGTCTTTGTAAATCATTTGCGTTATCTTTCCAACTATATCAACCTACAGATGGCAGAATATATGGGGGGCCCGACAGCAGTGGAGTTTATTTTGGATGGCAACTTGGCCCATGTGAACCAGATTCTAAATATACTGTAACTCTGCCATTAGAGTGCAGGTCTTAAGGCTTTCCCTGCTGGAGTTAGATGCTTAAATTCCAATTGACTGAGGTGCTCATTAAGTCACCTGTGCTTAAGTCTTGATAGCCTTAAAATTTGGACTGTACTGGAAAACTCTGCTGTAATTCATGACTTCAAAATAGATATTTAATTTTCTGCACAGCAGTAGAGAAATAAATCTGACAAATGATCATAGGTTACTCCTTTATTCCTTGGAATAAAGGAGATTTTTCTGCAGTCTGCTGAGTGCCGCCTCCTTCCTCTCCTCGATCTGCTGGCCCTTCATGGACCTCCACCTGGAAAGCACCGCAGCCTTTGTTCTGTCATCTTACTTAAGTAAGTTTATTTAATATTTTGCTGAGTGCCGGATCCCTGCTACATATATATATATATATATATATATATATATATATAGGTGTGTGGAAGCAGGCGGCACTCGTCAGACTTGTTAGTGGAATAAAAAGCCTTTATTCATCCGACGGCGTTTCGGGGATTAACCCGTTTTCAAGGACATACAAAGTGCACAATAAGACAGACTCTATTTAAAAGCAGACCATACCCCGCCCCCCGCACTAATCACAAATCAGCTGCACTTACCAGGCGCGTTCGCAGTTAGCCGCTGCAGTCGATGTTCCGGAAGCGGGTCTCCTTCCCCATCCGCACCATGGTAACAGCCCACGCTAGCCTAGCATGGCGCTGATAACCCGGAAGTGGCGTCGGAGCAGTGATCACCTTCCGGGTTATCAGCGCCATGCTAGGCTAGCGTGGGCTGTTACCATGGTGCGGATGGGGAAGGAGACCCGCTTCCGGAACATCGACTGCAGCGGCTAACTGCGAACGCGCCTGGTAAGTGCAGCTGATTTGTGATTAGTGCGGGGGGCGGGGTATGGTCTGCTTTTAAATAGAGTCTGTCTTATTGTGCACTTTGTATGTCCTTGAAAACGGGTTAATCCCCGAAACGCCGTCGGATGAATAAAGGCTTTTTATTCCACTAACAAGTCTGACGAGTGCCGCCTGCTTCCACACACCTATATAGGAATCCTAGCTGGTTCCAGAGGAAGGCACCCCAGCATAATACTTCAAATTAATTGTGAGTGCCGGACCCCTCTATCCCTGCTTTATATATATATATATATATATATATATATATATATATATATATATATATATATATATATATATATATATATATATATAGTCCTTTTTAGCCGGCACTCCCATAACTGATACAGCGGTCCAGGTGCACTTCAAATAAATTCATCCATGTCCAATGAAGAAGGCACACGGACAATACCAGAAATGGTGCTGAACAAATCAATCTGTATTGGGCATAGCTGATGGCATGGCAGCTACAAGAATCTAGTGCTTTCGGGGACATATAGCAATGCAGATGGGTCTGGCAACTCCATTTAAAGTACTTCTCTAGGGCGGGTGCCCACAGACTGCTGTTCCCAGCAATATATCATATGAAATTTGGAGCACTCCAGCCTTGAATGAAACAATCTTTTTTATTAACAACATAATTGCAGCAATGTTTCAATACTGAGGAAAATACTTTTAAGTATTGAAACGTTGCTCTTTGAGTCACCAATGCCCTGCTCCCTTATATCCTCCCTTCAGGGACTCTGATTGGGTTCAGGATCACTGAGTGGTAGATTTATATGCTCGGTGAAATGATAAACTGTCTGGTTTTTATCACCGGTCAATCAGCTCCTCCCTGTGAAGTTACAGGCTTAGTTTGAAAAATGACAGGTAGGAACTGATTGGCCGGTGATAAAAACCAGACACTTTATCACTTCACCGAGCTTAATAAATCTACCCCTGAGTGCTGAAAGTATTCCCTCCCATGACTGTTATCTTCAATAAATTACCCAACCCTCATTGCCTATCTGTTCTTCAAAGTCTTCCAGCCCCCTCTCAACCCCTCTTCAGCAAGCACAAAGCCTGCTCCTCTTAGTGGCTCTGCAGCGGCGGTGATGGCATGACATCACATACGCCGTGCCAGAATAAGAAGCCGCTGGGACAGGCTATTCAGTTCCAACCCATTCCCCCTCACTTTAACCCCTGGATGGGAGACATGAGATCACTTGCCATATTTGCCTTGGGTGTGAAAACATGTTTTATTAATGTATTCATAATAATAATAATAATAATAATTATAATTATATTATCATTATTGCATACCTTATCTCCTCTGTTAGATAGTGGTTCCATGTCACTTTTGAGATGCACGGGAGGAGCAGCATAGGGTAATCGGCAGTGCATCTGCCCACACTGTACCTGACCTGCACAAAGATACATATGCCTCATAATAAACCATCACAAAAGTATTAGTCATTAACATAATAGCATTACTGTGATAATGGCCCACTGCGGAGGCAGAACTCTGGGAGGCAATGGAGTCATCTGTCGCCGGGATCCTGCTCCCAAGGGGGCACCTCTCCTCCCCATGCAAGTTTAAATCAGTTATTCAAAAGCCAACAATATTTGGTACTTATGTAGTAGCCAGGCACCCACTAAGCAAATAGCTTAGTGGGCGACTTTGCGTTTTTTTTGCATGCAATGCGATTTTCCTATGTAATTTATTCACTACATAAGTACCCAATATTTCTTTCTGAAATATATATGTGCTATCTATCTATCTATCTATCTATCTATCTATCTATCTATCTATCTATCTATCTATCTATCTATCTATCTAAATTTCTGAACAGAAATCTATATTTTACATAAGGGTATATAGGGTTGTGTGTGTGTATGTGGAATGAACTTACGCCACTGGCCCACTGGTATAAACAAGAACAAAAGCACTAAATTTGGGTGGATAAAAACTTCTACAACACCGCCATTTATGCAGATACAGTTAAAGTGCTGCAACTGCGTTTTAAAAGTCAATCTACACTTTAAGGAATACTTTTACATAAATAAATGACGTGTCATGCTCTATTTGGAAAAAAGATGGTTCATATTAGTGTTGTCATAAAAAAACTAAATTAGACTTGCACCTTGTTTCTCTAGCCACTCAAAGGACCTTATTCTAGTTCATTCTTTCTGACAAAATCCTTCTTAGATGGACAAAACCATGTGCACTGCAGGTGGGGCAGATGTTACTTAGAGAATTAGATTTGGGTGTAGTTTTACTTCAAAGTGAGATCTATATTGCAGTGTAAAAATAAAGCAGCATGTATTTACCCTGCACAGAAACAAAATAACTCACCCAAATCTAATTCTCTCTGCACATGTTACATCTGCCCCCCTGCAGTGCACATGGTTTTGTCCATCTAAGAAGGATTTTGTCAGAAAGAGTGAACTAGAATAACCCCCAAAGCCACTTGGGTACCTACTTTTGGCTTTTATGGTTCTCAGAATGCACCTTGCAGCCTGCAGATCCACCCTTACTACCAGTTGGGATGTGATCTTCTCCCCAATGCCATTATCCACCCCCACAAAGTAATATTGTGACATTGAAGGTTCGGGGTGGCATGTTTGGCAAATGGTAGATAATTGTCCTCCGGTGACTGACTGTATCTAGAAGCTTCCCGAATTTAGTAAAAAAATTAATTCTTTCCCCCTTAACAGGAGGAGCAGGACCAGGTCATCCGTCCAATGGAAATATGTTTAAAATCAGCAATGCAAACCTTTTTTTTTTTTTAAATCAAGTTTTAAGAAAGTTTTTTTTAAATAATTAGAGAAAAACATAAAAACAGTAAATAAATGAATAAACAACACCCCAACTACCCAGAAAGGACGGTTGGTATTTTATGGGAACCATACATCAGGGGAGTATCAGGGCAATTCTCTATTTTATCAATGACTGGGTTGGGAGAGCAAGCAAGCTAACATGTCCTAGATTCTCTGATTCCAATAAAAAAAATGATAGGGATCGGCGAGTCAAGGATTTTTAACATTCAGTTTTTTCCAGATTAACGATCTGTATTTTCTATTGCCGATGATCTATGGTCCTCATGTCTCCACAATCATAAATTGACATTAAAAATAAAATAGTGACACATTGTAACAAATAGATAATTCCACATATAAATTGAGCACTGAATAGCACGGCTACACTTTTCTTTATTCATAGTCTCTGTTTTATTTTTATAGCGATAATATAACTGACACCTCAGACAGATTAAATATAATAACATACCCCACTAAATTTTTGATGGGCCTGCTTGTTGGGATAACCCACAAGACGCACAAATACTTATTTATATAGCAATAACAAGCTTCACTAGTTTCACTAGTCACTTAGATTCAAATAGAGCTCTGTTTAGGTAGTTCCCAGGAGTAAGTCTCAGCAGGAGACTATTAAACTAGTAAATAAGTTAAAGCTTAAGTGTACACTTTAATCTGGGCGATAACAGACTACCACCCAGCCAGGCCCCTGTAGTGGTATCTGATCATGCCAGAAACGGAAAGTTAGGGGAAAATAATGTAAATTGCAGGCGGCCCTCTAAAAGAGTTTGGGATAAACCCATTTATTATAAAAAAAAAAAAAAATCCCTGTCTCCCCGGAGAAAAGAATGCTCCTGAAACTACCTAGCTAGAATCCGCATCTCAGAGCAGAGGCCCCCTTTATTTAACCCCTCAACCATGTAATTTGTATCTACCCAGAGTAGAGGAGCAGCACAGTCTCTCCAGAGGAACTTTTTCCTGATGAAATGTACCACTGTATGTTAGTATGTATTTGTTAGTTATAAGTGTTTTTGTATATGTAGGAAAATTTAAATAAAGATTGGAACTATGCAGTAGGAGGGAGAAAAATAAAATAGTGAAAACACAGCACTGGACCATGTGTCTTTTTTTTTTTTTTTACTTGCTGGATTTAATTGTTACGTGCAGGGAGAAAATAAATATATGGTAATCGAACCTGGTTTAACAGTTATATCTGTTTCCTTTTTAAAACTATAGGTGAAACTGGAGATTTTGTAGGAAATCTCCAGTTTTATTAAAGCGCCAATCATTTACACGGCAAAACCAGTGTAAATGATTGCCACTTTAAAAAAACTGGAGATTTCTTACCAAATCTCTCACTTTCTGAATCTCCTATCCTATCAAATTTCAGCCCATGTTTTTGTTCTCACCACAATATACTTTGTGTGATGCCAGTACAGTATCTTCAGATAGAGAATCTGCCACCGTGTGCTATACCACACTGTACCATAGGACGGAAGTGTTACTTACTTTCTATATATCCATGTAATGTGACCATTCTAGCTCTCTCTGGACTGCTGAAGGGAGAGAAGTGAATATCATCTGAAAGTGAAGAGGTGAGACGGGTTGGTGTAGGGCCGGGTGGAGGCACTGAATGCTGAGGCGTGTGTTTTTTATGTCGTGCTCGGCAGTTCTGAAACCAAACCTGGGGATTTCAAATTTTTTTTACAAAAAATCAGCAAAATAATATTACAGCATGAAAGAGACTGATGAAACATTAATTATCTGAATCAAACACAGATGCTTTACAAGTAAGAACACTTGACCACATAGGAAAGGATACATACAGCGGCGGACTGGGCCACCGAATCGGCCGTGGCATTTGTGCATGTGTGCCGGCTTGCAGGAGAGAGGGGAATAGCGACGTGTGATGCCCCTCTCTCCTGGACCTCAGCAGCCCACAGCGAGAGATGCTGGACCCGCTGCAAGTCCAGTGGCTCTCTCTGTGTGCCGATCTGGAGGCGGAGCATCCACTTACAAGTAGAAATCGTCCCATCTGGCCATCGCCCCCTTTGGCATTTGCCAGAAGTGCCAGGTGGCCAGTCCGGCCCTGGATACATATAGTATGTTGAGTGTTACGGGTGCACAGGCAGACCCTAATGCTGTTCACACCTTATGTACACCTCCCTGCCACTAGCAATACCAGCAACACCTTTTACCAAAGACTTTGCTTTTTAGAAATGTATTCCATAAAAAATAAGTGCCCATTAATTAATGATGTGTGTTTTTCATTGTTACTCCTACTAGACCATTGTCATATTACTACATACCAGTGTCATCCATATATGTTTTTAACTTTACAGTATTTGCATTTACTGTTACACAGAGTAATTAGAAGATTAAAACTGAAATAGGTAGGAGATTATGGTGCGGCTGATATATGTTTTATACTGTAGTGAGTGCCAATAGATATTGGTAGACACGCCTGATTGGCTCTGTTAGACACACCAGAAGGAGCGTTGTTAGACACGCACAATAGGTGGTGCTAGACACACCCCTTTGACGGTGCACCCCATTAAAAAATGTGATGGGTACGCCTATGTACAGATGGAGCGCCTCTGATCCTTTGCTGAGGATCGACAGCATGCCTGCGCTGGCTATCGCCGGCTCAGAGGTGCTCCATCTGACTGGGATGCACGTGCGTCTCACACGCACGCGCGTCCCAGTTTCATGACGGCGCGGCGGCGGCATCCTGTCCGTCTCCTCTTCAGGTAGACAAGCAGGGATAGGGGGGGGTGGCGGGGCAGAGAGGGGCACCAGGGGAGGTGGTGGGGGAGGCGGCGGATCCAGATCCGTAGCCACGGGGCACACGCGAGCGTCTTGTGCACGAGCGCCCCTGCAAAGATGGAGCAGGCTCCATCTATATATGTATAGATTATACTATGGCACCAGTTATTTGGTTACAATTCTGAACTTGACCACCAGGGGACTGGATTTTATATAGGACTTAAGTCCTGATTCTGGTTGACTCAGTAAACAGCGAAGCTCGCAGCTTACCAAGTCCCAGAGGGCCTGCCCCACTGCCCGCCAAATCACTGCCCCCACCACCCCTGCATCGTTGCGAGGGGATGTGTCATGAAATCACGTCCCCTTGCATGGTCCATCGAATGATTTCTCCAGGGCACGCAAATATATTTGCGGGGTTCTGCCAAAAGACAAGGCGGGCAGCTGACGTCATGTGATGACAGCCACACGCCCCCGTCACACCTCCTCCAGCCCGCAATCCCATGGGAATTGCCCAGCGATTTCATGGGGACGTCCATGAAACGCTGGGCATTCCCATGGTTTTGACCCAGGCCTGCCACCCCACGCCTCCCGCCCACACTGCTCCGTGCGAACAGGACGGTGACTATGCAAGTCACCGAGTCCATCATTATGCGCATGCTCCCCCGTGAGAATGACCCCCTTAGTCTGACAGAGACTGGCCTTTGTATTTGAACATTAGGGACAGGTTTCTATGTTGGACCCTTGACCACCAGGACTGTGTTTTTTTGTTTTATATTTGTCAACCTTTTCCTGTGTGCTTGTTTTGACCTTTTGACCGCGTCAATCTAATGAATCGGCCTTTTCATGGGTTGACCTTCTGCCTGTCCACCAATAGTGGTTGACCTAGACACTTTTGACCAAATGATCCATACCCATAGTAAATGGGGCTCTGATAGGAGCAGGGCTTAATGTGGTCCTGGAGAGGTGGTGGCACTCCTTTCCCCTAACACTGACACCACCCCCCTCATAAGGCAGAGACTGGACCAGTGCCACGGAATTTGACCTCAACCTCCCATAAAGGGTGTGGTCACACAATAGTAACGCCAATTAAAATTATAGCACACAGTAGCACAATCATATACACAATACGCTGTATGTAATGCCCTTGATTTATATTAAATAACACAGTAGTGCCCCTTATACACATCATGTCCACAATTGTGCAGCTTATACACATCTCACTGTCCAAGTCTCTCGGTAGCTCTATGCCCTGTGTCCTTCCAGCAGCTTCCCCACTTATGAGTTTCTCCAGCCCCCTTTCAACCTATCTTCAGCAAGCACAGAGCCTGCTCCTCTTAGTGGCTCTGCAGCGGCGGTGATGGCCTGACATCACATACGCCGTGCCAGAAGAAGAAGACACTCGGACAGGCTATTCTGTTGGGATTACTGTTCAGGGCTGTGATAGAGGTGGAACTCAGTTCCCCCTACCATAAGAGGTGGTGGAACTCAGTTGCACCCCATTCCCCCTCACTTTAACCCCTGGATGGGAGACATGAGATCACTTGCCATATTTGCCTTGGGTGTGAAAACATCTTGTCCCACCATCACTTATACAAAGTCTCCCTCCACTAGATTACATGCAATGAGGCGGATAAAACTGTCAGGCAAATGTTGATCTGTATTCCCCTTTAATCACTAGGAACCAGCAGAGGGGAGGGTGGGGGCAAGATAACAAAGACATGAAGGGTTCCGATATGAGAGAAAGAGAAGTTAGACAGACAAAGAGATAGATGATTTTGGGGGTAGCAATGAGTTACCAACACATCAAAATGCTGGTTCTTTAACATTTTGCTAGAATGCTAGACTTTTATGGCTGCATTTAATAAACACTTATGCATCTATTATAAACTAACCTGGATGACCCTTCTGCTTAGTCCTGTCATATCTGCAAGTTTCTGAAGGGTTTGTGCATCAGGATTGTTATCCTGAGCGAACTGTGCCTGCATTACCTAGAGAAGAGAGAATGTTAGGGGCATGCTGTAGTGCGGTGATTGGTGAAAACTGTACTGTGCACGCGCTTAAGCAGCATTTGGTGTCCTACCTGCAGCTGTTCTGCTGTGAAGGATGTGCGCGCCCTTTTTGCTGGTTTTGGCTGGCTGTCTTGTTCTGATGGCACAGCTCCTTCCAATGTGATACCATTGCCTAAAAATGAGAACACTTCTCACTTGTCCTGTTACACTATATAAATGATGTACTGTACAATTTACATCTACTGTATAGGACTCATAAAAATCTTCAACAGCAACAATGAATGTGCGTGTTGTCTGACACACATGAACATGTCTGACACACACACACACACACACACACACACACACAGTTAATCTATATATGTGTGTGGCCTGTGTGTACAGGTAGTAAATAATGATCTATGCAAGTAATTTTATTAGTGCCATCATAGAAAATTGGGGGCATTTGTATCAATGCTTGGAGAGGGATAAAGTGTATGCACATACAGTGGGGCAAAAAAGTATTTGGACAGTCACCGATTGTGCAAGTTGACCCACTTAAAAAGAAGAGAGAGGTCTGTAATTTCCATCATAGGTACACTTCAACTGTGAGAGACAGAATGTGGGGGAGGGGGAAGGAAATCGCATTGTATGATGTTTAAATAAATTCTTTGTATATTTTTGTGGAAAAAATATATTTGGACACCTCCCAACCAGCAAGATTTCTGGCTCTCACAGACCTGTTACTTCTTCTTTAAGAAGCCCTTCTATCCTCCACATGTTACCTGTATTAATGGCACCTGTTGGACCTGGTTATCTATATAAAGGACACCTGTCTACACCCTCAAACAGTCAGACTGCATCCTCTCCACCATGGCAAAGACCAGAGAGCTGTCTATGTACACCAGGAAAAAAATTGTAGAGCTGCACAAGGCTGGGATGAGCTACTCCACAATATGAAATCAGCTTGGTCAGAAGGGATCAACTGTTGGCGCAATTATAAAAAAAATGGAAGAAACACAAGATCACTGACAATCTCCCTTGACCTGGGGGCTCCATGCAAGATCTCACCTCATGGGGTATCAATGATCTTGAGTATGGTGAGGAATCAGCCCAGAACTACACGGAGGAACCTGGTCAATGACCTTAAGAGAGCTGGGACCACAGTCACAAACACACTATGTCGTCATGGAGTCAAATCCTGCAGCGCCCAAAAGCTCCCCCTGCTTAAGCCAGCACATGTCCAGGTCCGTCTAAAGTTTGTCAGTGACCTGGATGATCCAGAGAGGGATAAGGAGAATGTCATGTGGTCAGATGAGAGCAAAATAGAACTTTTTGGTATAAACTCCACTCGCCGTGTTTGGAGGGAAAAGAATGATGAGTGGCATCCCAAAAACACCATACCCACTGTAAAACATGGGGGTGCAAACATCATGCTTTGGGGCTGCTTTTCTGCAAAGGGGACAGGATGTCTGATCCGTATTAAGGAGAGGATGAATGGGGCCGTGTATCGGGAGATTTGGGCCAAAAAGCTTCTTCCCTCAGTAAGACCATTGAAAATGGAAGGTGGCTGGGTCTTCCAGCTTGACAATGACCCCAAACACATCGCCCGGGCAACTAAGGAGTGGCTCCTTAAGAAGCATTTCAAGGTCCTGAAGTGGCCTAGCCAGTCTCCGGACCTCAACCCAATCGAAAATCTGGGGAGGGAGTTGAAAGTCTGTGTTGCCCAACGACAGCCCTAAAACATGACGGATCTAGAGAAGATCTGCATGGAAGAGTGGGCCAAAATACCTGCTACAGTGTGTACAAACCTGGTCACTACAGGAAATGTTTGACCTCCGTAATTGCCAACTGAGGTTATATTACAAAGTATTGAGGTTAACTTTTTGATTGTCCAAATATTTATTTTCCGCAAGAATACACAAATAAATTGTTTAAAAATCATACAATGTAATTTCTTGTTTTTTCCCCCCCACATTCTGTCTCTCACAGTTGAAATGTACCTATGATGGAAATTACAGACCTCTCTCATCTTTTTAAGTGGGTCAACTTGCACAATCCGTGGCTGTCCAAATACTTTTTTTCCCCACTGTACTTCCCAACTGTCGGGACATTGCCATTTTTATAGTTATGTTGAATGTGTTTACTTAACATTTGTAATAAGAATGGTGTAAATAATCTGTTACCTGTACAGACTAATAACTGCACCATAGAATTAATGTACTGTATAAGCTACAAAACAAGAAAGCATATTTAAAAAAGGAAAACCCAGTACAGCATCCACAACAGGAGCATCCACAACAGAAGCACAATAAAAAAAGAAACTTCATCTAGCACAAATCACTTTTAACAGCTATGAAATGTCAAGCATGGACCTTTTACAAAGAATGCACGCATCCCACATGAAGACGCAAACAGAAAACTAGCCAATGAAAGATTTCAAATTACATTTTTATCTTTTTTAAACGTTTCTGTCCATCTTCCAAAAACATAAACAAAGAAGAACTTACAACTTACCGTTTTCAGCTGCCCGTTTTAGGTTTTCTATCATGGTGTCATAGTGAATTCTGCATAAGACCTTCTCCTCCACCAGGCCAAACTCTTCTCCTGTGGACAGCTGCCTTTTACAGGAGTAACATGCAAAGCATGCTAAGTGGTAAGCATTCCCGCGGGCTCTTCGCACCCAGTCGCTGGCGTAAATCTGCCGGCCACATCGCGCGCACTTGGTTCCAAACCGGCTGAAATATAAGGAGAATATTTTGTGATACTGAAAATGTTGTGTCCATGTGTTTTACAGATCAAGGTAATAATCCCTGTTTAAAAACACCAAAACAACTATTTTTATATATGCAAAAAGAAATCGGGATATGACCTGTAATGGCGCGCTGCTGCCTATGAGATGTACTTTCCCTGGTTATCACCCAATAACCGTAGAATATCACAAATATAACAAAGCGGGATTTCCAAGTCCTTGGCGCAACACTTGAAGCAGGTAAGTCTGGAGATCTTTTCCCTCAGAGATTTTCTTACTTTTCAAGGATATTTTCAACAATACATAAAAAAGAGGGGGATCATTGGTTAGAAATATCTCAACCCCAATATAAGGAAACTGCAATGAAGAAGATGTAGGTATAGGCGTACCCCTACTCACGGTAAGTAAGGTGATGTATAGGCCCGTAGCGGTTTCTTTATGATTTTCTTCCTTTGGTTTTCTTTTTTCTTCTTTTCTCTTTCCCTCTGTTAAGGATTTTTTGTTCTCCGTTTGGACGTGCAAATGAAGATAGGGAGTGAAGGTTAGTAAATGGATTTTTTTTTTATGTGACGAACACCCCGTGTAGGTTCAGATGTGAGAAAGGTGTGGATTATCGTACCTTACTCACCCCAAGATAGAGTAAGATACACATATAAAGGTTTCTTTGTGAAGAATAATTGGTTGCTACAATAGAAAGAGGATATGCGTACCGCACTCACGTAAGTAGGTGCGGGGTATATACCCGTAGCGTTTTCTTTATCTGTGCGGATTTCTGTTGATCCGTGAAGGGCGATATTTTCTCCCAAATAAATGGATTATAGAAAATGAAGATACAGGGTGGAGATTAATAAATCGATTATTATAATATGATAAACACCCAGTGTAGGTTCAGACGTGAAAGAGGTGTGGTTGTCGTACCTTACTCACCCCAAGATGGAGTAAGATACACATATAAAGGTTTCTTTGTGAAAAATAACTGATTATTGCAATAGACCGTGGATATGCGTACCGCACTCACGTAAGTAGGTGCGGGGTATGTGCCCGTAGCGTTTTCTTTGTCAGCGTGGCTTTCTATTAATCCGTGAGGAACGGTATTTCTCCCAAATAAATGGATGGAAGTAAATGTGAAAAATAAAATAAATTAATATTGTATATTGTGTATACCCCCGTATATATATTGGTGGGTATGGGAAAAGTAGGTGTCTTTTATGAACCAAGGAGGAGGTAACTGTGGCGTACCGTGACTCACAATGAAGTGTGTAGATAAACACCCAGAAAGGTTTCTTTTTATAGAGGAAGATACAGCTTCACCACGTGATGTATATAAGTATATGGCAATATATACCCAAGCATGAACCAATAGGAATTTTGCGTACCCAAACTTACAATGATGTAAGTTTTTTCACCACTTATAAAGGTTTCTTTACACTTTAGATGGAGATCAATCAGTAGGGGTGTTTTTTCTGTAGGGGTGTTTTTTCTCCCAAATACGACAAAAAGTTGTTTAAAAATTGGGTACTTGTTTCCTAGCACGGCCACAACGATTTAGATCGTTGTGGTCGGAAGATAAAAAATCGGATCGATCGCATCGCATGCGATTTGGTCGCATGCGATGCGACCGATCCGACCGACCGATTTTTCACCCGATTTGTTTTTTTTTTTTTACCCAATTTTTTTCAATTGCCCCCCCAAATGTTACTAAGTGGGCTAGACCCCACGATAGACGTCAACCCGAAGCGTGGCGAGCGCAGCGAGCCCGCGAGGGGCGGCGGTGCGCGTCCTCCGACCTTTTCATTCCCCTACTATCCACGACGGCGTGGAGTTGAGAATATATAGTGTGGCGAGCGCAGCGAGCCACCGAGCCCGAAGCGTGGCGAGCGCAGCGAGCCCCGCGAGGGGACGCGTATAACTTCACAGGTATACGCGTCCCCTCGCGGGGCTCGCTGCGCTCGCCACGCTTCGGGCTCGGTGGCTCGCTGCGCTCGCCACACTATATATTCTCAACTCCACGCCGACGTGGATAGTAGGGGAATGAAAAGGTCGGAGGACGCGTACCGCCGCCCCTTGCGGGCTCGCTGCGCTCGCCACGCTTCGGGTTGACGTCTATCGTGGGGTCATGGCGGGCACATAAAAAATGTGAAATGGGTCATATTGGCCCATTTCACCTTTTTTATCATTTTTCCCTATGTGAGATGGACTTAATCAAGTCCATCTAATCTTGTGCCATTATAATGGCACAAGACCGACGCGATCCTCCCGATTTCAATGTTAAAAGATTTTTTAACATTGAAGTCTATGGAAAAATCGGGTGAATCGGTCGGTCGCATCGCGGCCGATTTTAATTGGTCGCGACCGACCGATTGACCCGATTTCTGTCAAAAAATTGTAAAAAATCGGCCACATCGTGAGGATCGTGTCCCTTAATTAAGAGCCACGATCACTCACGATTGTGGCCGTTCTAGGAAACAAGTACCAAAAATTGTTAGTCCTTTATTCCATAGTAAAAAAAGTTAAAAATGAAAAATCCTCCATCCCAACAATGGTAGTATTATACAAGAGTCCAAAGATTGTCCACAAATATCCACATTAGATCCCAGAGGACAGAGGAAATACAAAAATACAAAAATAAAAATAAAAAAATAAAAAAAATGCCGATAAAAATACAATGTTTAAAATACATACAGTGAATCCAAGATGGAAAGGATGATGGCTGCTCACTCTCCACAGAACTGGTCAACGCGTTTCGGTGTATACAAACACCTTTTTCAAGACACCTACTTTTCCCATACCCACCAATATATATACGGGGGTATACACAATATACAATATTAATTTATTTTATTTTTCACATTTACTTCCATCCATTTATTTGGAAGAAATACCGTTCCTCACGGATTAATAGAAAGCCACGCTGACAAAGAAAACGCTACGGGCACATACCCCGCACCTACTTACGTGAGTGCGGTACGCATATCCACGGTCTATTGCAATAATCAGTTATTTTTCACAAAGAAACCTTTATATGTGTATCTTACTCCATCTTGGGGTGAGTAAGGTACGACAACCACACCTCTTTCACGTCTGAACCTACACTGGGTGTTTATCATATTATAATAATCGATTTATTAATCTCCACCCTGTATCTTCATTTTCTATAATCCATTTATTTGGGAGAAAATATCGCCCTTCACGGATCAACAGAAATCCGCACAGATAAAGAAAACGCTACGGGTATATACCCCGCACCTACTTACGTGAGTGCGGTACGCATATCCTCTTTCTATTGTAGCAACCAATTATTCTTCACAAAGAAACCTTTATATGTGTATCTTACTCTATCTTGGGGTGAGTAAGGTACGATAATCCACACCTTTCTCACATCTGAACCTACACGGGGTGTTCGTCACATTAAAAAAAAATCCATTTACTAACCTTCACTCCCTATCTTCATTTGCACGTCCAAACGGAGAACAAAAAATCCTTAACAGAGGGAAAGAGAAAAGAAGAAAAAAGAAAACCAAAGGAAGAAAATCATAAAGAAACCGCTACGGGCCTATACATCACCTTACTTACCGTGAGTAGGGGTACGCCTATACCTACATCTTCTTCATTGCAGTTTCCTTATATTGGGGTTGAGATATTTCTAACCAATGATCCCCCTCTTTTTTATGTATTGTTGAAAATATCCTTGAAAAGTAAGAAAATCTCTGAGGGAAAAGATCTCCAGACTTACCTGCTTCAAGTGTTGCGCCAAGGACTTGGAAATCCCGCTTTGTTATATTTTTATATATGAATCATGAAGATATAAGGTGCACACCTCTACATATAATTTAAGCTACTAAGAAATAACCACAAAGACAAGAAATAACCACACAGACACCAACTGCTAGATTTCAAATGGTCAACAAGCATTTATTGTTTGGTGACTTGGTTTAAGATAACTGTGGAGGATGGCAAAGAACGTCGCTACCAAATGCCAGTACCAGTCAACTAGATCTTTGCTCAAAATATGAAGGAGGGGACTTACCACCGCCTCTTAACTTCATAGCCTGCATTGTGCGAGACCCACCACTCTTTAATCTGACAATGTCATGGATGCTCCCGCACAGGAAACACCCTTTGTCCACCCACGGGGGAAGAGATTTCCCTTTTCTTTAAAGCGGCAATCAATTGCATGGCAAAATCAACCTGGGTTTGCTGTGTAATTGATTGCCGCTTTAAAAAAATGGGAAAACTCTCCCAAAATCTTTCATTTTCTGATTCTCACACCGTATTACATTTGGACCTTGGTGTCCTTCATCTGGGATGTAATGTTCTCATCACAATGTTTCCCTCACAGAGGGAGCTGTTAGACTTGCTGAGGATTCTGAGTACTGGGCCTATAGCTGGTGTATCATAGCACAAACAGAGGGCTATAGTCAAAACAAATGGCCCAGTTACCTTTACATGGAGGCAGATAATGCAAGTTCCCACCACAGGCCTACAGCAGTTGGGGTCTCACGGTGCATCCAGAGGTTGATACCAGAAGGGTATCGTGGACCCCCAAGAGGGAGAATAGCCCCTGTAAGTCGGGATCCCGACTGTCGAGCAGTTTAACAGTTGGTATTCCAACATCGGAGTACTGAGAACCGGCAACCAATGTTGTGAAGCTGCGCCATCTCTGCAGAGCAGGAAGCAGTTCAGTCTTCCACCCCAGAGGAGCAGCAAATGTGGATTCTGGATGGAAGGACTGGAGGTGGCACAGGCAAATAAGTGGTGGGGGAAACTTACAACTATTAAAATAGTCTTTCTCCTCACCAGGAATATAATTATTTCAGTAGCAAATCAGCAGATGGCAATAGATTGGGGCGGGGGGAGTGCCCAGAAATATCAGTGTGCAGGGACCCAAGATTTCTGTTGCCGGCCCTGTCCTCAGCTGCCCAATTGGCATTACAACCAAGTTAAGGTGTCCATTTCCCATTCAGTGTACGGCATGTCAAAGTCAAAATAGCATTTAAAAAGTAAATAACATTATGACATTTTCAGAAATTGCGTGCATAGCCAATTTATGTATGCAGATGCCACTGAAGAGGATGCTGAATGCCACCGCAGACGCCGGGGGACCCCGTGGATGCCGGGGGGACCATCGGGCACCACCAGGGGACCAGGTAAGTATTAATTATTTTTTTTCCAAACTTCAAAAAAAATCTTTATCCAAAATGCTCATGGTCCCGAGCATTTTGGAAAAGGGATATTCAACCTGTATTGAGTGTATAATGCAATCAAGTGTAACAGCATATTTTTCAATAAAATATACACAATGAAGGCCACCTATGATCCTCCCAACCCTTCGAAAACGGCCAACACACATGCACCTTTCAGTCAAAACTTGCCTTCTTTATGGTAAGGTGTACCAATTTCATAATCGGCAAAATGATGTTGACATTCAAAAAGGGGGACTTCAAAAATATATCACTATATATCAATTTGTACCAGTATGATGGGCAACACATGGGTAAGATTTAATGGGATGAGAGATTCAGAATGTGAGAGATTTGGTAAGAAATCTCCAGTTTTTTAAAGCGGCAATCATTTACACTGCAAAATCAAACTGGTATTGTAGTGTAAATGATTGCCGCTTTAAAACAAATGGAGATTTCTTACCAAATCTCTCACTTTCTGAATCTCTCATCCTATTACATTTCCCCCACAGTTTCATGTTGAAAGAAGTGACCATTTTATTTCACCACATTTTCTTTGTAATTGCTCCAAGCTGTTTCTGTCTCACTGAAAATGATCTATACTTTGAGGTACACATAAGTTACATTTGTATTCTTACATATAGTGAACCAAAAAGTTTTACAACCCAAATCTTCATAAGTCTTTTGTGAATGTTAATATTTGTGTAATGGAGTGAACATTCTACCATTTATAACCTCTTTCATCTGCATATAGCTGCGTAAGCCCACTCTGTTCTATTTACCGGATGTATTGCAACCATGAGCATTTTGTATTCTTAGAAGCCAGGAAAGGCGGACATATTTTTTTATTTGTTCAACCTCTTCGTACAACAATTAAGGTAATAATTTCTTGCAAAAACTGTATGCCTGCCCCTTCCCCCTTATGGTAACTGCAGCGGCATGTACAAAATTACAGGTTCTGTTTACTAGTGAGTACAATAACTTAAAGGTTTAATATTATTTCAAAGAGAATATTTAAACAAAAAAATATATAGGTTATATAGAAGTATGTATGAAATCCAGAATATCTGTTTTTTGTTTTTTTTTAATTATTCATTAATTGTTGAGAATGCAAATTAGATTTACACCCCCCACTGGATGAATTGCCAAAGAATGCTTACTGGCTGTTGAACAGGGGAACACCAATTGAGACTTGTGTTTTGCGCTCTAGGGCTAACCTGCTGTAGTGAAAGGACTGGTTGGCATTCTAGCTGGCTGCAAATTAGATAATCAAGTTCAATTGTTTGCAGTATAAAAAGAGTAGGAATAATTAAGAAGCAAATATTTTTTTTCTGGGAAACAGAAATGCTAAAACATTTAACTATGCTTTAAATAGCATACAGTATATGTTTAATATTAGCGTGTTGAATTTAAATATAAAAATATTGTATTCAGGCCGCACTCCAAGTAAGACGGTAAGTGCCCCGGTGGCAGCTGTAGGTACTCCCAAGCAAGGGGTCCAACATAAAAATTCAGTGACAGTGGCACAAGATTTAGAAGAAAAGGACAATACAGGTGATGTTACTGCAACATACTGATGCTTATCCAGTAGTGTAACAATAAATGATGCACCCCCCTCCGTGAAAATTTTGGTGCTCCCCCCAGGGAGAATTTCGGGCCCCCCCAGTAAAGACTCCTCCCTGCCTTACCTCTGCTTGATGGTCTTTGGCCGGGAGTCGGGGCACTGGCCTGCCACCGCATCTGCTGCGGCCGTGGCTGCAGATTTACTAGCCTGGTCCCGCGCTCCTCCTGGCTGTCTCCTTATGAAAAATATCCCTTACAAAATGGCCTCCCCCTTAAAGCAGACAGTTTTTGAGGATGCTAGATGAAGCAGCAGCTTTCTCTAGCATCCTCAAAAACTGTCTGCTCTAAGAAGGCGGCCATTTTGTAAGGGATATTGATTTAAAAAAAAAAGAAAAAAGTGTACTAAGTAAAAACATGCTGCAAAATTCCCGTGTTGGGTCTGCTGGCTACATTTTGTAGCATGTTTTTTTCCTTAATACACTTTTTTCTTTTTTTTTTATCAATATTGTGTGCTGGTTCTTATTTACTTCTCCATCTCAACGTGGAAGGGGTGAGTATGATTTCTATTATCGACTGTATGGATCCTGCACCATCCAACAACTACAAGTGAGAGTGCCTTCCTACAAATATATATACTCTTTTCCCAAATGTTATCAGGGATAGCAGTCAGGAGAACAGCACAAGTCCAATTCATATATAGTTCAAAGAATGTGCATATTTATTTCAAAAAGAGCTTCCCATGCATCATCATGTAGTTCACATATAAGGAATGACACCCAACAGGCTATAATAATCATAATCATTGTTATGTAAAGTACAGGAGACGATGATTATGTAATTCTTCTGCGAGCACATACATGGCTCAGCAACGAAGACACAAAACAACCTAGATAAACATCTGAGGAACTGCTGGCCTTATTATTATTCTGCAAGCACATACATGGCTCATTAACGAAGACACAAAACAACCTAGATAAACATCTGAGGAACTGCTGGCCTTATTAGCCACAGATAATGTTCATGATTCCACCATAAGAAACAGATTGGGCAAAAAATGGCAACCATGGAAGAGTTGTAAGGTGAAAAACGTAGAATACCAGACAAGATTTGGGGTTGTCCCCTGGGCGCTCTTGATGTATACAGATATAGCTCCTCAATCAAGATGGAGAATACCGAAAAAGGAAAGAAAGTACAAATAGTGTGATACTGTGACAATCCTTTTACAATAATAAAGCTATACTGGTCCTACTCCGTACCAGAACAATGGGTCTACTCGGAATGTAGACAAATTCTCCCATTGTATTGTATTTCACCACTCATTGAAAAACGTAGAGGCTTTATTCACATTTTCCCCAAAAGCATGTGTGCCATTCAGTGGCAGTTTTTACCTATGGGCTGCAGCCCCCCCCCCCCCCCCAGTCAAAATCCACCACTGTTCACAGCCTACAGTGCCAGATGCAGTCTGTGAGACTGCTCTGGCTTCAATGTGACTAGATGGCCGACCTGCCCATCACTCAAGGCAGTCCCATTGGGAGGTATTCCCTCCCTCCGTGATGCCTCTCTGTGCGCAAATGCAGGGCAGTCCCCAAAACAGGTTCTGCGCATGAGCAGTATCGCGGATGACACTGCGCATGCGCCAGATTTAGGAACCTGATTAAGCCTCCGGTGGCTGCTGCAAAGGCAGTCCATGGAGTCTTGGGCCAGCGTAACTATGCACAGTATGTATGAAGTTACTGTGCATGCGCTGGCCCTGTGCAGGGGACCGGCGGCAGGGACCGGCAGTGGGTAGCATGGCAACGGCAGCTGAGGTAGGGCCTGCATCGTGGCAGCCCCCTCCTCCGCAAGGGTAAGAGCCGACACTGGTGTCGTTACATCTGGCATTAAGCTAAAACAGCGTTCAATAATAAGAAGATCATACTAGGGGCCAGATTCTCTAAGCTTCAAAAGTGATAAAATGAAGAGTGATAAACAGCCAGCCAATCAGCTCCTACCTGCTATGTCACAAACTGTGTTTGAAAAATGTCAGGTAGGAGCTGATTGGCTGTGAAATGTAATAGGATGAGAGATTTGGAAAGGGAGAGATTTGGTAAGAAATCTTAAGTTGTTTTTTTAAAGCGTCAATCATTTACACTGCAACATCAAAGTGGTTTTGCAGTGTAAATTCTTACCGCTTAAAAAACTTTTTGATTCTCTCACCCTATTACATTTCACCCCAACTATCAAACATTTTGGCCGTAGTCACGGTATTATAGCGTAAAGATGGTTTGCTTCTTGAGGACTTGGACAACATACTGTGAATGTCGGAATCATGAATTCTGCTCTACACTAGAGAATTCAAACAGAGACTGGTGCTCAGTTCATGAACTGAAACTCAAACATCACTGGATTACGTAGCAAGTTAGCAATCCAAAAACCAACAGCAGGTTAAAAAATAATAAGTGGCCACATCAAAGCACTTACTTGAATCCAATTGAAATGCTGTGGCATAACCATAAATAGTTGAATACTCCCCAAAGTTAATTTATGCAAAGAAGAGGGTATGAAAAATCCTGATCTCTGTTATTGAAAATGTTTGGCATAACTCAATGTTACCTGCCTAACGTGCCTCACTGTCTGTTCTGGTAACCTGTGTAACCAGCAGAGAAGTATCTGGTGACAAGTATAGACAATAAAGACCATTCTCAAAGCCGTACTATAGAGCTTGCTCCGGTAGCTAGTAAACTCAACAGTAACGATAATCAAAACAAATCATTATCGTTTGTAAAAATTTGGGTTTAGTATTATGTCCTGGAAATTATTTCTAAATTGTATTGTACAAATTTTGACCATACTGGAATGTTCGATAAGTAGAATCAATTAATGATACAAAAGATTGGGGGGGGGGGGGGGAATTACAAAAATTCCATCTCTTTAATGGCATTGAATTGTGTTGTGTACAGTGGTCCTTATTTTGGTGGACTCCCAAGGCTGCGAATTTCACAGCCTTGCGAGTTCCCCAGAGAACTAGCTGGAGCTCAGGATGCTGATCCAACGCACAGGCAGACGGCATTGTACTGGCATCAGCCTTATAATTATTGGTACTTATGTAATATCTGGGCTCCCGTTTTTCTTATGAGACTGCGTCCCCTCGCCACACTTCGGACACGGTGGCTCGCTGCGCTCGCCACACTATATAAAATCAACTCCATGTGTAGTTGGATAGTAGGGGTATGAAAAAATGGGGTGCGTTTAACATGGGAGCCCAGATAATACATAAGTACCTAATTATTTAATGTACTTTAACTACATAGTACTTATCTCTGTGCTCTTAGCGTATGTTTACTATTGCAAATGCACGGGGCCATCAATTAGCTCATAAAAATAGTAATATAATTGGTAAAAATTAATATTAATTTCTGCAAAGAGTATATAGGATGCACATCAACCTTTATTGACCTTTGATAAAGCTGAATTTGGGCAGTAAAACGCATCTTTTAATACCACCCACAGGCAACTTTGGATTCTATCTGGATTACCGGATATTCTTCTGGACCCCTTTGAACATTGCATCCCAAACAGCTTCATATACACAGCCTATCCAGCTGGACCACCGCACCATAGAGAGGATTTCTTGATCCCAAGCACCTTTCAGGACTCAACAATTCTTTCAGGGGGTCAGGTCATTGCTAATTATTTCCTGTGTTACAATACAGACGACATCCAAGTCCAGTCCGGTTAAATATTAATCATTGTCCAAACACAATCCAGTTGGCTAAATTGTGGTTGTTTGTAATGAGCTTCAAATTATGTACAGTATATATTAAATTGTTCATCGTTCATGACATCCCATGCTCGTATATATCTTTTGTTATGCTTTGCAGCTATTTTCTTGGTTTATGTGTTTTGTTTACTGTTGGGATTGACTTCCCCCCTTTTATAGCAGCTGCTTAGCAGAGAGAAAACCCACCCAGTTGTGCTCATTTAACAGCAAATGGAGATGCGACTACGTTACTTATGTTTTGGAATCACTCCTAGTTGCCATGCAATACTAACATTTCAAAGATCCTTCCAAAAAAAAAAGATTTGGGTGCTTCACTACATCAAACCCAGTGTGCATTGCTTTCCTATTCAGAGATGCCGAGGGGGGTAGTGGTGGTGGAGGTGGGAAGAGGGGCACATACTGATTACTTGGGCTCAGCATTGTCTGACGGACCCTGAAAGCCATGGAGGAGAAGGGAAGTCCCACTCAGCTTGCTGGGGCCCTCAGGAGCAATCTTTAAATTTTTTTTTACTGAACGGGGTGTGGTCACGCACCCTGGAAGTTGGCCACACCCCTTGTCTTTCCTGGGCCTAAAGTTTGTCTCAGCAGTACTGTTCCTATCCTCACATATATATATATTGTGAAGAGGACACAAAGTAAAAATAGTTTTCTGTAAACTGACATTCGTTTAGTTTAATGCAGTGAATGTATTTTTTTTAGCATACTTTAACATTTTATGTTGTAATTAAATGGTTCCCATTTTAACCACTCACAATGCATCTGTTTCTGCTGTAATAGGGACTAGTACTAATTTATATAGTAGATTAAAGGGTTGTCCCTATTATTTAAAGGTATCCAATAAAGCATTACTTAATGGCTTGTACATTATAATTTCTGTGGATCAAATTTAATGTGTTCTACTTTAGACTTTTGTTGTTGCACTTAAGTCTAGAAGAGAACATTTTCCTAAAAAACGTATTAGCATTTATTTTGAATAAAACTTTTTTTTTAGCGACCACACATACAAGAAAATTGTTACATTGTTACAGAGTAAAACAATGAAACGAGTTCACCTAATTATTCAAAAGGAGCAGAATTCAAAAGGGCTATTTTTGAGTCGGAAAGTCAGGACAATTACTAAAAAATTTACTTTGAGTATAAATATTTCCGAAGCAATTGAGACGTCCTTTAGCCAAATGCATTTGATAGAACAAAAGCCCAAATAATGTTAAATGAAAAGCAGATGTCAGAAGAAAAAGTCTTCATATAGAAAAAGATGGCTTACACACAGGCTAAAGCTGGTTGGCAGATGCAGCGGTACACACTAAGACAATTACTGTTTATGCGCAAAGTAACTGATGAATGAGCAATTGTTTTCAATACATGTTGATGCCCACACATTCTACACTTAGCAAATACCCAGAATATCACAACTCAAATGCAAAAAAAAAACCAAGAAGGATTCCACGTAGCATCGTCATAAATTATCGAGTTTTTAGACCCAGAAACTATAATTACTAATCCCCCTTTCTCACCAAAAATGAAATACCCGGGTGAAGCAGTTCCACCCGGGAATTTCATTAAATACACGGGTCCTTTTTCTGCGTGAAAGGGCACACTCGTGTTGTAAATCCCGTGTCTCCGATCCTGGAATTGACCAGGGTCGAGGACACGGGATTTATGACCCGTGTTGACTCTTTCACACAGAAGAAATACCCGTGTTATTCAGCACATTGCCGGGTAGAAATTTTCAACCCGGTAATTTGTTCTTCTGTGTGAAGGGGGGGTCAGGCTGCTCCAGGCAAAATGACACGGCATTTGAAATGCCGTGTATTTGCCGGGAATTTTCAGACTTTTCTGTCTGAAAGGGGTATTATTGAGGCTATTTGCAAAAATGAAAAAAATTATGTACCATTCTAACCATAAGGTCTGCATTTTTGTAGCCCATACCAGGGGCAAACATAGGATTTATAAGTGTGTGTGTGTGGGGGGGGTGGGGGGGGGGGTGGGTTCCGTGTGTGCATATCTTTGTGGTAAGGATGCCAGTATCCCAACTATCATCTGAAGACCAGCACCGTAATTTCAAAATCAGGATGCCAGCGCCAAAATCCTGACTGCCGGGATGGCGAATTGTAAGTTTGTGGGCGGGAAAGGGGGTGTTAGGTTTAGGCACTTAGAGGTGAGTTAGGGTTCGGCTATGGGGGGAGGAGGGTTACATTACTGGAAGGTAGGGTTCAGTTTTGGGGGTGGCAATGGGAGGGTAAGTATACTTACCTGACCTCTGTTGGGATTCCCGACTTTGGAATGCCAGCAACCCCCACTGTAGAATCCCAGCTTCTGAGTGTTAATATCCCAATGTCAGGTTTATCCCCCATGTTGCCTGCTCCCACCTCTGAGCTGCCTGCAGCCATCCCTTAGTCAGCTTTGCTTTCACTTTGTACTCAAAGCAGGGCACAAATGGAGAGGATGCCACCACTTAAAGGTACCCAGCGGTACTGCACTCACAAGGGACGCTGTCACTGACAGCAGTTCCCTATTGTATACCTGGCCGGCTCCTACGATCCAGTCCCTGGTTGGGCACTGATCAGAGGCAGTTTTGGGTACTCAGAAACCCCCTCCTGCGTGCCCCACTGCATACTGTAAGCTATATCGGTACATGCTTGTATATGTGTGTATAAAGTTACAGTATAAAATACAACAATATTAAAAAACATATCACCTTGAATGAAATGTTTACAACTCCTTTATAGAGTATTTTGTGGGGTTAGATGAGTTGTCGTGGCCGGGATGTTATTCAGGATTTTTGTCACTGACAGTGTTGCTGCTTGGAGGTATATTCCCTAACTGTTAGCTTCCTTTGCAGTTTTCTTATTAGCGCGGCGGGCTCCCCGTGCCAGAGCACTTGCTCGATGCCGGAAGTTCGGGTTGGCACTATAAAGGAAGACTCTGGAAGAAACCACCCATCCTTGACAAAGAAGCTTGAGCTTCAAAACGCGTTGGATGAACAGGGGACAGAACAGGGAACTCTGCCAGAAGCCAGTAACACGTTGAAGCCACTGACTGGAAGCACCAACCCAAACTTCGGGTATCGAGTGAGTGCTCCACCGCGCTAACAACAAAACTGCAAAGGAAGGTAACAGTTAGGGACAGTTAGGGAATATACCTCCAAGCAGCAACACTGTCAGTGACAAAAAAACAATAACATCCCCGCCACGGCAACTCATCTAACTTCACAAAATACTCTATAAAGGAGTTGTAAACATTTAATTCAAGGTGATACTGTATGTTTTTTTATATTTTTTTTTCCATAAATATTAATGGCACGCTACATGTTGTATTTTATACTGTAACTTTATACACACATATACAAGTGCTCATTTCTCTTTTTACTTGAATCACCTCTACTTACTGAGCTGCTCACCAAGCGCAGTATATACTTTTTTTTCTCCGAGCGGCGTAGGAGGTTACATCCACAAAATGTGGAGAAGATGATGTTCATCCAAATGAATGATCAATTCTTCAACGAAGACTAACAATTGCCTCCAGAGACTAAAAGGGACCTGTAATGATGGATTCCGGCGGGGACGAATTGAGAATCTGTGATAATGAGGGTGTACGTACTGAAAGGGGTGAGGAATCAGGCGATGAGGACGACATCTTGCCTCTGTGGAGCCGGTTTGTACAGGGAGAGGTGACTTGCTTCTTTTTTTGTGAGGGCCCAAAAAAAAACAATCATTTTAGCCACAGTCATGTGGCAGACCCTGTCGCTGAAATGATTGGTTTGTTAAAGACAGTGTGCATGTCCTATTTACGCAACATACAAGTGGGTGCACCTCTTTTTTTGGCATTATGTGCTCTTTGGGGCCCAGTTTCTCAAACTGCCATCCCGTCTGACACTGCAGTGCCACTCCTAGATGGGCCACGTGTTTGTGCCGCCTACTTGTTTCGTTTAGCGTAGTCAACCAGCTACCACGGTGCAACCTTTTGTCCTATAAACAACACTGTGAGGTGTGAGGCATCCAGGATAGACTGGAAATAATTGGAATTTAATGTTATGGAGGTTAATAATGGAGTCGGAGCAACAACAACAACACAAAATTCTGCGATTTTTGCAAAAAAAAATTTTTTAAATACAGATCCAAAACACAAAACACTGAAGGGTGTTGTTTTGGAACAGATGTAGATCCAAAACAATGCCGGAGATACAGATCCAAAACACGTTTCACAAAACACTTATGTAGCTTTCACATCACATAAAACATTTTGAAACGTTTTGAAAAACTGTAATTTTAAATGGTATTTTAAACGGGTCTAGTGTTCATATTGCAGCAGATTACCATTTAAAAATACCGTTTAAGTACCATTCACATCACCAGTCAAGCCGTTTAACCTCTGAACACGTTTCTACCCACAGCTTATTTCCTGGTTCAGGGAAGGGACACAAGACATGGGACAGCCTATCACAGTGCTCTAACCTTTATTTTTTACTAAATACCATTTCAGTGCCATTCAGACAGCACAAAAAACGGCTCTGAATTGGCTTTAAAACGGGTAGGACTCTGCTTTTTAAACGTGTTGAAATACCAGTTAACTTTAAATGGTATTTCAACTATGACACTTTCACACTGCAGCCTTAAACGTTTTAAAAGGCAAAAAAACGGCAATATACCGTTTTAAAAGTGTGATGTGAAAGCTACATTAAAGTGGCCGGCCCTAACATTTATACATTTCACAGTACAGTCCTCTAAAATATTGGTTTAATTAAATTGCCTCATGTTTAAGCCTCTATGCTGTACATACTTGGGCTGAGAAAAAGCTATTTTCTCTGGGTTATATGGGCTAGAGTCGTTTTAGGATTCTTCTTTCATCCCCTTTTTGTTTATTTGCACTAAATTTGCAGAAGTAAATCCCATTCCCATGTGTTATTTGCAGCACAAAGTCCTATTTTCCCAGGAATTAGAACACATGATCAGAGGGTAAAACTGTGGCGGTCTGTGCTGAGTGAATTTTATTTAACATAAAAATGCGATAGTTTGTTATATGTCTTTATTATTTGTAACCATCTTAACTGTTTAAGGGGATTGTAAAGAGGATATAATGGGACCCATATATCAGATGATTTCCCAAATTCCCCATTCCGCCAACATCGAGGTCAGAGAATTGGTGAAATCAAACATTCAGAATCTTCCCAATTTCCTGGGAAGATCACTGATCATCGATGGCCACCGAAGTGCATTTTTGATTGGCAGATTGGACCAGGGAATCAGGGAATTTTGGTGTTAATGTATAGCCAGCTTTAAATTTGCAGTATTCATCATTATCGCTGAACCAATCTGCAGAATAAGTTGCCACATTATAAAGACAATGCTAAGCTTTTGGTTTTCTGAAAAATGCCACGGTCATAAGAAAATATTTTTTCCATTACACACGATTAGGATATATTGCATCTGTGTTAAAGGCGATGTCAGTCTAATTGTATTGTTTCTTTGTACTTGTTAGAATTAAAGGGGCAGATTTAACAATCTGTGACGTTCTTGTTATCACTTGTTACAAATAAAAAGTGGTGCTCCAGCCAATCAGGAGTAATGACTGGACCTGATTGGGCAAAGTTCCATTCATCATACGTAATGAGTGATAGCAAGATTATCACTTGTTAAAGTGAAAGAAAATATTTAACAAACCATGTATTTAATAAACTAAAAAGAAAGTTTTAACAGAACCATAGGCTATATCAGTGGTTCCCAAACTGTGTTCCTAGGCACACTGGGGTGCCTCGCAGGGGCAGATTGGGGGGGGGGGGGTGCTGGCAGCGGCAGCGTATGTAATTGGGGGGGTTGTTTAGGTGGCGTATGTAATTGGGGGGTAGGCGGCATGGCGCATGTAATGCGGGGGGTGCTGGCGGCTAATGTAATTGGGGGGGTAGGCGGCGGCGTATGTAATGCGGGGGGCGGTGCGGCTACGGTGTTTGTAATGCGGGGGGGCTCACCTGCTCCGTTCTGCTGGGAACAGAAGCTGGGAGTCCGCTGCCACATGAAGGCCCATGCATGCGCAGCAGCCCTCCCGCGGCCATTTTGGATGTGGGCAAAGTGCTGCGGTCCAGCCAGCCCAGGGGGGAGCGCGGCTGGCCCGTTTTTAAGGAGTTTTGGGCTGGCCCACTGGGAAATGGCCCGGTTTCCCGGCGGGCCAATCTGCCCCTGGTGCCTCGGGTTAGAGGTCCACAACCAAAACAAATTATTTACGCTCAAAGTGATAGGCGAAACCAGTGCTGGTGGCTGCCAATCATAAAATGTATGGACAATTAGAACCACAGCTACTGTATGTTCCCCACCACATAACTGAACCTGAGGGTGACAGTTAAGCACAATTTACTTTAGTTTTTTTTATTTATCCATAAGAAACTTTTTGAACAAATTCTGCTATTCTAGGGTGCCCTGGTCAAGAACATTTGAAAACCACTAGGCTACAGTATATATTAATAAAAAAAGAATATATTTAAAAAAAATTGTATTGACTTTCTCCTCCTGCCGTTTAGCATTAGCAATGTTTAGAAACTTAGGGCGAAATGTAATAGGATGAGAGATTCAGAAAGTGAGAGATTTGATAAGAAATCTCCCGTTTTTTTAAAAAGCGGCAATCATTTACACTTCAAAATCAAACTGGTTTTGCAGTGTAAATGATTGCCGCTTTAAAAAAATGGGAGATTTCTTATCAAATCTCTCACTTCTTGTGTATTTTCTACAAAGTTCTGTGCTGTAAGTCAGTCTTTGTTCATACTGTTTATGTACTTTGTAAGGCGCTGCAGACACCATTGTGGTACCATATAAATAATAATAATAATAATAATAACAATACGATAAAAAGGGCCTGCTATCATGATTAATGACCAATGGTCATTATTGCGGTATCCCATTAGAGCAGGCTTGTCCAACCCGCGGCCCACGGGGCCGCATGCGGCCCAGGTCGGGTAGTAATGCGGCCCAGTGCATTTTAAGAAATTCTAAGTATAATATATTTAGGGCAACTACCTGGTCCGCCCGCAGCAGCGTCTCCGTGCTGGCCGCGGCACTGTGCCCAAGGTAAAGATGGCCGCTGCCAGTATCTAGTTCTCCCAAACCTAAAATGGCCGCAGGAGCGCTGGTGCGAATGCGCAGGCGCACTCAGCTGCTCCCGCGGTCCGAAGGACGTCTGAGCTGGCGCTTCCCCCACGTGATCCATCCCAGCAGTGCGCAGGGCTGGATGGTGATCTGATGGGTGGCGGTGGCGGCAGGAGCAGGCAGCCAGGCCAGCGGTGCCTTCTCATACCCCCACTACCATCAGTGTCTTTATGAATTGCTGCACTCATCCCCTGTGTCAACAGCTGTGGTGAGTGATCACTACAGGGGGCATTATGAATATAAGTGGCATAACCAGGGGGCATTATATTCATAATGCCCCCTGGTAATGCCACTTATATTCATAATGCCCCCTGGTAATGCCACTTATATTCATAATGCCCCCTGGTAATGCCACTTATATTCATAATGCCCCCTGGTAATGCCACTTATATTCATAATGCCCCCTGGTAATGCCACTTATATTCATAATGCCCCCTGGTAATGTCACTTATATTCATAATGCCCCCTGTAGTGATCACTCACCACAGCTGTTGACACAGGGGATGAGTGCAGCAATTCACAAGGAATATATAGAAAAGTATCCTGCACTTCACAATCATGCCTTATTCATGTTATCGCTATTTGGAAGCACCTACATTTGTAAACAGCTATTTTCAAGGATGAAGCACACAAAGAATAAAACTAGAACCAAAATATCTGATGAGCACCTTGAGCACTCACTGAGAATTGCAACAAGTTCCATCGAAGCAAATCTTGATGCATTGGTGGCTGAGAAACAATGTCAAACATCTCACTAACTTCATTTCCAAGCAAGTTTAATATGTTAACTATGTTTTCTATGTTTTTTTGGATGATCAGGTATCGTTACTGTTATTTTATTTTATGTGCGGCCCAAACCAAATTTTCAACTTCTAATGTGGCCCAGGGAAGGTGAAAGGTAGGACACCTCTGCATTAGAGGCTGTTTTTATTGGCTGAAAATGGACCAGTGATTGTATGAAACACATTGGATCAGGGAGAAGTCCACAATGCCGTGTGTTATGGTGGGTCTGGTGGCTGCGCATTCCAGAAGCACGTAAAGCATATTAACCAATAAATGCTGATATTGTACCATTGCTAATAGGATACCTTTAAAGTACACATTTGTAATTCTGGCGTAACCGGACGGTTTTGATATTTTTCAACTCCTACACAGACTGGGCAACTTCTCTTTCTGTAATCTTCACACTTAGCATTATCAGCATCTGCAAGTACAACTAAGGTAATCAGACAATATGCTTTATTTCATTTTTGGAATATATAAATGGACTCATCAAGCTTCCTAGATAATTGGCTTCAGCAGTTCTGTTTCTGTTTGTATTTCCAATTGGGAGATGATCCAATGAAGACTGATCGAGATCATATCAAACCCGTGATAGAAGTCATACAGTGACAGGAGCAACGTTTTTTGCAGAAGGCTTTTTTTTTTTATCTTTGGAAGCAGAATGTTGAAGACACTTAGAAAAGGGTTTAAGTCTATACGAGTGGTGGCCCCATTGCAAATTGGAGTAAGTATGCCTGTATGTGTAGGACATTTGATCTGACTATGGTAAAGCTTAAGGAAAGGACAGATTACGGCCGCAGTTTTGTGGCTGTGATTTGCTTAATATCCTGTCATTGTCCAAACCGTAGGGTAGATGTAATACTTGCCGTTATAGGGGAGAAGTGCTATCGGCACTATTATGTACCTTTATACTACATCTCCAACATGTATGAAGGAGCAGAAATGTGCTATTTGACCCATGTGCTAAGCACACCAATATGGTGGAGACAATGTATTAACAGTCAGTAGCACTGACCTTTACTAACACCTGCAAATTTTGATTCTGACAGCAGCATGTGTCGGTGCCACATTGACAGCCACTGTAGTGGGTGCTGCGGCACCAGGGTTCCCACGGAAGATGGTGGGGGTGGGAGAAAAGAGCATCAGCACTGATGTGTTATAGTCGCTGACATGCATCTCTGGAGGGGGGAAAGCTTCACCCCCATTCACTGGCGCTAGTCTTTCCTGCTAAATAAAAACGGAGTGGGGGTAAATTTACTAAGATTGGAGTTCTATGGAAGATAGGATGCTGCTTATTGTAACCAATCAGATTCTACTACTTATTTATTTACCACTTCCTAGAAGATACTAGATAGAATCTGATTGGTTGCTATAGGCAACATCCATCTTCATTAGTAAATTTACCCCATAGTGGGAAGTGCTATACAGCATAATATTATTCATTTATCCCCCAGTCTGTAACATAGAAGTTATGCAGGACAACAGAGGACATCGCTAGCCAGAGCTATGCTGCGGAATGCAGCATGGTGTCACCAGTTCTCTGTCACTAACCACTTTCTGATACCTGCTGCCCCACCCTGTTTCATATTGTACATGGGTACACGTAGCAGAGTGTGTACCCAGTTTAAGAGGAGTCATTTCCCACGTGTGCTTTTGCCCCCATGCCTCTCAATTGTGTTTTTGCCAAATTCCTCCACAAGCATGTATCTGCCCACACACACCTTGCAAATTGTTCTTCTTACCACCACACACTTAATTTTCAATGATTGTATTACATCAGTATTTGGTATCTGGGGACTGGAGACATAGTGCCTTTATTAAAAAAGGGCAAGAAAACAAATATAGAAAATGATAGACCTGTAAGTCTATTGGGCAGTGCAGGCAGTGTAACGTTTAGCATAACTGCCTCACAGCACTGAGCTCATGGATTTGATTCCCTAACTTGTGTGCTTGCGTGGGATTCTTCTGGGTACTCTGGTTTCCTACCACAATCCAAAAATATACTGGTAGGTTAATTGGCTCCCAACACAAATTAACCCTAGAATGTCTGCATGTACATGTGGTAGGGAAAATAGATTGTAAGCTTCACTGTAAAGCACAGAGGAATATATGTGAACTATATAAATAACTGGTAATAAATAGTGTCTAACATCTAACATCCAAAGTTGGACAATTAATGGTATTATAATGGATAGCATTAAGGAGTACTTGGGGATAAATTAGAGTATTAGTGGGAACCAGCATGGATTCACGAAGAATAGGTCATGTAAAACGTAATTAGCTGCTTTGAGGAAGTGAGATGGAACCTAGACCTGGCTAACGCTGTACATGTGGTCTATTTAGATTTTGCTAAGGCCTCTTATACAGTGCCTCATATTAGGTTGATTGGTAAAATATGGGAATTGGGTCTAGGGAACAACTTCTGTACTTGTGTTAAAAATTGGATGGAAAATAGGGAACATAGGGGCAGATGTATTATAGCGGCGCTTAGTGCGCCGCTATAATACTTCCTGCTTCGCCTCATTAACAAGGCGAAGCAGGAGGGAAGAGAGACAAGATGTATTAACATCTTGCCCGCCAAAGCGGAGTAGACTGAACTCCCCCCCTCCGGCGATGCCCCCTCTCCTGGAGACAGGGCATCAGTTAACACTGATGCGCTGTCTCTGCCTGCCCGGCCGGTTCACTGTGCATGCACAAGATCTCACTATTATCGTGAGATCTCAGGGACAGACTGGAGCCAGCAGTAGGGCTAGCCTTGTCCCTGCAGTGGAGATAGGACAACGCTAGCCCTGGGCAGGCAAAGCAGCTGGGGCGTTTTAACCCCTTGAAGGCAGTTAATACATTGCCCCGGCCGTTAATTAATGAGGGGATTGCAGGGGACATCCCCACTGAGCGTTACTCTGTGGGATGTCCCTAGCGCACATTAGGTGCTCTGTTAGTACATTTGTAGAAACTTAATCCCCCCCCCCCCCCACAGTTAACTAGCGATAAGTGCAGATATGCACTTAACGCTAGTTGATACATCCCCCCATAGAGTTGTGGTAAATGGAAATTTTTCTAAATGGTCTAAAATTTTAAGTGTTGAACCGCAGGGTTTGGCACTGGGGCAAATTCTTATTCTTATTAATAATATTATTATTGCATTATATTTGTATTAATGACCTACTGTAGGAGATGGTCTAAGGAGCAAAGTGTCCATTTTTGCGGATCATACTAAACTGTGTAGGGTAATTGAATTAGACCAGGATGTGGGATCTCTACAGTGCGAATTACACAAACTGGACGGTTGGGCAGCAAAATGGAAAATTAGGTTTAATATTGATAAATGTAAGGTTATATATCGGCAGTGCTCAGTGTTAGGGAGCAGCAGCAAATGCCAACAAGGTATTAGCTTGCATAAACAAAATGGCATACAGAGGCAAGGAACAAAAAGTGCAATCTTTGGTACGTCCTCATCTGGAATACGCTGTACATATCCGGGCACCACTCCATAAGAAGGACATCTTGGAACTTCAAAAGTTATGGAGATGAGCAACTAAATTAATAAAGGTTCTGGAGTCATTGGACTATGAGGAAAGGGACATTTTAACCAGTCTCCAACCCAGTCTTCATCCCTGTCTCCCCACCCCATTCAACCATTTAGTCTACTGCCCAGTTTCAATTCCAATCTACATCCATACATACTCCAGAAAAATAAATCATAATAATAATAATAATAATAATAATTATAATGGTACGATAAATAATAATAATAATAATAATAATAATAATAGTAATAGTAATAATGATGATAAGATAATAAAAAATAATAAGAAAATAATACAAAATAAACATCTAAAGTTATGTAGTTTGTTTCCACTTCATTTAACTGTCAATATTTGTTTACAATCAATACAGTATATTAAATTATTTTAGCATGGACTCATTCATGTGTTTTCGAACCTGCTCAGGTTCTATTGGGAGATAAATCCTTTCCTTATATAGTCTGCTCCTTGTGCCTTTTGTACAGTAATGACTAATACACACTATGTCCTTATTTAGAAACAGCCGGAGATTTTCCCAGTAAGCCAAGAAAGGTCACAATATCAATGCAAGTTACAAAGAAAACAGGAAAATAATTACCCAATGGTGCCGCATTTGTGGATTAGCCAGAACAGAAGCGTAATAACGCTTTTGCATGGATTTATATACATCTGGATCAATACACTGCATGGATTTATACATCTGGATCAATACACTGCATGGATTTATACATCTGGATTAATACACTGCATGGATTTATACATATGGATTAATACACTGCATGGATTTATACATCTGGAGTAATACACTGCATGGATTTATACATCTGGAGTAATACACTGCATTGATTTATACATCTGGATTAATACACTGCATGGATTTATACATCTGGATCAATACACTGCATGGATTTATATACATCTGGATCAATACACTGCATGGATTTATACATCTGGATTAATACACTGCATGGATTTATACATCTGGATTAATACACTGCATGGATTTATACATCTTTATTAATACACTGCATGGATTTATACATCTGGATTAATACACTGCATGGATTTATATGCATCTGGAGTAATACACTGCATATATTTACACATCGGGATTAATACACTGCATGGATTTATACATCTGGATTAATACACTGCATGGATTTATATACATCTGGATTAATACACTGCATGGATTTATATACAACTGGATTAATACACTGCATGGATTTATACATCTGGATTAATACACTGCATGGATTTATACATCTGGAGTAATACACTGCATGGATTTATATACATCTGGATTACTACACTGCATGGATTTATATACATCTGGATTAATACACTGCATGGATTTATATATCTGTATGAATACACTGCATGGATTTATACATCGGGATTAATACACTGCATGGATTTATACATCGGGATTAATACACTGCATGGATTTATATATCTGTATTAATACACTGCATGGATTTATACATCTAGATTAATACACTGCATGGATTTATACATCTGGATTAATACAGTGCATGGATTTATACATCTGGATTAATACACTGCATGGATTTATACATCTGGATTATTACACTGCATGGATTTAAACATCTGGATTATTACACTGCATGGGTTTAAACATCTGGACTATTACACTGCATGGATTTAAACATCTGGATTAATACAGTGCATGTATTTATACATCTGGAATAGTACACTGCATGGATTTATACATCGGGATGAATACACTGCATGGATTTATACATCTGGATGAATACACTGCATGTATTTATACATCTGGAATAGTACACTGCATGGATTTATACATCGGGATTAATACACTGCATGGATTAATATACATCTGGATCAATACACTGCATGGATTTATACATCTGGATTAATACACTGCATGGATTTATACATCTGGATTAATACATTGCATGGATTTATACATCTGGATTATTACACTGCACGGATTTAAACATCTGGGTTAATACACTGCATGGATTTATACATCTGGATTAATACACTGCATGGATTTATACATCTGGATTAATACACTGCATGGATTTATAAATCTGGAATAGTACACTGCATGGATTTATACATCTGGATTAATACACTGCATGGATTTATACATCTGGATTAATACACTGCATGGATTTATACATCTGGATTAATACACTGTATGGATTTATACATCTGGAATAATACACTGATTTATACATCTGGATTAATACGCTGCATGGATTTATACATCTGGATTAATACACTGCATGGATTTATACATCTGGATTAATACACTGCATGGATTTATATATCTGGATTATTACACTGCATGGATTTAAACACCTGGATTATTACACTGCATGGATTTATACTGTATTAGAGAAGATTTGTATGCAAATGTAAACAATGAAAATAATATTAAATGGTGCTTTTGGAAAATGATGGCAGGCACTTAGCAGGAGTTACAGTAGTGTATTCCCTTGAATGATATTTTAAAAAAATGACAGCTTCACAAAAAAAAAAATCTTTTTTTACTGGAAAACATGAGTAATGCATTTAACATTGTGTATTTTTTTATTTATGCAATAAAGTTAATAAAGTTAAGTGAAAATGACTGAAACAGATATAACTACATGTTACTAGTTACATATGAAAAATAGTAAGTCAGGTTTATCTGATAAAAATTAGGATTTCCGTATTTCTCCCTGAAACCCTTTTGCAAGTCACAGCAAAGCATGTTGCTCTGATGACGATGTGCCCATAATTCCAAGATATAATTAGGGACAGCTGTCTCGGGTGTAGAGGACTGAGGGCATAGTGTCGGGCAGCAGGGACGGTGTAATGGTTAGCATTACTGCCTCACAGCACTGAGGTCATGTGTTTGATTCTCACCATGGCACTAGCTGTGCAGAGTTTGTATATTCTCCCTGTGCTTGCATGGGTTTCCTCCGGGTACTCTGGTTTCCTCCCACAATCCAAAAATATACTGGTAGGTTAATTGGCTCCCAACAAAATGAACCCTAGAATGTTTGTGTGTGTGTATAAATGATCCGCAGCACTTTACAGAGAATATTTGAACAGTCACATCAGTCCCTGCCCCAGTGGAGCTTACAATCTATATTCCCTACCACATGTACATGCACACACAGACATTCTAGGGTTAATTTTTGTTGGGAGCAAATTAACCTACCAGTATATTTTTGGATTGTGGGAGGAAACCGGAGTACCCGGAGGAAACCCACGCAAACACAGGAGAATATACAAACTCTGCACAGTTAGGGCCATGGTGGGATTGGAACCCATGACCTCAGTGCTGTGAAGCAGTAATGCTAACCATTACACCATCCGTACTGCCCCGTATATATAACACATGGTGGGAATAGAACCCATGACCTCAGCACTGTGAGACAGTAATACTAACCATTACACCATCCATACTGCCCTGTATATATAACACATGGTGGGGATAGAACCCATGACCTCAGCGCTGTGAGGCAGTAATGCTAACCATTACACCGTCCGTACTGCCCCGTATATATAACACATGGTGGGGATAGAACCCATGACCTCAGTGCTGTGAGGCAGTAATACTAACTATTACACCATCCATACTGCCCCGTATATATAACACATGGTGGGGATAGAACCCATGACCTCAGTGCTGTGAGGCAGTAATGTAACCATTACACCATCCGTACTGCCCCGTATATATATAACACATGGTGGGGATAGAACCCATGACCTCAGCGCTGTGAGGCAGTAATGCTAACCATAACACCGTCCTTACTGCCCCGTACATATAACACATGGTGGGGATAGAACCCATGACCTCAGTGCTGTGAGGCAGTAATGCTATAACCATAACACCATCCGTACTGCCCCGTATATATAACACATGGTGGGGATAGAACCCATGACCTCAGTGATGTGAGGCAGTAATGCTAACCATACACCGTCTGTGCTGCAAACTGGAATTGCTGAATAATCAAAATATTGAATCCATTTAGATATCTAACTTTTTTGCAAGTGTGTAAATAATATTATCACTAAATCTGATATGAATTGTTTTATATAATGTAACAGTGTCAATACAACAACCATCCTCTGCTCTCGTCCGAACAGGACATTGCTTTAATCCACTTAAACACAGCCAGTCAGCTGTACTGACAACTGTTAATGCTCATAGGTAAGGTCGTTATTTGAGCCATTAATTAATTAGACCAGGACTCTTAAGCAAAGGGAACGACTGCACAGAACCAACATTTGTACCACTTTCACACTGCCAAAAAGTTTTAAAAAACAATATTTTTAAACAGTATTTAAAACGGGTCTGAGCCTTCACATTGCAGTAGATTACCGTTTTAAATACCGTTTAAGTACCATTCACATCAGTCAACCCGTTTAATCCTCTGAACACATTTCAAGGCAGAATGCAGGGGACAGCCTATCACAGGTCTGTAAGTTGTTGTTTTTACTAAATACCGTTTCAGAGCCATTCTCACTGCATAAAACGTGTAGGACTCGGCTTTTTAAACATTTTGAAATACCGGTTATCTTTAACCGGTAAATGAACTCTGGCCCTTTCCCACTGCAGCCTTAAATGTTTTTAAATGGAAAAAAACGGCAATATACCGTTAAACAAGTGCGGTGTGAAAGGGGTAATACATGTAAAGGCTCAACAGGATCACCCACAGAGTCTCACAGATTCGAACAAACAATATACTGTAGCTTTCTATATTGTACTAGGGGGACACAGTAGCACGTTGTGCCATAAAACACAGCAATGTACATTAGTATACATTTTTAATGGGAAAAGGATCAGAAAGATTTCTAACCATTGCCCAAGGGCAAAATGTAAGACGCAAATCACCAGTAGTTTTGGTAAAAGTTTTGTATGTAAATTATTTAATATGTAGAATTAAAACTTGCTTTAGTAACAAGCAGATATAACAGATACTTCTTTTTTATGAGGCACTTGAAAATTTGTGGATGTTTATTACAGATCAAAGGCAATTATTTCCTAATTAAATCTGAGAACTTATTATATTTCGGAGCCGTTTTATGCATTTTTAGAGATTCAGAATATATGTATATAAAAAAGAGTTGAATAGTACAGTAATTTGTATGGAAAATGCAAATAGATTATTATTATTATTATTATTATTACCTATATTTATTGAATTTTGTTTATATTTACATTTTTCTTTTTTTTCAACCAATTTAAAATTTGTTTTATTCCATATGAAACAAATCATCTATATTTTATATCACAATCAGAGATTTCAAACGGTCTTAATTATATATAAAATTATTTTAGGGAATATAAATTTTATATATATATAAAATAATTGTATGATGTTTTCCTTTTATACTGTATATATATATATATATATATATATATATATATATATATATATATATATATATATACTGTATACAGTCAAGCAATAATCAGGGAAGTCAAGGTTCGGAATGTATACGATACAGTGCAATTTACTTTGCAAATCCCGAGCTCATGCAGGTCAATAGCACAAGGCCAGTCTCGTTTCCTGACATTGCATTGCTTTCTTCGGGCAAACAATTAAAAAAGTTGAAAAAAAAAAATCTACCGCAAGCTGTTAGTGTTTAAATGAACATTATCATAGCTAAGAAAATATTATAAGCAATCAAATTCTGCTTAGACCCGGCACAGCAAATCAGCACCTTCAATCCACAGAACAAAAACCCCTTAACTAAAACATCTATTATTACGCTGAATGCCTGTGCCCCCTCGTAAGGAAGTACAATGTATTACGAATAAAAACTGGCATTTATACTACTTGACGGTAAATAGAAGTATAAGATCACAGTATTACAGACTGAGGGGCCCTCTCGGTGGAAAATCTAACCTTGAGGGTATTCTGTTAGCGAGTTGTAAAGGTTCTGAAGACAGACAGATCAGGGCTGTTCTATCTAAGAGCTTGATATTTATTTATAAGGCTGTTCTGTTGTAGCTAATTTCTAAGCTTGCTGAGAGATACACATATGTTTATTGCTTAAATGTGTGTCTCTGGAGAGTTTCACGTCTTTATAGTCAAAATCTTTGTGGAGTGCAGTGGGGAGAAGTATTGTTGGTTTTAATTATGCCCAAAGAGACATCGTTGGATGCCCCGGATTGCAGGCGCTAGAGTAAATAGAGCAGGCATGTCCGAACTGTGGCCCTCCAGCTGTTGTATAACTACAAGTCCCATCATGCCTTGCCACAAATTTGCTATTAGGGAATGCTAAAACTATGGCAAGGCATGTTGGGACGTGTAGTTTCACAACAGCTGGAGGGCCCCAGTTTGGACATGATTGAGTTAGACTATTATAGGACACATAGGCACACACATTTTCCCTATCTATATTAATCAAACATAGTGAAAATATAATGTGACTGCAATCGGTACATTTCTAAATTTGTCCTCTTTGTAAAACATGGGGGGTTCAATTGTTGTTGGCACTGATGGAGCATGCAAACGGTCACCGATGCTGACAATTATTTTTACAGCCTCCATCCCATGGCAGCCAGAAGAAATGTGTGAAAAGTGACCTCGTTTGGCACCTAACTGGCAGTTTTCACATAACACTAATCACTTTTTTCAGATTTAACTATTGTATGCAACCCATCTTAGTTTGTCTGGGAGTGATCATTGAAAATTTGAAAAACAATTAATTATGCCCCCCCATCTCCAATCTCTGATCACCCGTCACTTTAGACTAAAACAATCACCGTACCTCATAACCCTTCCCAGTTACCTTTTCTTAGTGACAAGAGACCAAACATCATGTCACCCTAAATCAATGTAATTAAGCCCTCGCATAAAATGTATGATCAGATTCCGTGGACAGTCCTATTATTTAATTGTCAAATTATTGTGTTTCCATATTTACAATGTAAAAAAAACAACTGGATTTAAATAATTTTCCTCAACATCATGACAGAATGCCCCAGCACAGTGGCGTAGCTAGAAATTTTTCTCCCCCCTGCCAAAAAAATTCCAGCGAAACCCAAGAAGGGGTGAGGTGATGGACTACGGGTGCCACTGGCTGAGCGGGACCCCCCCCCATTACATATGCATGTGGCAGGGACCCGCTTATTTAATATGCACTGCACTGGGTCCCCACTCATTAGATATGTACAGGGTGGGACCAGCTCAGCGCTCACTACTGCTTGGGTCGCCTGTCAGTTCAGCTAGCGGCGCCCACCACAGACCCCACTGGCGCCGCTACCCCAAGCCGCCGCAGGGTCTGCCACATATGTAGCTACACCACTGCCCCAGCATTCACCATGTCAAAAAAAAAACACTACCCCTGAAATTTTGCAGCCTTGGGAAGGGCACCCCAGTGACTCTTTAGTAGGATGATAAAACTGTACGTATGTTATTTGGGTGTCCTGGTTTTCTGTTTAAACAAACATCTAACAGGCCTTCAGCCAGATTACTATGCTTTGCTTTGGCCCATTGTTTATACTGCATAAGTCATTGCTCTCAGAAAATCTGAATACAAACTGTAAACTACAAAATGAACAAAATCTAAAAAGAGGCAAAAACCTAAACAAAATTAATAAACCAATGTAGCTGATGTGTTCTGAATACTTATAATTCTATTGATTATACACCGCACAGCCTCTAGATGGGTCTACATTACATGAGTTAAATGTATCTGCCCACCTTGAATATTACTTTGCATTTCGGTGCGTTCTATTGTTTTAACCGAATAGAGCAGTGTTTATATTTCTTTGGGTTTGAGTGTCTGCCAAGGTGTGTGCCTGTGTTTTGGTAGGAATATATTAAGTATCAGTGTGAATTTAGTCTTAACAGAAAACAAGAAAGAATTAAATAGGAAGAGTTTTGAAAAAATAGACACGCGTGTAAATATAATAAATGTTTTGTCACAGGGTCTCTTAAAAACATAAAATAACTACGGGCCTTATTCTGATCGGATCGGTGAAACGTGCGTACGGACGTGCACACCGAATGTTTTCTGCACTCTCACGGTGAGTGTGAGTCCGCCCACAGAACAGCCGCACACGGACGGTCACAGACACCAACAAAGGGGAGTGGCATACATTTGAGCATACGCCACCGTGCACGGACGGGTCTCAGCCTTCTTTGCTCGGAGACTCAGCGCGTCTCCCCGATCGTGAGGTGGATGTGCGTCCGAGCACGGTGGTGTACGCTTCACATATATTGGCCTGCAAATATTCCCTTTGAAGTATAATTAAGACAATTACTTAATTATACTAAGTGTAATGTAATAATTGATTTCTATTAATTAAATTGTCTACCTTAATAAACACCCTAATAAAACAACATTTTAACCCTCATTACATGTATGTTTATTATGTTCTAATGTGGCACTTTACTTACATTGGATTAAATTTTAAATAAAGTCATGTTGGTGTTAGACGTGGTCGATGTGTTTCAAAAATACATTAGCCTTGTATGTTTGTGTTGCAGTGAAAAAGTTGACACATGTCGACTCCTATGAATTGTGTATCCTGCTTTGTAAAGATGTAAAACATACTTTCAGTAAGGGTGTAGATGGTTAAAAAATAACTACCTGGACATATAGAAACGTGTATTTGGATTAATAGTACTTAAAAATAAACCAACCTTTACATGTTGAAAAGTGTAGAAAGAGAACCTTCCTATGTATTTCTGGGCTTTGTGTGGCTTGCAGGTAGTGCATGGCCGTAACTTGGGGGGGGCGCTGTGAGGTCCGGGGACAGCCAGCGGAGGTCCGGTGACAGTCCGGGGACTGGTGTAGTCGCTGTAGTGGCAGCTTACTTTCACACCGTCTGTTTCCTCCTAGCCCTATTTGCCTGGCGGCGGGAAGCGCTGATGACTTTGAAAAGACTTGCCAGACGCGATCGAGGCGGTTGTGGCACCGTGCATTTTGTGTGCACACCCCCTTGTACGCCCAGTTTTCCTCATTATTCCGGCCGCTCCCATAAAAACGCCCACATGCCGCCCACAATGACCGTGCTCTTGTGGACAGGTTTTTTCACACGGAGAGAACCGTCCATGAGCGGTGAGCTGTCGCCGCACATGCGCTTAGCGAAAGATACGCATGCGCAGACAAAAAAAAAAGCCCGATCCGACCGTGCCCGGTCCGACCGCACCAACCAGAATAAGGCCCTAAGGGAGTAATACCAGTAGTTATAAAATTAGAAACAATTATGTATTATTTATATGATATTCCTTGGGTAGTATTGAAACTGTGCTTATTATATGAAGATGTGTCCACACCAGGCAAATTTATACATGATATGCACACGACACGACCATCGTTAACATTATCGTCCATGTCTTCTAATGTGTGCATCTATCATTACCGATGCACCCTCCCATGCTTCATTAGCAATGTCCTTCATTGTCTTTACATACATGGCAATGGAGTATATTGCTAGCAAGAGCCATGCGCGCCAGTCCAGACACCACCCCCCCCCCCCCCCCTTTTTGTCGCTCTTCGCTCCAGGTGTCTATGCCTGGTCCTGTCGCTCCTGACAAATCATCGTCAAATGTGTACCTAGCTTGAGACTCTTAAAAATTTGCATGGACAGTGGAATGGTTAGCATTACTGCCTCACAGCGCTGAGGTCATGGGTTCGATTCCCACCATGTGTTATATATACGGGGCAGTACGGACGGTGTAATGGTTAGCATTACTGCCTTACAGTACTGAGGTCATGGGTTCTATCCCCACCATGTGTTATATATACAGGGCAGTACGGACGGTGTAATGGTTACATTACTGCCTCACAGCGCTGAGGCCATGGGTTCTATCCCCACCATGTGTTATATATACGGGGCAGTACGGATGGTGTAATGGTTAGCATTACTGCCTCACAGCGCTGAGGCCATGGTTTCTATCCCCACCATGTGGTATATATACGGGGCAGTACGGATGGTGTAATGGTTATATTACTGCCTTACAGTACTGAGGTCATGGGTTCTATCCCCACCATGTGTTATATATACAGGGCAGTACGGACGGTGTAATGGTTACATTACTGCCTCACAGCGCTGAGGCCATGGTTTCTATCCCCACCATGTGTTATATATACGGGGCAGTACGGATGGTGGAATGGTTAGCATTACTGCCTCACAGCACTGAGGCCATGGTTTCTATCCCCACCATGTGTTATATATACGGGGCAGTACGGATGGTGGAATGGTTAGCATTACTGCCTCACAGCGCTGAGGTCATGGGTTCTATCCCCACCATGTGTTATATATACGGGGCAGTACGGACGGTGTAATGTTTAGCATTACTGCCTCACAGCGCTGAGGTCATGGGTTCTATCCCCACCATGTGTTATATATATACGGGGCAGTACGGATGGTGGAATGGTTAGCATTACTGCCTCACAGCGCTGAGGTCATGGTTTCTATCCCCACCATGTGTTATATATACGGGGCAGTACGGATGGTGGAATGGTTAGCATTACTGCCTCACAGCGCTGAGGTCATGGGTTCTATCCCCACCATGTGTTATATATACGGGGCAGTACGGACGGTGTAATGTTTAGCATTACTGCCTCACAGCGCTGAGGTCATGGGTTCAATTCCCACCATGGCCCTAACTGTGTGGAGTTTGTATATTCTCCCTGTGCTTGCGTGCGTTTCCTCCGGGTACTCCGGTTTCCTCCCACATTCCAAAAATATACTGGTAGGTTAATTGTCTTCCAACAAAATTAACCCTAGAATGTCTGTGTGTGTGCGTGTACATGTGGTAGGGAATATAGATTGTAAGCTCCACTGGGGCAGGGACTGATGTGAATGTTCAAATATTCTCTGTACAGCGCTGCGGAATATGTGTGCGCTATACTGTATAAATAACTTGGAATGAATGTTATACAGAAGCCTGTTCTAATTTATTTTTCACATATAATGTAATGTTTATTAGTGACTCAATATTAATGAAAATCTCCACTAAAAACTCAGAAACAACCCAAATACTACTGTAGTATAACTTCAGGTTAATGACCTCCACAGTTCCCATTTTATTAACCCATGTTTGTATAACAAATTGCTAGTTCTCCAAAGCATGACAGTGTGAAGCACAATGCGAGCAATGTAAGTATATCCAGTCTGCTGTCTTACCAGTACACATTGATGGTAATTGGAGGAAAGCAAGTTGTGTTCTACAAAAGGCAAATTTATGTGGAATTCTCCTTTAAGAAATTATATTCTATTACAGTCTCATTCCTCTCAGTAATCATGCATTCGTGCCACGTCTGTTTTAGTAAGACTTATCGATCCTTAATAAATTTGGGGAGACAGCAGGTACACACTAAAGCAGATATTAACCCTTCACGTGAAAATCAAGTGAAATTGTCAAAATCGGTTTAAAAATTGCCAAGCCATTATTCACCACAATGACCCGTAATGTTACCTTATTAGGAAACAGAATCTTTTTTACACAACATTTTTTTATTTTAATTTATATAACAAATGTGAGCCACGCTGTCATTTTTTGCGGATATTTTGAACATCTATCACAGAGCTGTTTGGTACTCAAAGGGTTAATGAGCGATGGATTGATCACTGTTCCATCCCTTATTAAATATTCACTGCGTCACGTGCAAGGTCGTATGATCGGCTGCACATATTGGGATTTTTTAAAATTTATAATTTGATACTATTACTAATAGTGTTTGCTTTTCTGGGGTGCTTGTGTCAGTATGATGAGTTTGTTACTTTTGTATTATCACGGCGCCCCAGTTTCTTACGCACCCTACCCAGCGGGCGGGGCGGAGAAGGGCGTGAAAGCTTTGGATAAGGTGTATTCTACATTTCACCCAAATAATAATACACTGTTCATATACAATCTATATACCTGTACATATAGTCAACATAAATCCATTCTGGACTGGGAATGCCGACTAACCACACTGCCATGCTTGAGCGCTGTTACAATGGGAGCGTCATTATATTTCTTAATCTTTGAAAAAGAAATCGCACAGTCAGGGCACCTGTAGACCCCCCGCAGTGGCTTCCGATACAAGTTTTATTTGCAACCTAAAAATAATACAACCTGAAGTATAAAATAGTTTTCTTTACGTCATTACTTAATCATAGCGTTAACCCGGTGGCTCGCAAGATGTTTGATACTGAGATCTTGCTGTTTGTCTGTGTGGAATTAATGTGCAGAGAACACAAAGTCCTGTGATTTCCACAGGAAATCTCCCAACTCCCTCCGACTACACGTGGTTGGTCTCCAGCTATGGGCACTGATTAGCGTCTTGCCCTCCAACAGCAGTAGGTTACAATAAGCATCACTAACCCTAAACATCGGCACACATGCCAGCAGGATACGGTTACATACACTCCTTGATTGGAGTGGATTCATTTCCATGGCTAACAAAAGCATTTGTGTGCTGAGGAGGCTCATCACCACATCTGGGAGCACAGCCTGATTTAAGAAAAATTCCTTCATTTTCTTTCACGTCAATCACTTCAATATGTTTCTTTGCGTAGGTTTTTTTTGCAGGATAATTACTGATATTCTAATGTATGCTTTTTCTCCAATCAGAAAACATGTTTTCAATTTCTTATACAACGATGGTGGCCTTTTAAAAAGCATGAAAGGAACACGTGTCACGTTTATAATAAATCCTACAGATCACTCGAACCATGTAATATAATTTCTCTGTGATATAAAAGATGGATGAGAAGAGACAGCAATCGGCAGGTTGAGTCGCAAGACAGCAATCGGTAGGCGAGTCGCGAGACAGCAATCGGCGGGCGAGTCGCGAGACAGCAATCGGCAGGCGAGTCACAAGACAGCAATCGGCAGGCGAGTCGCGAGACAGCAATCGGCAGGCGAGTCGCGAGACAGCAATCGGCAGGCGAGTCACGAGACAGCAATCGGCAGGCGAGTCACAAGACAGCAATCGGCAGGCGAGTCACAAGACAGCAATCGGCAGGCGAGTCACAAGACAGCAATCGGCAGGTTGAGTCGCAAGACAGCAATCTTCAGGCGAGTCGCAAGACAGCAATCGGTGGGCGAGTCACAAGACAGCAATCGGCAGGCGAATCACAAGACAGCAATCGGCAGGCGAGTCACAAGACAGCAATCGGCAAGCGAGTCACAAGAGAGAAATATGCAGGCGAGTCGCAAGACAGCAATTGGCAGGCGAGTCACAAATAGAACGGTTTGATTAAGAAATAAACAGTAGGAACTGTTAAAAGTATTTAACAGCAAAGCACAAAAGTGTCCTGAGAGCAATTTCTAGGGGCAACTGTAGCTAGATGATATGGTGCCCAGAGCAAGGGTATGTTTTGGGACCCCCTGCTAGTCAATTTTTCCTTCTAATAGGAAGGTCCCTTAAACATTATGCAACATAGCACATTATGCCACACACTGTAATGTCCCTTACACAATATGCCACACACCATAATGCCCATTACACATTATGCCACACAAACCATAAGGCCCATTGCACATTATGCCACATCCCATAATGCCCATTACAAATTATGTCACACACTGTAATGCTTATTTCACTTTATGCCACAATGTAACGCCCATTTTACATTATGCCACACCGTAATGCTTTTTTCATTTTATTCCACACACTGTTATGCCTATTACATATTATATCTCACACCTTAATGCCTATTACATATTATACCTCACACCTTAATGCCTATTATATATTATGACACATACAGTTATGCTGCTTACACCATTTTATATCCCACACACAAAAATGGCACTTACAAAATTTTTCCCACAGCAAGGCTTCTAATTACTCCTTACCAGGTGTTTCATGGCAAAAGATGCAGCTTTCTGCATCTTCACCTGGCAGCACCAACATTCGGAGCACTTACGGGTACCGATATACATGCAGCGACAAGGGGGCAGAAGCTATGTCACTGGACCTCCCAACAGTGGTGTAACTTCCTACATGTTTGTTGTCAGGGTTTACATGTTCATTGCCAGGGCTTACAGTACATGCTTTTTGCCAGGGGTAATAAAATCCTAATTGTCTGGGGTAATGCTCGTTGCCAGGGGGTTGCTTGCTCATTGCCCGAGGGCTTACATGCTTGTTGCCAGGAGGTTACATGCTCATTGCCAGGGGTTTTCAGGCTCGCTGCACACCAGCGTTTCCAGAATAAAGCACTCCCCCCCCAAGAAGGGGCGAGGTGATGGACTACAGGCGCCGTTGGCTGAGCGGTACCCACTCATTACATATGTATGCGGCGGGGACCCGCTTATTTAATATGCACTGCACTGGGTCCCTGCTCATTAGATATGCACAGGGCGGGACCAGCTCATCGCTCACTGCTGCTTGAGTCGCCTGTCAGTTCAGCTGGCGGCACCCACCACAGGCCGCTCCCCCAAGGGTCTGTCACATATGTAGCTACGCTATTGACTGTATGCGCTGTCCAGTAGAACCTTTAGCATCTGTTTCATCCAATGCAGTGGCCCTTTTTGGAGGGGAGCAAGGTCTCTTTCTGCAGATTACATGCATACAGAGACTCTGCTCCCTCCCGCCAGCATCTCCAGTCCCACAGACATGTCTGACTGTGATGACCTATGAGGCACTGCATTTATTTCAGAGCTTACAGTGCGGCAACATTTGTATCTGGCTGGTGTAGAACTCCAAAGGTGGCCCTAACGGTCTGAATAGTCTCATTGGGCCTTATTTTGGTTCATTCTTTCTGACAAAATCCTTCTTAGATGGACAAAACCATGTGCACTGCAGGGGGGGCAGATGTAACATGTGCAGAGAGAATTAGATTTGGGTGAGTTATTTTGTTTCTGTGCAGGGAAAATACTGACTGCTTTATTTTTACACTGCAATATAGATGCAGTAAAACCCCACCCAAATCTAATTCTCTCTGCACAAGTAACATCTGCCCCACCTGCAGTGCACATGGTTTTGCCCATCTAAGAAGGATTTTGTCAGAAAGAATGAACCAAAATAAGGCCCATTGTGTTATAACAATGTCCTTGTTTTGGAGTCTACTTTTTAGCATATAACTATAGTTCCATATTTAATAAATCACATGACAGAGTGACTGAACTGGTTTTGTTAATAGCTGCAGAGTTTAATAATGGGCATATGTAATGAGCGGTTCATTACATATGCACTATAGCTACTGCCTGTCCTGCTTTCACACTGCAAACCTGCTTGAGACCCGATATTTATGTGCGGTGTGAAAGGGGTTTAAAACGGTAATATACAGTTTTAAATACCGTTTCAAAATACCGAGTCTCAAACGTTAGGGGCCATAAGGGGCTATTGCAGAGTTGGAATGCTATAAATAAATAAATAGGCATAACTGAAAAAAGTGTATGTGGAAATACAAATGTGTCCAAATACATCGATCCCCTCGAGCACTACAAGTCACATCACACATAGCATCGTCATAATATGCATTATGCCTATATACTGTGCGCAATCGCAGCTGTATCTGCTTAGGGGGTGATTCAGGACCACTTGCTAAGCAGCTATTCTTCGCTGTTTAGTTAGCGGCTTAATGCCGCCGGCCGGGTCAACGAATGCACGTCCCCCACCACCCCGTGAAAGGCCCCCGTCAGCTTGAGATGTGTTCGTGCAGCAGTATGGGAAGAAATAATTCAAAGATCGCCGACCATCGAATTAGTTTTTTCCCCGTTCGCAAATAAAAATCAGTTTATACTGACTTTTATTTGGTTTGGAAATTGCTCAAAAAGGGGGGGGGGCGCTGATGTCATTTGCGTGCATATCGCATTCACACATGGGTACGTCCTCAAAATATCTCACTGAAATATAAAAATATAAATATTGAATAAGCCATTATCCAAATTGCTTCTGGTCCCAAACATGTTGGATAAGGGGTACGCAACCTTTATATACTTTATTTATAACTAAGGAAAACCAATATAAGCGGCGCTTTAGGGACTACAATTCAAATATCAAAATATGATTTATTTGTATAAAAAGACACAATAAATACAATGTACAGTACCACCGGCCGGCAGGAAATAAAATTATTCCAACATAAACAAACAAAGATCAATTCTTAAAAACATAATGCTGCATAAATAAATGCCTCCTCCCCAATTGAAATATTCCAGCAAATGGACCCTTTTTTTAAAAGCTCTTTTTAGCCTTGGGTGAAATTTTGCATAAATTGCTAATGAAATACTGTCCTGTTAGTCTCAGGGAGAATCAGCATCAGGTAATTAGCGGTAAGCAGGTTAGTCAGTCACACTTTCAGAACTTGGTTAGTCTTTTTAGACCAGGCAACTTTAAACAAGCTGTTAAATGCTCACTCATTCAGCAATTTGATAAAGAATGAATTTGATACTTATGCTCCTTTTGACCCAGGCAGGACGGTTTGGAAGTGTATTCCACTGGGGGTGAGATGCGGCTCCCTTAGAGCGGGTCCCCGGCTGCTGATCTTTCCAGCTTACGCAGCTCTCTCAGGGACTCCCGGCTCTGATGTTAATGTCCCCGTCTCGAATGGTGGGGGCGAGGTGCGGCTCACCTGGAGCGGGTCCCCGGCTGCTGCGAGGTGCGGCTCACCTGGAGCAGGTCCCCGGCTGCTGGTCTTCCCGTATTGTGCAGCCTTTTCAGGGACTTCCAGCTCCGGCGTTCGTTTCCCCGGCTCGAGTGGCAGCAGTAGTCGGAAGTGACGGTAGTTAGATGACGCGTTTCCCCGCCTTCAATACGTCAGCGGCTTCATCAGATAATTTATCTGATGAAGCCGCTGACGTATTGAAGGCGGGAAAACGCGTCATCTAACTACCGTCACTTCCGACTACTGCTGCCACTCGAGCCGGGGAAACGAACGCCGGAGCTGGAAGTCCCTGAAAAGGCTGCACAATACGGGAAGACCAGCAGCCGGGGACCCGCTCCAGGTGAGCCGCACCTCGCAGCAGCCGGGGACCCGCTCCAGGTGAGCCGCACCTCGTCCCCACCATTCGAGACGGGGACATTAACATCAGAGCCGGGAGTCCCTGAGAGAGCTGCGTAAGCTGGAAAGATCAGCAGCCGGGGACCCGCTCTAAGGGAGCCGCATCTCACCCCCAGTGGAATACACTTCCAAACCGTCCTGCCTGGGTCAAAAGGAGCATAAGTATCAAATTCATTCTTTATCAAATTGCTGAATGAGTGAGCATTTAACAGCTTGTTTAAAGTTGCCTGGTCTAAAAAGACTAACCAAGTTCTGAAAGTGTGACTGACTAACCTGCTTACCGCTAATTACCTGATGCTGATTCTCCCTGAGACTAACAGGACAGTATTTCATTAGCAATTTATGCAAAATTTCACCCAAGGCTAAAAAGAGCTTTTAAAAAAAAGGGTCCATTTGCTGGAATATTTCAATTGGGGAGGAGGCATTTATTTATGCAGCATTATGTTTTTAAGAATTGATCTTTGTTTGTTTATGTTGGAATAATTTTATTTCCTGCCGGCCGGTGGTACTGTACATTGTATTTATTGTGTCTTTTTATACAAATAAATCATATTTTGATATTTGAATTGTAGTCCCTAAAGCACCGCTTATATTGGTTTTCTTTGATTTTGTCTTTTCTAAGGGTTGAGTATCCCTTATAAGCGGCAGCATAGGACTATAATTAGTGCCCTGCGCTTGGTTATAACAATTGTCTATTTTTATTTATAACTAAATGGATTTTTTTATAGCTACTTATTTTTCCTTATAGCTGCGTGCAGGATTACAGTATTCCAAGACTACAGTATACGGAGTTGCTATATTTGAATGTGCGGTTATATTTTGTATTTGTTGTATAATTGACAATATTTAAACGTGCTGTCCTAAAAATCTAAAATACAGATACATTTTATTTTATAAATATATATGTTGTACTACCGTGTTTCCCCGATAATTAGACCTACCCCAGATTTGGACCATTTGTCCAAAATAAGCCCTCCCCCGAAATTAAGACCTATGAAATTTCTCATGTATTTTTTTGCATTTGTCAAAGTGTAGCCCTGCTCAGCCCTGCTCAGCCCCGCTCAGCCCCGCTCAGCCCCGCTCAGCCCCGCTCACCCCCGCTCACCCCCGCTCACCTCCGCTCACCTCCACTCACCTCGCCTGTTCAGTAATACCGCGGCTCCCGTTCCCAGGGATGCATTGCGGTAGGCGCGGCGTGACGTCACGCCGCGCACATCACGCGGCTGCTGATCAGTGCACACAGCGCCGGCGGGGCTGAGATCCGGTACACAAACACAAACAGGTGGGGGCATGTGGAAGATTGGTTGACTGGGATGGGAATTGTGGACTGGGGCGTTTTTTTAAAGGAGTAGTGGGGCATATTTTTAAAGGAGCAGTGGGGCTGTCAAGGTCTATTAAAATAAGCCCTCCCCCAAAAATAAGACCTATGGTCTTTTTTGATAGAAAAAAAAAATAAGACAGTGTCTTATTATCGGGGAAACACGGTAGTTTGTACAGTTATTACCTTACAGTATCTTCATGATTTGTTACATGACTTTAAATTATTTATGCTTTTGTAAGTAACAGGTGCTCGGGACCAGAAGAATTTTGGATAACGGATTATTCCGTATTTCGAAATATTTTTATATTTCGTTGAGGTATCTTGAGGTATCTTGCATTTATGTTATACAAACACATCAAACGGGATGCAGTCAAAATCCCGACGGTCAAAATCCCGACGGTCAAAATACCGACAGCAATTGACAGACAGTCAAAATCCCGACATGGTCAAAATCCCGACATTTAAAATCCCGACATGGTCAAAATACCGACAAGGTCAAAATACCGACATTTAAAATCCCGACAAGTTCAAAATACCGACATATAGAATGTAGACAGGTGAAAAAGTCAACATGACTTTCGGGCGACAGGTCGCGAGGTCGACATGGGTTTTTCACTGTTTCTTGACCCGACATGTGCCGACAGGCGGTATTTCATGCCCTACCATCCACTAGGGCGTGGTGGGAGAATAAAATAGTGGCCCTTATTCTGGTTGGTGCGGTCGAGCCGCATATGCGGCTCCGACCGCACCAGACGAATCCCCGCCCACCCTACGGATCGCCACGGCCGTCCGTACACGGACGGCTGGCGATCCGCATAAAAATGGTGGAGGCTACGCCTCCACCATGGTGGGAGCTGCCCCCTGCATTCGATGGTCGTCGACCATCGAAGGCAGGTCCGCACGCCGCGGCAGCTCCCGCAAGCTGAGACCACACGGACAATCGTCCGTGTGGTAGCTTGTATGGGGGCTGAAAGCTGACATCCGGCGACGTCAGCTTTCCGCCCCCATGAGTTGCGTCATGCCCTCATTAGCATGCGTACGCCCCGCGTTTGCATGGGAACGCCCATGAAACGCGGGGCGTATACATAGGGAAATGAGGGCATGAAGCCCCTCACTCCCCTATACGCCCCCTTTGCGGCGTAGTAAATTTATGTGCGGCGAATTCGCCTGCACATGCGCAGATTGACCTCTGCGCATGTGCAGACGGAAAACATCGGCGGTACGGCCGCACGCGGGCCGTACCGCTCGAATCTGAATAAGGGCCAGTGTGCCGAGCGTAGCGAGGCACCGTGCCCGAAGCATTGCGAGCGCAGCGAGCTATGCGAGGGGCTGCGGTTGACTTCCAACTGTGTCCATGTCGACTGTGTCGACATTCAGGTAAAAAAACTGTGAAAAGCCCATATCGACCTCGCGAGCTGTCGCCCGAAAGTCATGTTGACTTTTTCACCTGTCTACATTCTATATGTCGGTATTTTGAACTTGTCGGGATTTTAAATGTCGGTATTTTGACCTTGTCGGTATTTTGACCATGTCGGGATTTTAAATGTCGGGATTTTGACCATGTCGGGATTTTGACTTTCTGTCAATTGCTGTCGGTATTATGACCGTCGGGATTTTGACCGTCGGGATTTCATACCGAATCCCATCAAACACATGAAATACACACACATATATTTTATTTGTGCAGGAAACAAGGTTTTAAAACATGAAACAAAGTTTATGTACAATCTCAGGTACTGAATTTGAATGCTCAATTTCATTTTCTTGCACATATTTAGTGCCAGTTACATATCATGTCCCCATCTGTAACTGGCACTACAGTTACAGATATACCCAGTAGGTTTTTAGCAACAACAAAAAAAAGTACATTTTAGAAACTACGGTTTTCGGGATTAATTTAGATAACAGATATTTGGATAAGCGATACGCAACCTGTATTATTATAAAAATTATTATTTATTATTTTATATTAGAGCTAAGGTTTATTGCAGGTCATTCAATTCAATACTTTTTATTGACAGTTTCTTGTATAGTGCAGTAGATTCCGTTGCGCTTTACAATTGGAAACAACAGTGATGAAACAAACTGGGTAGAAACAAACCGACATAGAGGTAGGAGGGCCCTGCTCGCAAGCTTACAATCTAATACTAACCATCAATAAAGCCCCCACCCTAAAACAGTCATTATGTCGACACCATTAGGTCGACATGGAAAAGGTCGACATGGGTCTAGGTGAACATGGGAAAAGGTCAACATGATTCTAGGTCGAACGGTCATTAGTTCGACAGGTCGTTAGTTCGACAGTGTCTAGGTCGACAGTCAAAAGGACCCCATGTTGACCTTTTGACTGTCGACCTAGACATTGTCGAACTAATGACCTGTCGAACAAACGACCTGTCGAACTAATGACCTTTCCACCTAGAACCATGTCGACCTTTTCCCATGTCGACCTAATGGTGTTGACTTAATGACTGTCCACCATCATGCTGTAGACCAAATGATCCCAACCCATGCAACTTAAGGAATTGGATCTTACACTATTGGCCCCCATACACTATTCAATTCACTCGCAATTTGGGATCTTTTCCTGCGATTGCGGTGATCAATGGCAGGAAAAGAGCCTAAATGCAGGTGATTGACAGCAGGTCCGATGCGATGTAACGTCCACAGCACATATTGTTGTGGACCACTACAGCTCTACATTGTTCTGCTTCTAAGTATAAAGCAGACGTAAAAAAAAGGGGTCACTAGCCAAACTTTTTGGACTTATTATATATATATATATATATATATAAAATAAAAAAAAGTTCATAAAGCTTCAAATAAATAAGTACAAGATGATGTAAAACCAAAACCACAACAATAAAGTACTAAATGCAACACTTGCAGAGGTAAATTATTGTAAAAAACGCAGGGCCGGCGCCGCCACTAGGCAGTGTTAGGCATTTGCCTTGGGCGCCGGCCACTGGGTGGCGGTAGTCGGGAGCAGGGCAGGAGGGAGAGCTGGAGGTCTGAATTAGCGGGCAGAAGGGAGGGCTCGCTGCGCTGTGTGCAGTTCAGTCCCGGTGCATGTTAACTGACATTTTCCTCCACCCGCACCGCATACAGCCAAGTGCTCAGCGCTACCCGGCTGAGCGGCTGTACACGGTGCGGGTGGAGGAAAATGTCAGTTAACATGCACCGGGACTGAACTGCACACAGCGCAGCGAGCCCTCCCTCCTGCCCGCTAAGCCAGACCTCCAGCTCTCCCTCCTGCCCGCTGAGCTAGACCGTCACCCGAGCTCCTCCTGAAGGGTGAGTAGCACGGCGGCCGTATCCCTCTCCCCCCAGATCAGCGCGCCGGCGGCGGCATCACGCATCACCCCCCCCCAGGAGCAGCACGGCGGCTGTATTCCTCCCCACCCCCCACCCGTAGAGCGGGTGAGTGCCGGGGCGCCCCCCCACCTGGGGCGCTCCGGCACCTTGCACCGGCACTGAAAAAACGACATAAGAAATATGAATACAAAGTTCCTTACACACATCTCAAATGACAATTTCAAACACAAACACAAATGATGAACCCAAAAATAGGCGCCACTAAAAGCAATTACAGCAATATACTATTGTAGTCTTTCATGAACGCTGGGCACTTGCTAAATGCAATTGTACCTGATGATGCCAATGTCATATATTTATGTATACAGATGCCATATCCACAATATACTGTATATTCAGATTGTTATAAACCATACTAGAGACAGGGGGTGAGAATTAATAGGATGAGTGATCCAGAAAGTGATAGATTTGGTTTTTTAAAGCGGCAATCATTTACACTGCAAAACCAGTCTGATTTTGCAGTGTAAATGATTGCCGCTTTAAAAAAAAAACCCTGAAGATTTCTTACCAAATCTCTCACTTTCTGAATCTCTCTTCCTATTAAATTTCACCCTTTGGATCTTATTCTGGTCCACACACAGCGCTGCGAACTTAGAAATGTAAGGAGGAAACTGATTGGCTAGTACTTTAGTTCTCAAAATGTTATCTCTCTTCGAGCTTTGATAAATAAACCCACTTACATTTTTTATATAATACATATTATTATACTTAGTATTTAATTACATTTCTAGTGCACACAACTAAATGAACAGATAATTGTAAAGTGGAACATTAAGTGGTGCTAACAGTCAGATCCAAAGTGTTTCCTGGCCATTTCTTCCGGATAGAGTTGCCCAATTAACAAGACAAACACAAAATAAATCCATACACATGTGTCAGTATTGATTGCGTGATTGGTCTTCAATTGAGAGCTTTTAAAGAAGCTCGTCCAGTAAGAATCTACCATGTATGAGCGGTGTCTAGACTCCGACAGCAAAGGGTTTAAAAGACTAGATATTGCGTCAGCTAGGCAACCAGATTTTACTAACAAGGTCCAGATGTTAGTGACAAGTAAAAAGATACAAAGGGGGAATTGAAACGTTTTATCAAATGTATGGATGGTAGATCATGTGGCCAAATTTAAATGGGGAATTTTATCACGCATACGAGCCCATTAAGCGCCTAAACCCAACCAAACTAATGCACAGCTTCTCAAACTCGGTCCTCAGGCCCCCAGGCAGTGCGTGTCTTCCAGGTCTCCTCACAGAATCACAAATTAAATAATTAGCTCCACCTGTGGATCTTTTAAAATGTGGCTATGAGAAATTGATGAACTTGTTTACCTGCCTGGTGACTTTGAAAACATAAACTGTGTGGGGTCCTGAGGACTGACTTTGAGAACCCCTGGATGCAATGAGGAAAGTCCCGTATGGGCGCACAAATGGGTGACTTTTCTCATCTTTTAATTTGCTATACCCCTTTCAGTGAGCTGAAAAGAGGTGTGCACGCTTATCGCCAACAATTGATTTACCCCCATTGTATTGCTTTGGAAATACTATTGCAGTTTATGCTCTAAAGATAGAAAGGTACTTATAGGCTGCTTAGCATTAATTGAAACAAATGTGTACAATACACTTTTCTACAACATCGACTATAAGATATGGATGATAAAAGGTTATAAGGTGGCACATTTAATTATGCTAAACAAATGTCCATAAACCAAACCTCCAATTGCTCAAATTAACAAACTTTGCTGAAATGATATCTTCTATATATCAGCCCAGATCTGTCACCTGTATAAAGCTAGGCGGTGAAGCTATAAAACCAGCCTTCCTTTGAGCTAGTTGAGTATCTGAAGCATCATATTTGTAGGTTCGATTATACTCTCAAAATGGCCAGAAAAATAGAACTTTCATGTGAAACTCGACAGTCGTTTAATATTCCTACAACGATGTGTACTACTCCCTTCAGAGAACAGTCTTTAACCAGAGTAGAAAGAGAAGTGGGAGGGCCCTGTACACAACTAAGCAAGAAGGCAAGTACGTTAGAGTCTCTAGTTTGAGAAATAGACGCCTAACAGGCAGCTTTATTAAGTGGTACCCACAAAAGGCCAGTGTCAATGTCTACACTGAAGAGTCAACCTTGGGATGCTGGCCTTCTAGGCAAAGAGTGGCAAAGAAAAAGCCATATCTGAGACTGGCCAATAAAAGGAATAGATTAATATGGGCAAATGGACACAGACATTGGACAGAGGAAGATTGGAAAAAAGTGTTATAGACAGTCTCATCGAGTGTTGAAGTGTTTGGATCACACAGTAGAACATTTGTACAATGCAGTACAAGTGAAAATATGCTGGAGGAGGACCTGACGCCATCCGGCAAGTATTGTGGAGATAATGTGATGTTCTGGGACTGCTTTGGTGCTGGTAAAGTGGGAGATTTGTACAAGGTAAATGTATTTTTAATAAGGAAGGCTATCTCTCCATTTTGCAACGCCATGCCATACCCTGTGGACAGTGCTCGATTGGCGTCAATTTCCTCCTACAACAGGACAATGACCCAAAGCACACCTCCAAATAATGCAAGAACTACAGTATTTATTGAAGAAGCAGGCAGCTGGTATTCTAACTGTAATGGAGTGGCCAGTGCAGGGATCCGATTTCAACCCCATTTAGCTGCTGTGGGAGCAGCTTGACAGTATGGTACCCAAGAAGTGCTTATCAAGCCAATCCAACTTGTGTGAGGAGCTTCAGGAAGTGTGGGGTGAAATTTCTTCAGATTACCTCAACAAATTACCAGCTAGAATGCCAAAGGTCTACAATGCTGTAATTGCTGCAAAAGGAGAATTCTTTGACGAAAGTAAGGTTTGAAGGGCAAAATTATTATTTTTAAAAAAAATCATTATTTATAACCTTGCCAATGTCTTGACTAAATGTTCTATTCATTTTAAAACTCATTTGGTAAATAAAAGTCAGTTTTCATGCAAAACACGAAATTGTCTGGGTGACCCCAAACTTTTGAACGGTAGTGTATATATTGTCATGTTTATTATAAATAAAAAAAATGGTTGGAAAAAAATGAGTATACAAAACTTTACTTCCAAACTAATGGTCCAGTGTGACAAACTGTCAAGGTGATAAATGTTTAGGTATTTGTTAAAAAAAGATGTTAGTCCATCGAGTTCAACCTATACTAAATAAACGTTTAGAAATTTTAGAAATTTGTCTAACCCTTTTCTTAAATGTATTTAGTGAGTCTGCTAGCACAGCCTCTCCCGGCAGAGAATTCCCTACCTTATCTGCCCTTTTAGTATTCCCTCCAATCATTTCCCTACAACTGATGTAAGACTCACTGATCTATAATTACCTGTATCCGTTCTCTTACTATTTTTAAATATTGGTACTAGTGATGAGCGGGTCCGGATCTCCGAGATCCGGATCCGCACGGACGTCCTGAATCCGAATCCGGATCCAGGACGTCCGCGGACTCCCGCGCAGGCCCGGAGCCGAAATCGAGGCCCGACGTCACATTGGTGACGTCGGATTCTCGCGAGATCCGGATTACATAAAAGCCGGGACCCGCCGCCGCCATCTTCATTCTGTGGGGCGACGCAGAGCAGGCAGCAGTGCTGCCAGAGAGGGGGGTTTTATTTATTGCTCCGTGAGGGGGGTTTGCTGGAGCGTTGTGTGTGTCACTGTGCTGCTTGCTGCTAAAGAGCTGCAAGTACAGAGGGGGTTTAATCATTTTTATTGTGCTGCTGGAGAGTGATTTTTTTTTTCTATATTGCTGTAGCCTGCTCATCTGTAATTTGTGTCACTGCTGCTGCTACAGAATACTACAGACAGAGGGGGGTTTATTGTACTGCCGCAGAGGGGGTTTTCTTTCTATATTGCTATAGCCTGCTCATCTCTAATTGTGTCACTGCTGCTGCTAGCCTGCTACAGAATACTACAGACAGAGGGGGGTTTAATAATTTTTATTGTGCTGCCAGAGAGGGTTTTTGTGCTGCCTGGCTACCTGTTATATGGTTGTAAACACCTACCAGGCAGTCACCTCTGTTGTTGCCAGTGCCACTACCTTGTACCTACCTCTCAGAGTATATAAAAAAAAAAAAAAAAAATTAAAAATATATAAAAATATTAAAAAAAATAATTAAGTTGTTGTTGTTGCTGACACCACTGGCTGCCGTTAGATATCGCAGACTCAGTAATTAAATTTTTAACTGTGGTTTGCTGACGCCACTTGTTGTGTTACCTACCAGTGTATCCACTTTTGTATCTTGCTGCTGTTGTCACTGGCTAGTGACAACAACCAGCTGATATCTGGGTATCCAGTTTGCTGCCACCGCTGCCGTTACATATATCGCAGTAAATAACTCCGGTTTGCTGACGCCACTTGTTGTGTTACCTACCAGTGTAACTATCCACAAAATAAATATTGTATCTTGCTGCTGTTGTCACTGGCTAGTGACAACCAGCTGATATCTGGGTATCCAGTTTGCTGCCACCGCTGCCGTTACATATATCGCAGTAAATAACTCCGGTTTGCTGACGCCACTTGTTGTGTTACCTACCAGTGTAACTATCCACAAAATAAATATTGTATCTTGCTGCTGTTGTCACTGGCTAGTGACAACCAGCTGATATCTGGGTATCCAGTTTGCTGCCACCGCTGCCGTTACATATATCGCAGTAAATAACTCCGGTTTGCTGACGCCACTTGTTGTGTTACCTACCAGTGTAACTATCCACAAAATAAATATTGTATCTTGCTGCTGTTGTCACTGGCTATATATAGTCCACTGGTGCTGCACTGCTGCCTGCACTGAATCTGCCAGTCTGGTGGTCTGTGGTCTGGGGCTCACAGCCTAATAAATAATAATGCCCTATATCTTATCTAGTTACCTGTGTGGTCTGGGGCTTACTGGCTAATAAATAATTAAATATTGCCTGCCTAATAAATAATTAAATACTGCCGTATATCTCTACCTTTGTGATCTGGGGCTCACTGGCTATACTGCCGTATATACCGTCTGGTCTGGGGCTCACTGGCTAATAAATAATTAAATACTGCCGTATATCTCTACCTTTGTGGTCTGGGGCTCACTGGCTATACTGCCGTATGTACCGTCTGGTCTGGGGCTCACTGCCTAATAAATAATTAAATACTGCCGTATAGCTCTACCTTTGTGGTCTGGGGCTCACTGCCTAATACTGATGTATCTGTATAACTGCCTGCTGGTGCATACCCACTGACATATATTAATTGCACTCCAGTGGCGCTGTTCTGTGACATAACTCCGCTGCAGTGCCACTCTTACATGAGCCATGTGTTTGGGCCGCACACTTGTGTGGCTTAGCATAGTTATCCAGCTACCTCGGTGCAACCTTTTGTCCTAAAAACAATATTGTAAGGTGTGAGCTGTTCAGAATAGACTGTAAATGAGTGGAAATGAATGTTATTGAGGTTAATATAGCGTAGGAGCAAAAAAAACACCCAAATTCTGCGATTTTAGCAGTTTTTATGCTTTTTAACAAAAAAATCAGAACCCAAAACCCAAAAAATCCAAACACAAAACACTTAGGAGGTGTTTTGCCAAAACCCATTAGAACCCAAAACCTCAAGGTAATCAGAACCCAAAACCCAAAACCCAAAACCTGAAAAGTGGCCGGTGCACATCTCTAATTGGTACTACTTCAGCTAATCTCCAGTCCCTTGGTACTAAGTCAGATGAAATTAAATTAAAATAAATAAAGAAATGCAATGGCCTGGCTAATTCCAAGCTCAGTTCCATCAGAATCCCATCTGGTTCTGATGATTCAGTTATTTTTATTTAGCAGAGTCACTTTTGGACATATTCAGCAGTAAGGAGGTCATTCTAGTTGTTTTGGCCCGTTGCGAATTTGCAATGGGGACCGATGTTGTAGAGACTACGCATGCGCATAGTCTCTGAGGCACTCGCAGCAGGGGGTTGTGCGGGAGGCGTACCCACAAAAAAGCTGTGTGTGTCCAGGAAACCGCTGGGAATGGGAGTGGCTTCCTGTCTTCCGTGGGTGGGCAGCTGATGTCACCAGATGTCAGCTGCCCACTACTGCTACTTTTTTTGTTCCATGTTTGAGATCTGGGTATGCAGACACGGGTTGACCCGTTCTCACTGCATAAAAACCTGTGTTAAAAGGAAAATTACCGGGTAGAACTTCTTCAGTGAGAATGGGGGTCCGCCGCTGCAGTCCCCAGTGAGAACACTGAATTATAAATGTTGTAATCTCCTTTCCTGTTCATGTATTATTATTATTATTTTTTTTGGGGGGGGGGGTTGTTTTGAGCTGTTTTCTTTTTGAATTCTACTCTAGCTGCTCTGATTTGTTTGTTTTTTGCAAGCTCTATTATAATCCTTATACAATTTATGCAAAATGCCTCCTTGTTCCTTATATAGCTTAAAATAAGTAAATGCTCTTCTTTCTTTCTATTTCTTCCCTTACCTTCTTATTCAACCAAATTGGTTCAGACCTGCTACTTTTACCTTAATTACACTTATTTGTTAATGTGTCCAGCAACTTTTTTACAGGCGTCCCACATTTCCCCCACGTTTTTGGAACTAGGACCACCCATTTTCAATGGTCTAATTCAGCCTATATCAGTGGCAAATGCAGGATTTTTAGAGGAGGGTTTCAAAATGTAAACCAAAATCTCCCACCCTGCAGCGCATTGGAGTAAGTTCGGGAGTTTGGGGTAGCGGTAACAGCCCTGAAAATTGGTCTTTTTATGCACTGGATAATGTATGTGGAACACAGCATTAATATTTAACAGTACAGATGGTCTGTATAGGCTGTTATAAACATTTAAATAACATAAGTGGTCAGGAAAAGGTGAAACATATAATCAATAAATACACAAACATAATAGAACCAGTACTGCACTAATCTCACAATCCCCCACTTCATGGTAAGGCTCCTGTCTCTTCCTCCTGCCAGCTACTCTCTGGTCCATTGCAATGTTTGAGGGCTCAGTTCCACACATACAATAAATGTGGTAGAAGAAGCTGGTGCACTGGGCATGTGCAGCAGCTCCGCTCTGTCCCTTACACTGCATGATGTGGTGGCAGCTCTACTGATCATATTATATACCAGTGCTATTGTTGACATAAGTTAAGGCACTTGCCAAGAGGAGGGTGGTTTCAGGGCAACCAGAAACCCCCCTGCATTTGCCTATGCATATGAAGAATCTATAAGTGTCAAAAGACTAGATATAAAGACAAAAAAAGCATAAAAGGAAGACATAACAACTTGACTATCACATAATGATGCAAATTAAAGTATTATTAATGTTAGTTAACGCTTCATTATTCATTTATTTATTTTTATTCACACTTTGAATTAGCTGCAATAAGAGGTTGTGAGCTGGGGAAACCCAATCAGAAGCCACAATGTTCCAGTTTTCTGATTCTCCATTGGTCATCCAGCTCACACCCCTCTTCACAGTGCCACAGTCACTGATTACTGAAAAATAACAACCAAACAATTGACAAACACTGGTACAAAAATAACGTTTGTTCCAAAAACTACAAATATATATGTTGCCATTTTAAATCAAAACGGGGTAAATTTATTAAATCTTCTAAAACTGAAAGAGGTGAAAAATGATAGAATCTAATTTGTTGCAACATCACCTCTTTTAATTTTTGAAGCATTAATTTACCCCAGTGAGCCTCATTTAATTTTAATTATTACTGCACTAATTAGCACTCAACTTAATCTGACTTTTCATGTACACTGTCTCTCACAAACATCATAATAACAGACTGAACCTTACAGAGGCCAGAAAAAGCCCCCAAAAAAGGGGTACTTCCTCATCTTTGCGGCCACCAATAAGCCAATTACGTTAGCCGCTACTTAACCGATACATAAGGATTTTTGGCGAGGGAACCTGGAGGACCCACGTCACCACCTGGGGTCCACGCCACCCTCCTGTGTCCACGCCAGCATCTATTACCTTTAGTAAAGTTGTGACGAATGAAGTGGAGCGAGCCACCGAGCCTGAAGCATGACGAGCGAAGAGAGCCCGCGCGGGGACCATGATGCTTAGCAGCACTACGTAAGTTCCGTAGCGTAAGCGGTGGCTGCAAAGATGAGGAAGTACCAAAAAAAAACGTTTTATTGCACCCTCAGTAAAGTTTATAAGACCAATAGATGTCAGTGTACTGCAGTCATTTACTTTTCAGTATACGTCAGAAGATAATGCTACGTTACCTAAAGTAATCCATTTTACAGAAGATCTCCTTGTTTTTTATATAGCAGCTGTTGTGCTGCCTCAGCGACGTCCTGCACACAGAACACTCCAGACACCTGACATGCCAAATTAAATTATTCACCTAAAGGAAAAACAAAACACACGATCAATTATATTATTTTTTTTATTTAGAAATCAGTTTAAAAAAGTCTAATATAATTATATACTTCCCAACTGTCCCATTTTTCGCAGGACTGTCTCGTTTTTTTGGGGACAGTCCCGCCCCCTGCCCGGGGCCGGAAGTGTCCAGCAGGGGGAGGGGCAGTTAAGAGTCCAAGGGAATAGACTCTGTCGGCATGCGCACAGCATCTATTAAAACAGGGTATGGCCCAATGGCGTCTCATTTGCATAGACCATGCCCTAATTTGCATACGGCGTGCCCCGTTTTCGGACGCGCACGAGTGTCCCTTTTCTACAAAAGAAGAAGTTGGGAGGTATGTAATTAGCTATATTTATTTCTATTTATACTTATTCTGGTTCACTCGCAAAGGCAAATTCCTTTTCAAATGGATAAAACCATGTGCACTGCAGGTGGGGCAGATGTAACTTGTGAGGAGAGAGTTAGATTTGGGTTAGTTAGCATGATTACTAAAAATCCATTCTCCGCCTTTTCTGTATCAAATAGGACAGTACAGAGGAACGCTCCCTAGATGTAATGTAACAGTTGGAAGGGGCATAAAATACACAAAACCAATATCTGTAAAAACAAAGGAATTATAATTACATTTATCAATGACAAAATAAAACTAAATTTAAATTGATGGTAAAGTATTTCCATTATGAGTATGTCAATTTGCTAAAAAAAAATCAGACTAGAAAAATATTTATGTTTTATCTTGTCCGGGCATTGCCTAATTTTGCCCATTGTTACCTATGCAAAATTGATAACTGCCTCATATGGGCCCAGTGGCGCTGGAACGTTTTTAGGTTGGGGGGGGGGGGCAAGATATAATCTCATTTTGGCGCCCCCTAAATTGCTATATGTTACCCCCTAATAGTTAATGAAATATGTTTTCATCAATAGTAATAGAGTAACAGAAAAACACTATAGTTTTATTAGTAACAAAATAACATTTGTCCAGCACATGTCCCCACATCCCTCATATGTCCAGCACATGTCCCTATAACCCTCATATGTCCAGCACATGCCCCCACATCCCTCATATGTCCAGCACATGTCCCTATAACCCTCATATGTCCAGCACATGCCCCCACATCCCTCATATGTCCAGCACATGTCCCCACACCACTCATTTGTCCAGCACATGTCCCTATAACCCTCATATGTCCAGCACATGTCCCTATAACCCTCATATGTCCAGCACATGTCCCTATAACCCTCATATGTCCAGCACATACCCTCACATCCCTCATATGCCCAGCACATGTCCCCACACCACTCATTTGTCCAGCACATGTCCCTATAACCCTCATATGTCCAGCACATGCCCCCACATCCCTCATATGTCCAGCACATGTCCCCACACCACTCATTTGTCCAGCACATGTCCCTATAACCCTCATATGTCCAGCACATGCCCCCACATCCCTCATATGCCCAGCACATGCCCCTACATCCCTCATATGCCCAGCACATGCCCCTACATCCCTCATATGTTCAGCACATGTCCCTATAACCCTCATATGTCCAGCACATGTCCCCACACCACTCATATGCCCAGAACATCAATTGTTCACACACTCCCCATAACTTAATACATCCCCAATGTACATTAACTCAAATTGTGAGCAAGTTTAGAGATCTCCTCAACTTACTTTTTTTGTTTTGCTGCCTGGATCCCTCCCATACACAGCAGGGCAGACACGCTGGCCGCAGCAGGATGGGGTTGGAGCGCGCTGGGGACCTGGATGCTGGATGCCATGCCCATGCGACGCTCGTCGCTGAAGCAGCAGGGGGCGGGCGGCCGCGGCGTCGGACACTGTAAGTGTCAATCAAACACCGCTGGGCAGGGCGGCCGGCAGGGAGGGGACTGAGTCTGACAGGGAGGACGGATGGAGAGACCCGGCGCAGCGGCGCCAGCGCGCATAGCACTGCAGGATATGTGAGTGTAGAAAAGACCTCACACATATATCAAGACACAGACGGGCCCACGGTACTTTAGCGCCTCAGTAATTTTGGGGGGGGCAAGTTGCCCCCTCGCCCCCCCCGTTCCGGCGCCCATGTATGGGGCCATCGTAGGCAGCATAAATATTCCATGGAATTTAGGCCGCCTCATCATTATGATCATGGATTCTGTGTTTTCTGAAAAGTAAACTTCCATACTATGATCCAGGCTTCTGTAAAGCACCTTGATAGCTTTTGGAGAAAATCACTATATAAGGGCCCAAATGTAATAGGGCGTGAGCAATGGCATAACAATGGTGGCGCAGACCCCGCTGTGGCTTGAAGGAGCCAGCATTGGCGGGGTCTGCGGGGAGCACCGAGCTCTGCTGGCTGATTGACAAGACTTGCTGTCTGCCTCCTAACTGCACTTTCTGCCCCCTTTGGTCATGGTGGCCATTCAGAAGCGTATCAACCTGGAAGAGCGGAAAGTCTGCCCATTTTCCCATGACCAGGACCTTCCATTGGTCTGTCCCGCGGGCCTCCCCGCTGCCACTATGTCCCTTGTGCCTCAGTACTCTACCAGCCCTGACTCTTCCTACACTGACTCTCCCACATGGCCATCACTGTGTCCCCCGTGCCTCACTACTCTACCAGCCACTGCTCCTCCACCCTCCACCCTCCCACGTGGCCACCACTGTGTCACCAGTGCCTCACTACCCTACTAGCCACTACTCCTCCACCCTGCCACACTGCAGCTACTTTGTCCCCCATGCCTAAAAGAGCCGGCCGCTATGGATGGGATCTGTGTCAGAGATCCAATCCACAGCAGTACTCTCCCCCCAAATTCTTTCATCTGTGAAGCCGCAGCCTGCACTCAACAGTGGTAGCCAGCATGGGAGATGGGGAACTTGGAGGTGGATCCTAATTTTTTCTCCCTTGTCAGCCCACTTTCTGCATGCCACCTGGCCCGCCCCACCACCACCTATGTGCTCCTACTGCCAGCTGCATACTCCACTGACAAAAATGTATAGTTACTCCACTGGGTGTGAGACTCAGAAAGTGAGAGATTTTGGGAGAGTTTTCCAATTGTTTTAAAGTGGCAATCATTTACACTGAAAAAAACAGATTGATTGTGCCATGTATTTGAATACTGCTTTAAAAAAATGAATTGTCGTAATTATTACAAACTCCAATGCGGCAGGAACAGATGTGAATGACCAATTATTATCTGTAAATGGAACATGTGCAGAAGGGATCTCAGTCATGATGTGATTTACGCCTGCATCAGGCTCAAACATACAAAGGGTAATTCAATTGTTTTATCGGCATCTTAACTGATTAACATACAATTGAACAATTCAATTACTGCTCTTAACTGGGACAGTTGAGGTGGGGAGAAAAAAATGCAAAAAGTCAGTGGTTTTTGAACCCAAACAGAAGTTTGGGTGCCTTCAGCAGGACTTTAGCTAAACCTAGTGCTTTTGGTTATGTCTCATCGAAGCAACAATCAGGTGAAATTGAATCGCCCCCAAAAAGCCAGATCAGGGGTCAGATTCTCTAAGCTTCAAAAGTGATAAAATAGAGAGTGACAAACAGCCAGCCAATCAGCTCCTGTCTGACATTTTTCAAACACCGTCTGTGACATGGCAGGTAGGAGCTGATTGGCTGGCTGTTTATCACTCTCCATTTTATCACTTTTGAAGCTTAGAGAATCTAGCCCTTAGAGTTGGACTGTAAAATACTACTTTGAACTTTATATACAGTACTGGATATACATTTTTATTAACATATGTGAGAGATAAGAATAGTAGTCCTTTGGACTTAGACCCTTATTCTGGTTGACTCACTCGGACGAAAATTCAACCAAAACCCGTCCTGCGAATGGTGGTACGTCTGACCCCTTCACACGCCGAGCTCGTTCACGCGGCATGCAAATGGATGTTTTACATAAGCATCCATTCGCATGCTAGTGGGAACCACCCCCATCTTTCGTTGGTGGTCCTATATATGTGTGCGCTTTTGCCTAGGGCGCCGGCCACTGGAGGGCGGCATTCCCCCCCCCCCCCCCCGTGCTGCGGGGGTACCTGTCCTGCGGTTGTGTATATAAAGCTTGCGGCGGCGGCAGCGGGGGTCCCTGCAGTCAAGAAATAATGAGCGCTATCCGCCTGGCTACACGGGGAAGCGCTTCTGTTGTGGAAACACTGGCCGCACGCTGATTGGCTGAGATTCAGCCAATCAGCGTGCGCCGTGCGGCCAGTGTTTTCACAACAGAAGCGCTTCTGCGTAGCCAGGCGGATAGCGCTCGTTATTTCTTGACTGCAGGGACCCCCCTCTGCCGCCGCAAGCTTTATATACACAGCCGCAGGACAGGTACACCCCCCCCCCCCCCCCGGCACCGGGGCACCCCCACCCGACTCGCCTGGGGCGCTCCGGTGCCTTGCACCGGCCCTGTATAGAACCTTAACATTGTGTATACATTTCAATCCTGAAACTGTTTAACATGAATATTTTCCCGCCCTCCCTTCCCCTTTTGCAATTATTAGAGGGTGGTGGGTTTCATCACGTTAGCACAATTTAGCTTACATTATGTGTTGATGTTACGTATATGGCTTGTTTCGGTGCACTCACCTCTCATTGACTTAGGCCTTCGCTGGATCACCCGTTCGGGGACAGCGACCCCACCTGGCCGGGTTGGTAGTCAATGCAGTAGGGTGGAGTGGATACCGCTTGTTTGAGTTCGGCCAGTTACGTTTGTTGTTTTGGGGTGGAGTGTTAGTTTATTATGCGTTCTTTCTTGGCCACCATTAGTTAATTCATTTAAATAAATGAATTTAGATTAAAAGTTCGTTAAATAAATCAGTTAACAATTTCTGCCAAACCTATGTCTCCGAGTCTTTATTTCAGGTTTAGTTATATAAGTTAAGAAATGGGAAATGTTTTACATGCTAGAGGAACACATGAGATGTTGGGATGTTTAAACTATGTAGATTGTATTACAAAGTTAGATGTTTTTCTCCAGATTCACTATTTTAATGTTAAAACATTTTTATTGTAACTTGTGTTAGTATCTCTTACATGTAACCTTACATAGAGGGTTTCTTCAACAGTGTGTTAGTTTTTGGGCAATAGTTCACTAAGCGGACACTATGAAGTCAGCAAATCGCGTTTGTTTACATCTGTCAGAGCATGTATGGATTCATTATAAATATGTCATATGTAAATACATTGAATGTCAATACAACAGAATGCCCAGGGATATATCCATCCTGTGGATAGCCAGGGGTCGATCTTTGAAATAACGAGGGATGAAAGAATGTATCACCTGCAACAGCCAGGAATGTACTTTATAGTATAATTATATCAGTCACAATGAGGAGAACCCTATAAACCTTCAAGAGATGGTTTGACATGTTTTAGAACCAAGTTTATACAAGGATTTGACTGTAAAATTGAGCACTTGAAGAATGTTGATCCAAGGATTGCCATGTGGTGTCAGGAGGGAATACATTTCCCCCATTGATATAAATTGGAAATGGCTTTAGTATGTGAGGCATGTATGATTTACATTGCAATGATTGTGTGAACTTAGTCAAATTAAATTGAAGTAGAATTATCTCCCGCAGTGGCGGCGGCCATTTTATGAACCAAACCAATGTTCAGCCTTTCAGTTAACTAGAATCTAAGCATTCGTTGCTTGGCATAAAAACCTACAATCAGAACATTGATGCAGCCCAGCGACGAAGATTGTGATTCCACTGTAAATAAGCTTTGCACTGGTGAAAATAATATAGCAATTTTAAAGCACTATAAACATGTTCTCTATAACAAAGGACAAAACTGAAATTCAGAGCAAAGTTGCCTACCCTACTGCATTCTGCAGGAGACTCCCTGACATAGCAGCAATCTTCCTCTCTCCCTCATTAGTCTAACAATATCCCTCATGTCACCTTGCCCACATTAGACTGTTACATCATAGTTACCTCCCCTCCTGCATTCTGCAGGAGACTCCCTGACATAGCAGCAATCTTCCTCTCTCCCTCATTAGTCTAACAATATCCCTCATGTCACCTTGCCCACATTAGACTGTTACATCATAGTTACCTCCCCTCCTGCATTCTGCAGGAGACTCCCTGACATAGCAGCAATCTCCCTCTCTCCCTCATTAGTCTAGCAATCTCCCTCATGTCACCTAGCCCACATTACACTGTTACATCATAGTTACCTCCCCTCCTGCATTCTGCAGGAGACTCCCTGACATAGCAGCAATCTCCCTCTCTCCATCATTAGTCTAGCAATCTCCCTCATGTCACCTAGCCCACATTACACTTTTACATCATAGTTACCTCCCATCCTGCATTCTGCAGGAGACTCCCTGACATAGCAGCAATCTCCCTCTCTCCCTCATTAGTCTAACAATCTCCCTCATGTCACCTTGCCCACATTAGACTGTTACATCATAGTTACCTCCCCTCCTGCATTCTGCAGGAGACTCCTTGACATAGCAGCAATCTCCCTCTCTCCCTCATTAGTCTAGCAATCTCCCTCATGTCACCTAGCCCACATTACACTGTTACATCATAGTTACCTCCTCCTGCATTCTGCAGGAGACTCCCTGACATAGCAGCAATCTCCCTCTTTCCATCATTAGTCTAGCAATCTCCCTCATTACACCTAGCCCACATTACACTGTTACATCATAGTTACCTCCCCTCCTGTGTTCTGCAGGAGACTCCTTGACATAGCAGCAATCTCCCTCTCTCCCTCATTAGTCTAGCAATCTCCCTCATATCACCTAGCCCACATTACACTGTTACACCATAGTTACCTCCCCTCTTGCATTCTGCAGAAGACTCCATGACATAGCAGCAATCTCCCCCTCTCCCTCATTAGTCTAGCGATCTCCCTCATGTCACCTAGCCTACATTACACTGTTACACCATAGTTACCTCCCCTCCTGCATTCTGCAGGAGACTCCCTGACATAGCAGCAATCTCCCTCTCTCCCTCATTAGTCTTACAATCTCCCTCATTTCACCTAGCCCACATTACACTGTTACATTTTTTGGGGAAAAAAGGAATGGGAGATAGATACAGTTACATTGAATCATCAGAACCATTTCCCAGCACTTTACCAAGTACAGTAGCTCTTACTAACTGCTCTGGGCCTCATCTACATTTGGATATAAGTCATTATAAAAGATTCCCCTCAGAAGTAGCAGTACACACCCACGCTTCTAGGTGCCACGTTCACAATCTCTTTTCACAATCTCTCCATATATGGAACTAGACACGCCCTCTGGATGGAGCATGGCACGCCCCATCAATGCGGCACTGTGCAAAATTCTACTACCAACTGTAATCTCCCTGAAACTAGTTTTGGCAAGTATGATTCAGAGCCATATATAAAATGTCATGGGCGTGTTTAGATATTGCTTCTGGATACACAAGGAAGGCGCATATTGTTTTTTTAGAAACTCAATGCACAAAAATAACTATCTTAGATGAGAATCTATGACAGCAGGACATTTAGATTTAAGTTATGAAAATCACCTTATTTTTAAGCAATAAAATCTGCGTGTGTGCGTGTGTGTGTGTGTGTGTGTGTGCCTGTGCCTGTGTGTGTGTGTGTGCGTGTGTCCCTGTTTGTTTGTTTTAAGCTTGGACAAAAACATTTCTAAAAGAAAAATGTTTGTGCCTGTATTAGCTTGGCATGATCGTAATAACTTAAAAAAAATGTTTAGAACTTATTAAAAGCTAAATGTCTCACACAGCGTAACTCATTCTTGACAGGCAACATTACATATGGCCCTCAATATCCAAATACTGGTGGAAAAAAGTTTGGTTGTGTTATTGTGCTGAGTTATTCCCCATAATTCCTGGGCTTGTTTGCTTCTACCCTTTCTGTGGGCAGAGGCAGGGCCGCCGACAGGGGGGTGCTGTGGGTACAGTTGTCTTGGGCTCCAGCATCTCATTTTAGCCACAGTAACCCTCCGCTATGTGCTGCCTGCAGGTCCCAAAGCACAGCATGGCTTCTTCAATACAGGAAGGCAGCGGCCAATTAAATTGCTGCCTCGGCTTTTGAGCCAATCAGAGCTTGTGTACCATTAGCCAATCAGAGCAGTTGCCGGTACATGAGCTCTGATTGGCTCACCCGCCGGTGCTGCATTTTAATTGGCCGCTGGCATCCTGTATTGAAGAAGCCACGATGTGCTGAGTTGGGCAGTAAGTGAAGGAAGATGGGAGTCCGTGGCAGGTGGGCCCATGGGGCCCCAAAATTCCTGGTGGCAGCGCAGAGGTATTTGTTTTGATCTGCAAAGTGACAGAGATATTAGTCCCTTTGGAACCATTAGCAGCCTTATTTCCCAGGAGATGTAAGACTTGAGGATAGATATCTAATTGGTCAGATTGTAATGACTACTTAAGCCCTATACACACAAGACGATATGTTCCAAGAGCGATATTGGCAGTGCGGAACTGATTTCCCAAGCAAACAATATTGTGCGTTCAGCAATGTCACCCGGCCACTGGCTGCTGCATGCCTCGTTGTAGATATAGTTAACATTGTGCTCGCAGAACAGATGTCGGGGTGGGAGGACTGTATCGTTAACTATATTGGACATACACACTAAATGTTTTTTTTTTAAGATTTTGCACAGAAGGGCTAAAATGAGTGATATCTTTTAAAAAATCATCCAGTGTGTGTATGGGGTTTGAGGCCTCTATTGCTGATGACCGTTTCTGTGCCCAACATATTAGCTATAGAGATTAGGAGAAATTACAGATGGCAAATATTCTGCCTCAGCTTCCAGAGAACTGGTTCAAATGAAACAAACCTAAAGAGAAGCGAGGTCGTTCCTCAATGTTCGGTACGGATGGTTTAGTGGTTAGCATTACTGCCTCACTGCACTGAGGTCATGGGTTCTATTCCCACCATGTGTTATATATACGGGGCAGTACGGATGGTGTAATGGTTACATTACTGCCTCACAGCACTGAGGTCATGGGTTCTATCCCCACCATGTGTTATATATACGGGGCAGTACGGATAGTGTAATGGTTACATTACTGCCTCACAGCGCTGAGGTCATGGGTTCTATCCCCACCATGTGTTATATATACGGGGCAGTACGGATAGTGTAATGGTTAGCATTACTGCCTCACTGCACTGAGGTCATGGGTTCTATCCCCAACATGTGTTATATATACAGGGCAGCACAGATGGTGTAATGGTTAGCATTACTGCCTCACTGCACTGAGGTCATGGGTTCTATCCCCAACATGTGTTATATATACAGGGCAGCACAGATGGTGTAATGGTTAGCATTACTGCCTCACAGCGCCGAGGTCATGGGTTCTATCCCCACCATGTGTTATATATACGGGGCAGTACGGATGATGTAATGGTTATAGCATTACTGCCTCACAGCGCTGAGGTCATGGGTTCTATCCCCACCATGTGTTATATATACGGGGCAGTACGGATGGTGTAATGGTTAGCATTACTGCCTCACAGCGCCAAGGTCATGGGTTCTATCCCCACCATGTGTTATATATACAGGGCAGTACGGATGGTGTAATAGTTACATTACTGCCTCAGCACTGAGGTCATGGGTTCTATCCCCACCATGTGTTATATATACGGGGCAGTATGGACAGTGTAATAGTTAACATTACTGCCTCACAGCACTGAGGTCATGGGTTCTATCCCCACCATGTGTTATATATACAGGGCAGTACGGATGGTGTAATGGTTACATTACTGCCTCACAGCGCTGAGGTCATGGGTTCCATCCCCACCATGTGTTATATATACGGGGCAGTACGGATGGTGTAATGGTTAGCATTACTGCCTCACAGCGCCAAGGTCATGGGTTCCATCCCCACCATGTGTTATATATACGGGGCAGTACGGATGGTGTAATGGTTACATTACTGCCTCAGCACTGAGGTCATGGGTTCTATCCCCACCATGTGTTATATATACGGGGCAGTACGGACAGTGTAATAGTTAACATTACTGCCTCACAGCACTGAGGTCATGGGTTCTATCCCCACCATGTGTTATATATACAGGGCAGTACGGATGGTGTAATGGTTACATTACTGCCTCACAGCGCTGAGGTCATGGGTTCTATCCCCACCATGTGTTATATATACGGGGCAGCATGGATGGTGTAATGGTTAGCACTACTACCTCACAGCGCTGAGGTCATGGGTTCTATACCCACCATGTGTTATATATACAGGGCAGTACGGATGGTGTAATGGTTACATTACTGCCTCACAGCGCTGAGGTCATGGGTTCTATCCCCACCATGTGTTATATATACGGGGCAGCATGGATGGTGTAATGGTTAGCACTACTGCCTCACAGCGCTGAGGTCATGGGTTCTATACCCACCATGTGTTATATATACGGGGCAGTACGGATGGTGTAATGGTTACATTACTGCCTCACAGCGCTGAGGTCATGGGTTCTATCCCCACCATGTGTTATATATACGGGGCAGTACAGATGGTGTAATGGTTAGCATTACTGCCTCACAGTGCTGAGGTCATGGGTTCTATCCCCACCATGTGTTATATATAAGGGGCAGCATGGATGGTGTAATGGTTACATTACTGCCTCACAGCACTGAGGTCATGGGTTCTATCCCCACCATGTGTTATATATACGGGGCAGTATGGATGGTGTAATGGTTAGCATTACTGCCTCACAGCGCTGAGGTCATGGGTTCTATCCCCACCATGTGTTATATATACGGGGGGCAGTACGGATGGTGTAATGGTTACATTACTGCCTCACAGCGCTGAGGTCATGGGTTCTATTCCCACCATGTGTTATATATACGGGGCAGTACGGATGGTGTAATGGTTAGCATTACTGCCTCACAGCGCTGAGGTCATGGGTTCCATTCCCACCATGTGTTATATATATATACGGAGCAGTACGGATGGTGTAATGGTTAGCATTACTGCCTCACAGCGCTGAGGTCATGGGTTCTATCCCCACCATGGCTCTAACTGTGCGGAGGTTGTATATTCTCCCTGTGCTTGTGTGGGTTTCATCCGGGTACTCCGGTTTCCTCCCACAATCCAAAAATATACTGTTAAGTTATTTGGCTCCTAACAAAATTAACCCTAGAATGTCTGTGTGTGCCTGTACATGTGGTACATGTGGTAGGGAATATAGATTGTAAGCTCCACTGGGGCAGGGACTGATGTCAATGTTCAAATATTCTCTGTACAGCGCTGCGGAATATGTGTGCGCTATATAATATAACTGGTAATAAATAAGGTCAATAAAGCTATCTTAGTATATTCATGTCACCTGACTTTGATTTTTTTTAAATGTGTATTATATGATTGATGTTTTGTTGATCTGCCGGGATGCGGTCATTTGGTCTACAGCATGATGGTAGACAATCATTAGGTCAACACCATTGGGTCGACATGTTAAAATGTTGACATGGGTCTAGGTCGATATAGAGAAAAAGTCGACATGGTTCTAGGTCGACAGGTCGTTAGTTCGACAGGTCATTAGTTCGACAGTGTCTAGGTCGACAGTCCAAAGGTTGACATGGGGTTTTTCACTGTTTTTGTAGCCGACATGTGCCGACAGGCAGTATTTCATGCCCTACCAACCAATAGGGTGTGGTGGGAGATTAAAATAGTGTGCCGAGCGCAGCGAGGGGATGCGGTGCACTTTAAACTGTGTCCATGTCGACTGTGTTTACATTCAGGTAAAAAAACCTGTGAAAAACCCTGTGTCGACCTTTTCACTGTCGACCTAGACATTGTCGAACTAACGACCTGTCGAACTAACGACCTGTCGAACCATGTTCAGCTTGTGTAAATTGATAATTGGCAGGCTGTTCATTAAGAGGTGGCATTTATTACACATGGATCATCATTTAATTTATTTTTGTACAATAATTATGAGGCACAAAACTTTCCTGATCATTGCATTGATTTTTATTTTAACATTAGGGGTCAAATGCATTAAGCCTTAACCTGTCAGGAACTGATTGGCTGGCTGTTTAGCACTCTCCATTTTATCACTTTTTGAAGTTTGATACATTTGGCCCAAAAAGAGATAAAGTACCAGCCAATCAGCTCCTAACTGTCATGTTACAGGCTGCGTTTGAGAAATGTCAGTAAACAGATTGGCTGGTACTTTATCCCTCTTTATAACGCTTCACTTTATCACTTGCTAAGGCTCAATACATGTTGCCCAAGTTTTGTTACTTAGAGACTGAGGTTACCTTAAGAAGGTATCTGTCTAGGATTACCAGGCCGCAGCTCGAACAGATGTTTTTCCCATCAGAAGGTAGAGAAGAGGACGAAGAAGATGGTGGGGAGCACACCGATGGAGTGGACGGAGGGCTGGGGGACGAGTGCTCTTCTTTCTCCAAGTTGCATGGTAAATTTTCATCGTCTGACTGTGACTAGAGAAAAAAAAACATATTTGTGATTACATTTACATGTACGACTTAAACACTGAGTATACATGTATACATTTGTTTACACTAATGATATAAAAATTTGGGTGTTAAATAATTCACATTTTTAAAAGGAGCACATTTAAAAAAAAAAAAAACAATATATTTATTTGCATTGTGTGCACTTCACTGTAGGTCAGAGCACTGTAAAGTTTTAGACATGTAAATTGATAATCTTCTCTCTCATAAATATCAGTTTGGCTTACAAAATTCAGCAGCTGCCTTTACTAAACATCAACTTATTCTGATTCACTCGGAAAGGCGCAATCACTCTCTAATGGACAAACCCATATGCACTGCAGGTGGGGCTGATGTAACTTGTGCAGAGAGAGTTATATTTGGGTAGGGGGTGTACTTCAAACTGATATCTATATTGCAGTGTAAAAATAAAGCAGCTAGTATTTGCCCTGCACAGAAACAATAAAACACCCAAATCTAACTCTCTCTGCACGTTTCATCAGCCCCCTGCAGTGCACATGGTTTTGTCCATTAGACAGTAATTGTGCCTTTCCGAGTGAATCAGAATAACCCACCAAGGCCTTTATTCTGGTTCACTCACAAAGGCAAATTCCATCTCAAATGGACAAAACCATGGGCCTTATTCTAGTTCTCTCTTCACAAAACCATATGCACTGCAGGTGGGGCAGATGTTACTTGTGCAGAGAGAGTTAGATTTGGGTGGGGTTTTACTTCAAAGTGAGATCTATATTGCAGTGTAAAAATAAAGCAGTCAGTATTTACCCTGCACAGAAACTAAATAACTCACCAAAATCTAACTCTCTCTGCACATGTTACATCTGCCCCCCTGCAGTGCACATGGTTTTGTCCATCTAAGAAGGATTTTGTCAGAAAGAGTGAACTAGAATAAGGCCCCATGTGCATTGATTTGCAGGTGGGGCAGATGTAACTTGTGCAGAGAGAGTTAGATTTGGGTGGGGTTTTACGTCAAAGTGAGATCTATATATTGCAGTGTAAAAATAAAGCAGTCAGTATTTTCCCTGCACAGAAACAAAATAACTCACCCAAATCTAAATCTCTCTGCATTTGAGAAGGAATTTGCCTTTCCGAGTGAACCAGAATAACCCCCCATGTCTATTGAAACAGTGTAGAAACAAGTAGAACTCAATTCTTTCCATGAAGTTCAGATCTTAGATTAAAAAAAAAAAAAAAAAAGATTTTGAGGGTTTTAGGTTCCATGTAAGTCTTTCTCTTGTAATTCAGGTTCCATTTAAAATAGGAGATTGTATGGTCAAAGTGTGGGCGGTGGTGGATGCTGCAATGCATTTTTAAAGAAATAAAGATCCAATACCAAATCAATTTAGATGCCAAGGCGTTGGTACTTGTTTGAGGGTGGTACTCCGATGCTTTTGTTGTTACTCTCAGCCAAACATTATAAAAATAATTGCGATATGTTTCCACTGTATTGTACCATATGCCTTCATGAATGGAGTGTAAATGGTGTCCTACTTAGTAAATATGTATATGTAATTAAAAATGAAAAAATGACAGTTGGTAGCTTTTTTATTATTCTATTCAATTGGCTATCATTAACTGAAGCCCTGTTGTGCCCAGGGGTGCCCTCACCACTAATTCTGCTCATGCTGATAAACAGCCTATATTTATAAACATGGATGTGTCGGAGGCATCACAAGAGGGTGCGGATTGAATCGGGGTGTTATCCTTCCAGTGACAAGGAGCAAGGTGTTGCAGTGTGACATCATCCTGCAGCATCCAGCTCATGTCACTGACAGAATGGCAGAGTTTTTGAGAGCAGCATCTCGGAGGATGTTGGCCACTCTCCCAGAGATAAGTACATGGGAGACTTCCCACAAAGCCACGTCATGTGCCGTTGCCAATGGTGACATTTTTATAAGACCACATTTCTTCCCATTAGGCCACGCCTCCTACCTAGAATAATGGCAATCTCTGTGTACAACAAAAATATTTGATGAACTAATACTTACATGTGACATATCTATAGTAAAGTATTTATTATTGAACACTTATCAGCACAATAATTGCCTAAGATACTACATAATTATAGCAAGACACAATTGAACCTAGAGGAAGGGATATTCCAATGGTTCCCAAAGCTGTATTGGAATAATCAGTAGTGAATTTCCCATTAGGCACTTGTGGCACATGCCTAGGGGCAGCATTGTTGGGGGGCAGCACTTTGATGCTTGTGTTGGCCCAAAATGTACCAGTAACAAAATAGTTCCACTGTACTTTTCCATATAGTAGGGGCCCCCAGCAGCACAGAGAGCATTTGTAGATGCATAATGTGCTCCGCTCCAACGTAAATGAACAAACTGTTCTTTATACTGTGTGTCATATTTAAACAGATTTTTGTAAACAAACATTCTTAAAATACCGGTTTGCTAAATATTTGCCTAGGGTGCTGAGAAATTTTCCACCGGCCCTGCATGGAATGAGCTAAATATCACATTATGCCACACAGTAGGAGACAAAATCACATTATGCCACACAGTAGGAGACAAAAGTCACATTATGCCACACATTGTGAGCTAAAAATCACATTATGCCACACAGTATGAGCCAAGATCACATTATGCCACACACTAAGTGCTAAAAATAACATTATGCCACACAGTAAGAGCTAAAAATCACATTATGCCACACAGTAAGAGCTAAAAATCACATTATGCCACACAGTATGAGCCAAAATCACATTATGCCACACAGTATGAGCCAGAATCCCAGTATGCCACACAGTATGAGCCAAAATCACATTATGCCACACAGTATGAGCCAGAATCCCAGTATGCCACACAGTATGAGCCAAAATCACATTATGCCACACATTATGAGCCAAAATCACATTATGCCACACAGTAAGAGCTAAAAATCACATTATGCCACACATTATGAGCCAAAATCACATTATGCCACACAGTAAGAGCTAAACGTTCGCCGGCTCCGGTATTCAACGAGTCAGGGGCTCGTTGCCCCTGACCGGCGAATTTGAGCTCCTGCGGCGAACGCCGCAGGGAGCCTGAGGACGGTGGCAGGCAGGGAGATGGAAGTCTCCCTGCCTGCCCCAGAATGTTTGTGGGGGGGAGGTGGGCTCCCCGGGTGCCAGGCAGCACAGGCTGCCCCCCGGGGGTGCCAGCAGGGGACCGGGTATATTCACTACATCCGATCATGAATATGTAATGATCGGGTGAAGTAAATATATGAATATCTAATGAGCGGCTCGGCTCCAGCCCCCTGCTGGCTGCTCTGTGTAAAAAATAAATAAAAATAAAAATATATATTTTTTAATTAAATATATATTCATGTGCTTACAGCACATGAATAAAAATAGCATGCCCCTCCTCAGAATAAAATTCCAGATTTTTTTACACCAGTTGTAAAAAACAAAACACTTTATTTTAAAAGTTCACCTTCCACTTCACCATAAAAAGATAGCGATAGCTACTCGGTGAATCATGACGAAAAAAACTTTGAAATGTATTCGCCATCTGGTCATTGAATAGGGTAATTCACCGTTTTAGTCAGAAATTCGCCTTAAAGCACAAAATCGCCATAAAAACCTGGCGAATCAGCCTCATTGAATACCGCCCTATGCCACACAGTATGAGCTGAAATCACATTATGCCACACAGTATAAGCTAAAAATCACATTATGCCACACAGTATAAGCTAAAAATCACATTATGCTACACAGTATAAGCTTAAAATCACATTATGCCACACAGTATGAGCCAAAATCACATTATTCCACACAGTATGAGCCAAGATCACATTATGCCACACACTAAGTGCTAAAAATAACATTATGCCACACAGTAAGAGCTAAAAATCACATTATGCCACACAGTAAGAGCTAAAAATCACATTATGCCACACAGTATGAGCCAAAATCACATTATGCCACACAGTATGAGCCAGAATCCCAGTATGCCACACAGTATGAGCCAAAATCACATTATGCCACACATTATGAGCCAAAATCACATTATGCCACACAGTAAGAGCTAAAAATCACATTATGCCACACATTATGAGCCAAAATCACATTATGCCACACAGTAAGAACTAAAAATCACATTATGCCACACAGTATGAGCCAAAATCACATTATTCCACACAGTATGAGCTAAAAATCACATTATGGGTGGTATTTAATGTGAATACCGGCGACGTGCAGCGAATCTTGTTTAGGATTCGCTGCACATTCGCCACTGTTCGTCGCGTTCCGGAGCCTCGCCGGCTCCGGTATTCAACGAGTCAGGGGCTCGCTGCCCCTGACCGGCGAATTTGAGCTCCTGCGGCGAACGCCGCAGGGAGCATGAGGACGGTGGCAGGCAGGGAGATGGAAGTCTCCCTGCCTGCCCCAGAACGTTTGTGGGGGGGAGGTGGGCTCCCCGGGTGCCAGGCAGCACAGGCTGCCCCCCGGGGGTGCCAGCAGGGGACCGGGTATATTCACTACACCCGATCATGAATATGTAATGATCGGGTGAAGTGAATATATGAATATCTAATGAGCGGCTCGGCTCCAGCCCCCTGCTGGCTGCTCTGTGTAAAAAATAAATAAAAATAAAAATATATATTTTTTAATTAAATATATATTCATGTGCTTACAGCACATGAAAAAAAATAGCATGCCCCTCCTCAGAATAAAATTCCAGATTTTTTTACACCAATTGTAAAAAACAAAACACTTTATTTTAAAAGTTCACCTTCCACTTCACCATAAAAAGATAGCGATAGCTACTCGGTGAATCATGGTGAAAAAAACTTTGAAATGTATTCGCCATCTGGTCATTGAATAGGGTGATTCACCGTTTTAGTCAGAAAATCGCCTTACAGCACAAAATCGCCATAAAAACCTGGCAAATCAGCCTCATTGAATACCGCCCTATGCCACACAGTATGAGCTGAAATCACATTATGCCACACAGTATAAGCTAAAAATCACTTTATGCCACACAGTATAAGCTAAAAATCACATTATGCTACACAGTATAAGCTTAAAATCACATTATGCCACACAGTATGAGCCAAAATCACATTATTCCACACAGTATGAGCTAAAAATCACATTATGCCACACATTAAGAGCAAAAAAATCACATGATGCCACTCAGTAGGAGAAAAAGGGCGGTATTCAATGAGGCTGATTCGCCATGTTTTTATGGTGATTTTGTGCTATAAGGCGAATTTTTGACTAAAACGGTGAATCGCCCTATTCAATGACCAGATGGCGAATACATTTCAAGGTTTTTTTCGCCATGATTCACCGAGTAGCAATTGCTATCTTTTTATGGTGAAGTGGAATGTGAACTTTTAAAATAAAGTGTTTTGTTTTTTACATTTGGTGTCAAAAAATCAGGAATTTTATTCTGAGGAGGGGCATGCTATTTTTATTCATGTGCTGTAAGCACATGAATATATATTTAATTTTAAAAAATATATATATATTTTTTTTTACACAGACCAGCCAGCAGGGGGCCAGGAGCCGAGCCGCTCATTAGATATTCATATATTCACTTCACCCGATCATTACATATGCATGATCGGGTGTAGTGAATATACCCGGTCCCCTGCTGGCACCCCCGGGGGCAGCCTGTGCTGCCTGGCACCCGGGGAGCCCACCTCCCCCCCCACAAACAATCTGGGGCAGGCAGGGAGACTTCCATCTCCCTGCCTGCCACCGTCCTCATGCTCCCTGCGGCGTCCACCGCAGGAGCTCAAATTCGCCGGTCAGGGGCAGCGAGCCTGACTCGTTGAATACTGGAGCCGGCGAGGCTCCGGAACGCGGCGGGCAGTGGCGAATGTGCAGCGAATCCTAAACAGGATTCGCTGCACGTCGCCAGTATTCTCATTGAATACTGCCCAAAATCACATTATGCCACATAATAATACTGCTCTTGAAGTATTAATATTATTGGCCAGCCAGATAATCGCTATATCAGATACTCATATATCTGGCCCAGAGTGGATGTTTTCTCACTTCGAGGTGCATTTAGATGGATGTGTTTACACTGAAACATATAGCTAGTTTATCATATATGAGTATATGATATAGCAGTTATCTAGCTGTCGAATAATAGTACTGTAAAAGCAGTATTTTTATTGACCATCCAGATATATATATATATCATACAGAGGCATCAATAGGGTTGGTGTCACCTGGTGTAGCGACTCATGGTGTCACCCCCACCCAACCTCTATTGGGCCTCCTCCCGTCACCAAATACACAAATTTACACACAATCTAATACTGTATATAAAAGTGAAAATTTGTCAGTCCTTCTGTCTTTCTATAGAAATCCACAGTTTACAAGGGAAGATCATGAAATGATACATACGAGCGTGTTAAAACACATCTGAGGCAACTAAAAAAATTCAAAATCGAAATTATTACTGTTAATTTTGTATTAATTCAAAAACCCAATTTTTGCAGAATGCTCATATGTATGTTCCAGTATAACTCCAGAATGACTTCAGCAATTTACACCATACCTGGTACACATATTGCTTACAATCTGGGAACAAACACTGTCGGGGTAACACAACCCTAGCACCCCTGGGGATGGGACAGCAGCACAGAGTATTTCAGTAGACAGCATAACTCCAAAATGGCTGGAGCAATTTACAACACACTTGGTACACATATACTTACAATCTGGGAACAAACACTGTGGGGATAAGACACCCCTAGCAGCCCTAGGGTGGAGGCAGCAGCACAGAGTATTTCAACAGATGGCATAACTCTTGATTGACTGTAGCAATTTACACCAAACTTGGTACACATATCAATTACAATCTGTTAACAAATACTGTGGTGGTAACACACCCCTAGGGGTAGTGCAGCAGCACAAAGTATATCAGGACATACATGATATATCAGTGAGGACAGGGCTGCATGTGACAGAGACAGTGACATGATGCGAGGATGGGAATGGAGATAGCACAAACCCACACACTGAGAGTTGTATAGTGACAGTAGCAGGGTCCCTCCAGCAGCACAGAGTATATCAGGAGATGCATAATGTGCTATATAGATAGACATATATACATATAGATCGTGAAATTTTACATACAAGCGTAATTAAACACGTCCGAGGCAACTAAAAATACTAAATTACTGTTCATTTTTAATTAATTAAAAAACACAATTTTTGGTTTACGCTCATTCCGATTCCCAAGATCACTGATCACACCCACTGATACAAGCCCATCACAACATATGCTCAGTGTGACTCACGCCGATGCAAAGATTGACGATAATCTCTGAACTGAGCAAATTCAAGGATGCATCTCTCTCTCTCTCTCTCTCTTTCTCTGTATTATATATATATATATATATATATATATATATATATATATATATATATATATATAAATCCATAGTTTACATAATGAAATTTTACATACAAGCATATTAAAATACAGCCAATGCAACTAAATAAAATTGGAATCCAAATTAAATTACTGTTAATTTTTAATTAATTAAAAACCCCAATTGTTGCTGTACGCTCATTGTGGGGCCTCGCAGATTATGGGTAGGGCCTCGGAGCGAGCGGTTTCTGTTGTCATGTATTGTCATGGCTGAGGAATTCCCGGAAGAAAAATTTCCTAGGCTGGAAGCTGATCGCACAGCTCACCCTGTTGCCAGAGCAGAGGAATCCGAGCAAGAGAGAAATGCAAGGCGGGTAGCTGATCGCACAGCTCATGCTTTTGACAGAGCAGAGGAATCTGTGTTTAATATTTAAATTGATTTTTTTAAATAAACATTTTAAAATCCCGCTGGGTACTCCAGCAAGTATATATATATATATATATATATATATATATATATATATATATATATATATATATATATATATATATGCCTGGAGCAATTTACACCGAACTTGATAAACATACAGTATTGCTTACAATCTGAAAAATAGTCTTTGGGCTGCCAATGTACTTTATATAATGCCAACTACCATTATGTAGCTAATTGTTATAATGATGTTATTTTTTGGTATGATTTGGTCGACACTGCCTGCAAGTCTTAAACCTACTGCCCCGTATATGTTATTGTGCTTAGATGTTAACAAAACTTTCAATACTGTTTCCTGGTCTTTTCTTTTCGAGGGGTTATCTACGTGTGCATTCAGGTCTGATTTTGTAAACTTAATTCATTTATTTTTTTACAACTCCCATTTGAAAAATGGTACTAGGAGTCCCCTCATAGTGATAGTAACATAATAATTAAGGCTGCAAAAAGACGTTAGTCCATCGAGTTCAACCTATCTGACTTGTAACTACTGGCTTGATTAAGTCATATCTATAGGATTCCCTGAGTGGCCAAATATGCATCCAGTTTTGATTTAAATTCATTAACAGTAGTCGCTGTAATCACCCCCACTGGCAATGAGTTCCAGGATGTTACTGCCCTAAAGGCAGAGCCAGATTAAGGTCTAAATGGGCCTGGAGCTGAAAATTATCAAGGGCCTATTATGCACAATAATAGGGGTTGTGGCCACACCTAATAATGTGGGGGACGTGACCAGTGTTCTGGTTGGGTGGTCTGCTCATGGGTGTGTCTCTATTTGCGTAAATACTTTCAACTAATTATATATGCCTGGAAAAGCAGGGGGCTGGCATAGGAAAAATGCAGGGAGATATATTGGTGGGTGCCCTCCAAAGGTGCACCCGCAGGACGCCGATGTCCTAAGATACTTGCGGGGTGAGGCGGCACTCCAGTCATAAAAAAATACTGAAAGCCGAAACTTGGTAGACAACATTCAGCACCTTTTATGTGGTCACCTAAGTTTACCACACCATATACCCCTTATAGAAATCATGCAACAAAATAGTAACCCGCTTATACTGTATTTGCCTCTTACACATTATGCCACATGGAATGAGCCAAAATTCACACTGACTGAGTCAAAATTCACATTTTGCCACATGGATTGAGCCAAAATACACACTATAACAAACAGATTAAGCAATAATGCACAATATGCTGCTTAAACAGGGGCATTGCGCGCCAAAGGTGCGCATTTAAAATTGACACCATAATGCCCATTAAATGTTAAGCCACACACCATAACGTCCATTACATATTATGCCAAACACCATTAAAAATTAGGCTACATAAGTGCTGCTTACCTCCATGCTCATTTCCAGGGGTTCCATGATCGTTGCCATATGGGATTACATGCTCATTGCCAATTGGGAATACATGCTTGTGGTAACTGGGGGACAGCCACCGCCGGGCAGAAATGACAGCCATTGACAGCTGGGCAGAGAGCAGGGGGCTGCCCGGCTGTATTCAGAGCACTGCAGGTCCAGGCTATTTTAAATAATACCCCTTTCACACCAGAAAATGCAGGGACTTTCCCGGGCTGGCCCCTTTTACACCAGCCTAGTCCCTGCATTTTCTGGTGTGAGGGGGAGAGAAAACCACTCCCCCCTCTTTAAACAACCAGCTATATCTTCACAACCAACTAACCCATTTACATGTGGGCTTTGAATGATTTTGGTCCCGTGAAACTGGGCCGTTTGGCTCCAGAGAAATCTGTCCTCAAACAACATGAACAGCCATGAAATTAAATTTCAGAAATGAAAACATCGGTTAACCCACAATATCTCTAGAACCAATGAACCCATTTGGACCAGCCTGTTATCAGATTGAAGGCCCAGTGATTTGGGTTCTCAAGCTTCTGTGATGCTGGAGGGGGAACTGGCAGCCGTTGGAACCGGGTGGGGGTCGGAATTAGCGGGTACCATGTTATCCTATGGGGAAAACATTCCAGCTTTGCCTGGTGGTATCTCCAGTTCCCGGGGGGCTAGCGACGCGGGGCCAGTCTCGTTGGAAAGCCCTGGCCCTCAGCTACGAAATGGGCCAAGTTCGAGAGTGGGCCTGGAGCTGTAGCACCATCAGGCCCATTGTTAAACCGGCCCTGCCTAAAGGTGAAGAATCCTCTTCTTAATTCAGTACGGAATTTATTTTCCTCGAGCCTCAGTACATGCCCGCATGTCCTAAGTATAGGTCTGTTCACTAAACAAATCATCTCCCAGTTCCATATGATTCCCAATCCTGTATTTGAACATACTAATCATATCATATGTTTCCACATCCTCTCCTTAGTTCATTCCTCAATTTCGTGTCGTCCGCAAATATTGCAATTTTACTCACTATGTCCCTTCCAATATCATTAATAAATATATTTAACAAGGTGGGTCCCAATATTGATACTTGCGGGACTCCACTTTGGACCTTACCCCAGCTGGAATGTATGCCATTTACCACCATTCTCTGTCCCCTATTGTGCAACCAGTTTTTAACTCAATTTCAAATTTTATGTCCTAACCATATATTACCTAGTTTCATTAATAACCTTTTATGAGGCACCATGCCAAAAGCTTTAGCGAAATTAAGCAGTATTACATTAACAGATCTCCCTAAGTCCAGCCCCCTACTGACTTCCTCATAGAAGCTAATTAAATTAGTCTGACATGATCTATTTTTGACAAACCCATGCTGAGCCTTACTTATCACTTTCTCCTGTTCTAAGAAATTTTGGATACTATCTCTTATTATTCCTTCTAATATTTTCCCCACAATGAATGTAAAGCTGACCAGTCTATAATTTTCAGGGTTAGTTTTTCTACCTTTCTTCAATATTGGTACTACGTTAGCTATGCGCCAGTCCCATGGTACCATCCCCGACTTTATTGATTCCTCGAATATCAGATATAATGGTAGTGCTATGACAGGACTCATTTATTTTAGTATACTAGGGTGTATTTCGTCGGGCCAGGAGATTTGTTACTATTTAGGTTCTGTAATATATTTTTTACTATTTACTCAAACATACAGTTTGGGAGCAGTCAAGAGCCGAGCATTTAATCCATGGGAGATCTTCTGAAGATTCTTCTCTTGTAAATACCGAAGCAAAAAAATCATTGAATAATTCCGCTTTCTTTTTTTTTCCTCTTACGAGGGTACCCTGCTTATTTTTTAGTGTGCCAATATTTTCCTTGCTTAACCGTTTCCCGTTTATATTTTGGGGGATTAGATTTGCTGCTATTTTATGTTCAGTAACTAATTTACTTTTCTGAAATTTAAGGAGCTAGGATCTCCAATATAATTATCTTTGTTAAAATGTAAATTAAATGTGATCATATTGTGATCACTATTCCCCAATGTCTCGGGGGTAAGGATCAGTGACAGGGGGGATGGTGATGCGCCACTGTTTCACCGCTGGAGACACCACTGGCACACCCTTTCTTTACATTACACTGTTACACCATAGTTACCTCCCCTCTTGCATTCTGCAAAGGACTTCATGACATAGCAGCAATCTCCCTCTCTCCCTCATTAGTCTAGCAATCTCCCTTGTGTCACCTAGCCCACATCACACTGTTACATCATAGTTACCTCCCCTCCTGCATTCTGCAGGAGACTCCCTGAAATAACAGCAATCTCCCTCTCTCCCTCATTAGTCTAGCAATCTCCCTCATGTCACCTAGCCCACATCACACTGTTACATAATAGTTGCCTACCCTCCTGCATTCTGCAGGAGACTCCCTGAAATAAGAGCAATCTCCATCTCTCCCTCATTAGTCTAGCAATCTCCCTCATGTCACCTAGCCCACATCACACTGTTACACCATAGTTACCTCCCCTCCTGCATTCTGCAGGAGACTCCCTGACATAGCAGCAATCTCCCTCTCTCCCTCATTAGTCTAACAATCTCCCTCCTGTCACCTAGCCCACATTACACTGTTACATCTTAGTTACCCCCCCTCCTGCATTCTGCAGGAGACTTCCTGACATAGCAGCAATCTCCCTCTCTCCCTCATTAGTCTAGCAATCTCCCTCCTGTCACCTAGCCCACATTACACTGTTCAGAGCCATATATAAAACATCATGACCGTGTTTAGATATTGCTACTGGAGACACAAGAAAGGCACATATTGTTTTTTTTGGGGGGAAAAGGAATGAGAGACAGATACATTTACATATAATCATCAGCGCCTAAACTGCTTTGGGGATCATCTACATTTGGATATAAGTCATTTTACAAGATTCCTCTAAGATGTAGTATTATACACACCCACGCTTCTAGGTGCCACGTTCACAATCTCTTTTCACAATCTCTCCATATATGGAAGTAGACACACCCTTTGGGTGGAGCATGACACACCCCCTCAATGGGAGGCTGTGCAAAATTCTACTACCAAGTCCAATCTCCCTGAAACTAATCTTCGAATGTAGGCAAGTATGGTTTCATGTGAATACTATAGAAGGCATTTGGGGAATAAGGTACAGTCACAGAACAATAGTCTACTCTTGACACATTTACAGAAGCTGGTAAATGTTTGCATCATAAAAGGTATTTTAGCTTTATCGCCTAAAATGTACCATACATGTAAATAAAGGGAAGGCAGGAATGGTTATAGGATTTAGTAAAAATTTGGCAATCTGCACATCCTGTTCTTATAGGCTTACACAGGGCAGCCGAGAGGAGGTGGAGCGGGTACCCGGGCCCAGGCTTGCTGGAGGGGCCCCACCGGGTTCCTGGTCCGACCCCTCCCTTTCCCCTCCGTCCCTCCAGGGTAGTGTCTCACTGACAGCATGAGAGGTGATGCTGAGCCTGCTGTCAGCACAGCACATGCTGTAGGTGTGTGCTGCTGCTGCTGCTGAGATTACAGTTTTTATACCTTTCTTTCACTCTCCTCTAAACATTTTGGGGGCGTGGCCTAAGTGCGGAAGGTGCCCACACCTCCCACACTTAGGCCACGCCCCCAAAATTTTACCGGGGCCGACATTCCTCTCCGCTGCCCTGGGCTTACATGTGCTGCCCTGTGTTTCTGCCAATTCAACTACATTATAGATTTGAAAAATGGTTGCAAATGCTGCTAAGGCCAATACTTCACCACATTATAAATAATAAATGATAAATTCGTTGCCATTTTCTGGCATTCGCTGGAACTTTCATCCTAGATGGGGTTTTTCTGGAAATGTGCTTAAATTTATTGTTCGGTTTCATAAACAAACCACATTTTTATTATGAGGATTAGTCTGGTCTAGTGCTACAATTAGACAGCGATGTCACATCAGAGCTGACACACAGCACAAGCCACAGCGAGTTCAGCAGCGCACAGTCTCACCACAGCCAAGGCAAACAAACAAGACTGACATATGGCAAGAGTGAGAATACGCTACAGTCACATCTCATTTCTCTTTACATGTGTTTCTAACTTGTAAGTTAACCGCTATTTGCCAAGCCACATTGGGATACGGTCACTGGGTCTACAAGCATTAGGTCGACACCACTAGGTCGACATGACTGAAGGTCAACATGCAGGAAGGACATGACTGAATGTTGACATGGGTTAGGTAGACAGGGTCATTAGGGGGTCAACACAAGCATTCGATTGACATGGGGAAGATCAACAGTGAAAAGGTCGACATGGTTTTTCACCTTTTTTTTAAGCCGACATGTGCCGACAGGCGGTATGGGTATTTCATGCCCTACCATCCACTAGGGCATGGTGGGAGAATAACATAGTGTGACGAGTGCAGCGAGTCATACGAGGGGATGCGGTGCTACGTTTCAGTGTCCATGTCGACTGTGTCAACATTCAGGACCAAAGAAAATGTCGACCTAATGCTTGTGTCGACCACTGCCAGCTCCGTACTTTGGCCCTTATTCTGGTTGGTGTGGATATGTCCGCGTGCGTTCGTTCCGCCGATGTTTTGTGTCTGTGCATGTGCAGAGGCATATCTGCGCATGTGCGAAAGGGACATACGTCCAAATTCCGCATGAATTGTTTACACTACGGAGAGGGGCGTGAAGGGCTGTTTGGCCTCATTAACATATGCATACGCCCCGTGTTTCATGGACGTTCCCATGAAAACGCTGGGCGTTCGTATGGTAATGCGGCCGTGACGCACGTGTAGGGGGCGGACATATGACATTGCCGGATGTCAGCTGCCCGCCCAGATCCCTGCTTTTGCATGGAGAATTGCCCGAGTGGTCTGAGCTCGTGGGAGCTGCCTGACCGCTCGGTCCTGCATTCGATGGTCTGCGACCATCGAATGATTGGGGAGGTTCCCAGAGATGGAGGAGGTGTATACATGAGAAATCCACTCATGCTCCGTGCGGTCAGCGGCTTACCGCATTCGGACGGAGTGAGCGATCCGTACGGAAGGCGGGGTTTAGGACGCACGGTCCTGGCCGCATATTCGGCTCCGGCCGCACAGACCAGAATAAGGCCCTTTGTGACATCCCAGAAAAGTGCCATTTAGCCTCACTTTTAGATCCAAAATGATCAGATGAAATTGCACTGAGCTACTTATCTCTAATATAAATGTCTGATTTGTTATTTGTTCTTGTGGAACGTCAGGGCTTATTGTTTGTATGGTATTAGCTCCAAACAGCCCCTGGAACTAGGGCTAAACTCAGGGTCAGAAATTCATACAAACAAGGGGGGTTATTCATATTAATTTAATGCATCCCCTGTGCGTTCACACGGGGGACCGATGGTGTGTGTCTGCGCATGCACAGATGCGTTTCTGCGCATGTGCAGACCAGGGCTGAATTAAGGCTGGGGGGGGGGGGGGGGGCCCGGGCAACAAATGTGTCGGGGCCCTCACCATTAAAAACTTTTTTTTTTTATATATTTTTCAAAAATCGGTTGGGAACATCGTGACCATTGGAACATCACGACCATCGCGACATCCGTTTTTTTTAACAGCAGGGTCAGCCCAGGTACACAGGGGGGGGGGGGGGCTTAGGGTGGGGGTTAATTTACACTTCTTGCTGTGCTGACCGATCAGCAATGATCAGCAGCAGGGAAAATGCTGGGAGAGAGCACGGGGAGGCAGAGGGACCATGCGCTCCCTCTGAGAGTGTCTCTGCGGGCAACCAAAGACTGCTTTTTAAGAGACTGCTCCAATTTATAAAGCAGTCTGTGGGGGCTCCTAATGTGTGTGGGGCCCCGGGTTAACCGCCCTTGTCACCCCTTGGATAATATGGCCCTGGTGCAGACGCAGGATGCATGTACCCACGGCGAACATTCGGTTTGCCTGGTGCATGCACCCAGGACAGCGGGTGGGGGAGAGGGTGTCGGGCACCGGGCAGCACATTAGCATATGGAAATGGCCAGCGTTTCATGGGCGTTCCCATGAGAATGCTGGGCGTTCTCATGCTAATGAGGCCATGACACGGGAGCGGGGGTCAGGCAGGTGACATCACCGGACAACAGCTGCCCACCTATTTCCATCCCAGCGTACACACACATGGAAGTCACTTTTATATGCGTGCACCTTCCACATCTTTCGATGGTCGGCTGCTGTATCATTCATACAAGAGTTAATAATACATGTAACTCTTCTATTTTTATAGGACAGTCAAAATGTTAAAATACATGTGGCGGACCCTAAAAAAGGAGCGTGGCTTCCTGGAAGGGGGCGTCAATAAGCACCTCAACCAACGTTTTCATCACTCTGGGGACCGGAAGATGTTGGCTGCCCTCAGAGACTGGTCTGCAGTGCTAGTTCTTTTGGTGTTGCCCTTCTTCCTGTGACACCCGAGTCCTGTCCCCCCCCCACACGCACACACACACGCACACACCCCTCTTGTGATGCAGCCGCTGCTCCTGTAATGTGCATGCATTGTTGGAGTGATACGCTGCTTGAGGCTGCGATCCATTGCTATCCTGCACGTATCGATCTAGATGGCTTAGACAATGCCCCTAGATCACTCCGTGTGTAGGGGCACAGCGATAGAGATGTGCGGACTAGATAAACCTAGCTAATCGCCATGGTCAGGGTCGGAGTCCTCAGTAGAGAACACTGGCCATGACAGATCGCTCAGCACACAGCTCTGGCACAGCGCATTCTGAGTAGGGTTGTGCCTTTGCCTCCGTCCTGCCCATTTGAGTATGGGGGAAAGGCGTCTAATTTAAAATTTTCGGTCACATTCACATTTCCGTGTACAGAATGGAGGATAAACAATAAAAGATCAGGAAACAACAATTCCTACAAGTGCTGAAGCTACTGGCACCAGTCATGACACCATACCTCCCAACTTCTGTGCTTAAGAAATAGGGACACTCGCGCGGCTTCGCCGAGCGAGCGTCCGAAAAGGGGGCGGGGCATATGCAAATGAGGGTGCGGCTTATGCTAATTAGCCACAACCTCATTTTCATACGAGAATAGACGCTGTGCGCATGCGCACAGTGTCTATTCTATTACATTGGGGGGTCTCCCAACTGCCACCCCACGCAGCGGGACAATGCCTGCCGCGGGTGGGACAGTGGGACAGGACCCGAAAATCGGGACTGTCCCGCTGTAATCGTGACAGTTGGGAGGTATGTGACACTGACGTGCAAGTCCATCAACATCGTCCGATGAACATTGTCATAGAAGAAAAGTAAAATCCAAAGAACAAAACATAATAATAAGGAATAACCCAAAACAATTTTAACTATGTACAGAGAAACACTAATACTTGGCAACATGCTATTTACAACACGAAGAGGCAAGGAAAGGATAAGGCCTTGACCTATGTCCATGACTGGTGGTTCAGCTTCTCATGGAGATGGAAGCCCTCCCCCCTCTCTAAAAATTAAAAAAAAATAAAGCTTGTTAAAGAACAAGAACTAACTGTGCAATTAGATATCACATACACCCAAGCAGAGTCCAAGTGTGTCCACGGTTTGCAATGTCTAGGCCTGACCCTACCAATACTGTACGGTAGAGATGGGCAAAACGGGTCACTAAGATAACAAAGAAGCATAATTTTTTTTACAATCATTTATTGCCCTTTTTATAACAGTCAGCTGAACAAATAAGAACATACATGACCGAGTAAAACACTGATCGATGGCTGGGTGCAGAATGGCCATCGATGGCGTCTGCAGCGATGGCCATGCCTAACAGCAGCAGCCTTGTTATTCCTTCTTTCACTTGCAGTCGCAGCACTGTACTCAAAGGCAGAACTCTGGGAGGCAATGGAGTCATCTGCCGCCGGGCTCCTGCTCCCAAGGGGGCACCTCTCCACCCCCGTGAGTTTGAATAAGTTAATTGAAAGCCGTTGATATCGCTTCTGTGGCTGTCTCCTCCTCCTAGCAGGACCATAAATGTCACACTCTATTCTAAACATAATATCCATAACATACATACATGCATACATATATTTATATAAGATGGTGTGTGTGTTGGGGGGGGGCACCAATTTTTATCTTGCCTCCGGGCCATTGCGAAGAACTTACGCCACTGACTGTACTCAGTCTCCAGAGTCAGTACATCTCAGCTGCCACAGGTGGCAGTGCTGAGATCAGACAAATGCATTGTAATGAAAAATGAAACTGAAAGTAAAAGAACGCCGGTTCACCTTTTTTGGGATCCGTCCAAAAGATCCGCTTCGTTCGCAAACGACCCGTCTCTACTGTACGGTAACTACACTTGGCTGGTGGGAAAATAATTCTGTTTTGGAATACTATTTAATTTTACAAGGTACAAGGAAGATGAATTATGACAGCAGTCACCCAGTCGCAAAGCAGATTACTGAGGCCATAGCAACTATACTGGTGTTAGACATGCATCCAGTATCCGCCATTAGTGCCGTGGGATTTACGCAGTTGATTGACGTACTGTGCCCCCACTCTAGTTTCATCTTCACTACACAGACAATTCCCAGACTGTACAAGGGACATTTTAAAAAATTGTCATTAGTGTCCTCACTCAGAAATGTAGTTAACCACCCACATGTGGACAGGACAAAATGGAGCTTATTCCCTTATCACATTTATTATTGTACGCAAACACATTCGGAATTGTAGGGATAATTTATGTTGTGAGACAAATAACGGCAAATTCCGAAAAGCCCCATGTTTTTCTGGCACAATTTAATTGATAGCGGAGGATAAATTTTATTCCATAAAAAAAAATCTAATTTGCTCCTGAGGAAGCTGAAATACATACAGTCCGGGGAAACGCGTTGAGCCAATCAAATATCTACCAACCAGGAAACCGATACCACCATGCTTAGTTCCACGAATACCTATCCTGAATACTAGAGCATACTTAGCCAAATCACTAATTGCACCAGAAGCCATAGTGGACATCCATCAGAAATCTTGAGCACTTGGGACTATCGGAGTATAATTTGCAGGAATTTGGGACATTAATTATATCCCTCATTGCTCCAGACCGAATCAGTGGACCATCATGAGACTGGTAATATGAAATCAATTTCTTAACCCGGTTGGAAACATCTTTACCCCTCAATTGAGCGATATATTTACACCACCATTTTTTTTATTTGATACTGTTATTTCATTATTGTTTTAACCCAATTATTTACAATTTATAGTTAATAAATGTATTCATTGTGAACCAGTGGCGTAACAATTGCTCTGCAGACCCCGAAGCCACGGGAATGTGCTGAGTAAGTGTGGGTGCCGGGGGTCTGCGGGGCTATCACGCACTGCACTGCTGCTGGGGCCCGGGACAAACCTTGCCTTTCTGCTCGCCGCGGCCGCCGCCGGGACCCACAGATCTACTTGTCTCTTGTCTGCGGTCCCGGCTCTCCTCCTGGCAGGCTTATGTTAATGAAAATGACCCTCACAAAATGGCCGCCCCCTTACAGCAGACATTTTTTGAGGATGCTGGAGGAGGTGGCGGCACCCATGGCAACGCCTGAAAAGTGTATACGGATTAAAAATAACCCTTTTATTTTGGGGTTATTTATTATTTAAATGTACCACTGGACTTAACAGCAGTACCACTGGACTTAACAGCCGTACCACTGGACTTAGCAGCAGTACCACTGGATTTAACAGCCGTACCACTGGACTTAGCAGCAGTACCACTGGACTTAACAGCAGCAGTACCACTGGACTTAGCAGCACTAGACAATAAAGCACCACTGCATTGGACTTATACAGCAGCACAGGCCACCAGCACAGGACACCAGCACCGGCAGCAGACAGCACAGTACTACAGGACTGGACTTCAATGGGCTGCACAGGACACCACCACCAGGTTGCAACCCTACCCCAGCTTCCCAGAGAGACACAGAGCCACAACCTCCCTCAACCCTCTCCAATGCCGGAGTGAAGATGGCGGCGGTTGTGGGGGACCTATACAGTGTTCGGATTTCTCTCAGGCTCTTTCAAGTAAAGTCATATATAAGGTGGAATCAGTAAGGTAATTCAGTAAGGGTACTTGTGTATTATAGCGGCGCCCCCGATGTGCATCGCGCAATGTTTTCATCGCGTCGCATCGCATGACATGCATCGCATGCGATGCAATGCAACGCGATTTTTGCCCCCTATGCGATGAAAGATCGTATAAGCACCATAAAGGGTGCTTTTAAGCACCCTAATGGGTGCTTACAATGTTAAATGCACCCTCACGCCACCCCCCCCCCACTATAAACGTGAACCCGAAGCGTGGCGAGCGCAGCGAGCCCTCGAGGGGCGGCGGTACGCATCCTCCGACCTTTTCATACCCCCACTATCCACGTCGGCGTGGAGTTGAGAATAGAAAGTGTGGCGAGCGCAGCGAGCCACCGAGCCCGAAGCGTGGCGAGGGGACGTGGATACCTTCACAGGTATCGGAGTCCCCTCGCGGGCTTCACAGGTATCCGCGTCCCCTCGCGGGGCTCGCTGCGCTCACCACACTTTCTATTCTCAACTCCACACCGACGTGGATAGTGGGGGTATGAAAAGGTCGGAGGACGCGTACCGCCACCCCTCGCGGGCTCGCTGTGCTCACCACGCTTCGAGTTCACGTTTATAGTGGGGGGGGGGGGGGGGTGGTGTGGGGGTGCATTTCACATTGTAAGCACCCATTAGGGTGCTTATACGATGTTTAATCGCGTCGCATCGCATTGTATGGCATTGTATGCCATGTACAATGTCATACAATTTTAAAATTGTATGACATTGTACAGCATCGCGCGATATCGCGTCGCATCGCATACCATCGTATGCCTTATGGTATGCGATGCGATGGGCGCCGCCAAAATACACAAGTACCTCAGTAAGTAACCCAAGTGTAAATGTCCTATTAGGATATCCGTGAATAAAATTATAGTCCTGTGATTATAAAGGAGGTTTCTCCCCCTAAGACCTTATTCAAGGTGGAAGTGTGATATCTGCTTCGGTGTACAAAGACCCATCTAGGTTAATTACTGAATCACCTTACTGATTCCACTGTATATAGGACTTTACTTGAAAGAGCCTGAACCACAGCACTGGTACTACTTGTGATCATCACACATATGTATTAAGACACTACCAATCTGGCATTTATTAAAAACCCAACATATGTATATGACACAACTATTGTCGACACATATATGTTGACAAGTGCATGCTGAAATACTATATCTAGAAAATACAAACACCTGGGAAAGTAATCACTGTCGACACACATATGTCAACAGCTTTGTGCTGAAACTGAATAAATTGTTGACTGTCAGTCTAAACTTCAGACAATATATAACATAATCACTGTCGACACATGTCGACAGGTGCATTTTGAAACTCTTTACCTGGTGAAAATACAGACACGGATGAGAGAGATAGTTGAACACCCATTATAATTTATTGTGAACCCAAATATTTGGGAAATAAATCAATACTTAATGTTATACTATTTGCTCTCCCAGCCAGCAACTACTGCATGAGATACAAAGTTGCACTGCGCCTGGATACAATACTGTGACTGTAGTCTTTAGTCATGTATCAAGTGTCTACATTTCTCAGCTGAATCTGAAGCTTTCCCTGGTCAACAAAACTGGATTCAAACACGTCACTCAGACAGTATTCAATGCTCTAGATCACAGGCTGTCAAAGTCGGTCCTCAGGACCCCACACAGTGCATGTTTTGCAGGTCTCCTCACAGAGGGGGACATTTATCATGATCGCATTTACAATGCGATCTGGGCGGAATATTACAATGCGATCAGATCACTGGGATGTATCATCCCTGGCACTGCAGGGACAGGGCTCCGAAAGCCCTGACCCAGAAGCCGGGGGGTCAGCACATGCGCGGTTATGCGCTGACCCCCGCCAACCCCTCTTACCGCACTGCCCTGCTCAGGCAGTGCGATGTGTAGTCATAGGCTATAATGGGCTATCGCCATCCCAGGGGTGCGAAGCCGGGCTGCCCGATGTTGATACATCAGGCAGCTTCGCATCCCCCATAGAAACCTATGGGGGATGCGGCTGGCGGCATTGCAGGGAGGATCGCAGCAGGGATCGGAGATTCCTGCTGCGGTCCCCCTATGATACATTTAGGGGATACTTAGCATTTTGGGGGATTTAGCCGCAAATATGGTTTGATAAATGGGCCTAAGAATCACAAGTGAAATAATTAGCTCCACCTGTGGATCTTTTAAAATGTGTCAGTGAGTGATGAGTGCACCTGTGCACCTGCTGGGTGACCTGAAAAACATGAACTGTGTGGGGTCCTGAGGACCAAGTTTGAGAACCCCTGCTCTAGAGTCACCATTTTTTTCGATGAACTGGACAGCCCCCAAAAATGCATTATGCCACACACCGCAATACCCCTGACACAAGATTCTGCACACAATGTCCCACAGTAAGGCTTCTAATAAAATAAAAGGTCAATTACCTGCTTGCTGCCAGGGGTTCATTTTTGTTGCCAGGGGTTAATGCTCATTGACAAGGGGGTCACTGCTTGCCCCCTCCACTATGCCCGTCTTCACATGGGCATAGTGGGCAGTTGCACCATTATAAATTTCTCAATAATAAACTGTTCGCTGCTGCAGCATTCAGAGCTCAGCTCCATCCCCCCCCTGCTGGCTTATGGAGTCCGTCCGTTCTTCCCCCACACCACGCTAAAAGCCATATTTCACCTCTAGCATCTGACAGGGAACACAGAGCGGCAGCGTTACCTGGAAGTGCCGGAAGTGCTTAGCGCAGTGCTCCCTGTCAGATGCTAGAGGTCAAATATGACTTCTAGCACCTGTCTCCTCCGGTCCCCGGAACAAGGACTACGGGCCAAGGCAGTGGCAGCTGTAGCGGGGCAAGGCGACGGCGACATCGGCGCAAGGCGGTGGCAACAGCGGGAGGGCAAACCGGGCAGGGAGCAGTGGTCGAGCCACCCGTTTTGCTCCGTGCTACATTTCAGTGTCCATGCTGACTGTGCCGTCATTCGGGTACAGAAAGTGAAAACCCCCATGACTGGCGACCTTCTCCATGTCGACCTAAAGACCCTATCGACCTAACCCCTTCAGTCATGTCGACCTTCATGCATGTCAACCTAGTTGGTGTCTATCCAATGATCCTTGAGAAATGGTGGTGGAGCACTAAATACCCTGCAAATGCTGTTAATAGTTCATTGATCAAATTGATCAATTGGGTATCACATGTAAAAGATTTATTCAATCTAGCACACAATTAGCTCATTCTTGACAATAGAGAATTAAACATATTATAAACCAATTTTAAAAAATGATTAGAAGATACACTCAATATTGGAAAATATCTGGAAGGACAATGAAATGATATACTTATTGAGTCCCGCTTCCTATGATGCTCCTCCCCTGCTGAAGGTTGTTAGTCCCCCAAGGAATACGTCCATTTGAAAACTGTTATCGTGGGTGTCCAAAGACCTGACTGGATGTCTTGTACCTTATTTGAGTCATTCCTGGTGACAGTTAATCCTGATTCACAGAAATGGTAGGCCCCAATAGTAAGCAGGTGGTGGTGCCCCGAAGCAATGTTCCAGTTAAATTGAATGGAGTATGTAAAAAGGGGGGGGGGGGCAGGGGGAGCTGTTCCAAGTGGGGGTGAAGCAGTAGGTGGATCCAAAGCCCAACAGAGACTGTAGCTTGACGCGTTTCATCGTCCACAGACACCTTTGAAAAAGTTGCCATGTAGCTCCGGCCCCTCTGCCCTATATAGTTCTGCCCTTTTTTCCCAGTCCTGAACACTGCTTCCACAGGAAGGTGGCAAGGCGCTTTAACCTCCGGGCATACAGTGTGACATCAACAGGGGCGGATTGGTAAAGAGATCCGGCCCGGGAACAATCTGTAAGCAACCCGGGGATGGGGGGGCTGCTGCTCGCGCTACAGCTACTGCTGGGGGGATGACGATGACCACTACTGCCGGGGGGGTGGACGGGCAAGACGAGCGCTACTGACAATCCTCCCCTGAATCTTTTACAGACAAAAGTTTTAGTTTTTTTTAATTATGCAGAAAAATCACCATAAAAATTTATTTAAGATTAGGGAGTCAAAGTTTCCTGTTCTCCTGCTCTGCTCCAAAAGTGTCATAAAACAATATTTAATGATTTATAAAGATAAAAACAAGATATACATACATACATACATACATACATACATACATACATACAACATACATGCTGCTATGAGTGAAACCTATAGTGGAGATTTAACCAGTGATTTTCTTTTTCCTCTATGTTTACGTTGAAGTAATTTTGTTTATTGTCAATGAGTTTTCTTTAAAGAGTGCGCAATGTGCAAATGGGACACACATGTTGGGAAGGAAAGGTGCAGAGCCTCAGGGCATCACACTAAGCTATTACCAGTGACAGGTTTCCACAATCTCACTGCAGTGATTGACACTCTAGTTACTTAAATGTGACACGCATACTTACTTAAATAATCACATAGTTAATACAATGCGGATAAATACTCACAAATATTAGTTCATTTTTAATAGCAAATAAAGATGACAAAACAAAGTAATTAGAGTATTTTCATATAATGTTTTTAGTACAACTGCCATATTGCATCGCCTGCTGAAGTGTCGTCACATTGGGGGAAATTTACCAATATGAAAAACCTAGTTTTTCGTATTGGTATTTCCCCTACGGCTGCATACGACTGTTTTAGTCGTATGCAAAGTCGTGTTCCGGAGGGGAAATTACAAAGCAGTCAGATACGACTGCTTTGTAACCCTCCGATGGTGTAACCATCCGTATTAGCGGCACATATATACAGCCGCTAATACGAATTTTTCTGGCAGTCTACACGGATCAGTCAGATCCGTGCAGGCTGCAGTGTGTAAAAAAATAGAACAAAAAATAAATATAAAAAAAAAAACGGCGTGGGGTCCCCCCCACAGCTATAACCAGCACCAGGCTGAAGGAGCCGGGGCCGGTAATTAAAAATCAGGGAACCCGACAAATAGGGGTTCCCCGATTTTTAACAACCAGCCCCAGGCTCCAGGTCCGGGGCTGGTTCCCAAAATATGGGGGACAAAATGACTAGGGGTCCCCCGTATTTCAAGAACCAGCCCCAGGCACAACCAGCCAGCAGGGTAATGCCACAGCCGGGGCAAGACTTTTTATAAAAGTCCCCCCGGCCAAAGCATTAACCCTACCGACCAGTCAGCCTGGCCAGGGGCCCTGGGGGAGTGGGGACCCCCCAATAAAGGGGTCCCCCCCCCTCCAGGACTTACCTGACCAGGCTGAAGCCTGGTGCTGTCCTCGATGCCCCTGGGCGGTGGGCATCAAGCTGATAGCGGTGTAAAAAAAAGATTAATCTATTGTCTAATACTGGGGCACTATGAGTCCCAGAAAGCCTCCCCCGCAAGCTGGGACTTGGAGAACCACAAGTCCCAGCCTGCGGGGCATTAAAGGGCCCGCTGGGTCTTGTAGTGCCACAGTATTAAAAATAGTACAATAAAACACACTGACACATACTTAAAATAAAACTTTAATACATACAAAGCCCACACATACTAATACTTACCTATCTTCTTTCCGTAGGTAGCCCTGGTCCTGTGTCGTCTTCTGGTCCTGTGTCGGCGGTCTTCTGGATCCATGTCGACGTCCTTCTTCAAGTCGACGTCGCTGTCGGCGATGGCGTCCGGATCCGACGAAATCCATGGAGGAAGCTGTGGAAGGAAACCATACTCACCTGTCCCAGCGCGACGTAGTCCAGGTAAGGGTCTTGGCAAAAAAACAAACCGACACCCGAAACCAGCCCGGACAGTAGGAGCCGCACGGTGTTTGTGTACATCGTGCGGCTCCGCCTCCCGAATGCCGCTATTGGCCGCCTTGCGGCCTAGCGGCTCCTGATTGGCCGCTAGGCCGCAAGGCGGCCAATAGTTTTGAAAACTCATTACATTTTTTCCACAACAATAATATACAATATCTTCATTAGTGCTGCCACAGAACCTTGTGTTCAACCGATTTTTCTTATATACTCCAGCTTTTCCGTATCATCAACCAACTGCCAGACACTGATGGAGCAGCTAGGTTTCCCAGAGTGCCCATCATCACCCATTTGGGTGTATTGTCATTCTACTGTATGTCCCATTCTTCCACACAGACCTTGTCCACACCTATGGTTAAGCCTCCTGCGTGGCTTATATAAAGAATGACGGTAATGGGATATCAAGACTGTCTACATAAGATCTGGCACTAATATTTTAAGTTTTTATCCATAATGTACTAAGTTTAACTAGAAATATGCTTCTCTGAATAGCAACTGGAAGATGCACTGCAATGTGTGTACCACTACTACAGTGTCTTGTAAAAGTATTAACCCCCCCCCCCCCCCTTGGTTTTTTACCTATTTTGTTACATTACAAACTGTCATTTATTTTTATTCATTTTAATCTATTTTTTTTTTTTTTGTGATGGATCTGCACAAAACAGTCTAAGTGAAATAACAAAAATGCATATAAAAAAAAAGAGTTTTAAAAAATAAAAATCTAAAAATTGGCATGTGCATATGTATTCACTGCATTTGCTATGAAGCCCCTCGAAAGTTCTGGTGCAGCCAATTGCTTTCAGAAGTCACATAATTAGTGAAAGGAAGTCCACCTGTGTGTAATCTAAGTGTCACATGATCTGTCAGTATAAACACACCTTTCCTGAAAGGCCCCAGAGACTGCAACTCCACTAAGCAAGAGACATCACACCATGAAGACCAAGGAGCTCTCCAAACAGGTCAGGGACAACGTTATTGAGACGTACAAGTCAGGGTTGGGTTATAATATAATATCCAAATCTTTGATAATGCCCTGGAGCACCATCAAATCCATCATCTTCAAATGGAAAGAACATGGTACCACAACAAACCTGCCAAGAGAGGGCTGCCCATCAAAACTCACAGACCGGGCAAGGGGGGCATTAATCAGAGAGGCAGCACAGGGACCAAAGGTAACCCTCAAGGAGCTGCAGAGTTCTATACCCTCCAACATGACCCATTCCATTAGGTACAAAATGCTCTGTTCCTGGACTTCCCTGCCAGTGGCAGTTACAGAGGTGGGGCTCCAGCACAGTCCAAAATTCAAAGAGGGGGGGGGGGGTCACATTAACTGCCAGTGAGTCCAGGACAGTGATGTTTGGAGTGGCATTAGGTGTGGCTCCCTTTTTTGAATATTGGACTGTGCTGCAGCCAGGGCCACCACTAGGCAAGGTTAGGCATTTGCCTAGGGCGCCGGCCACTGGAGGGCAGTAGTGAGCTGGCCAGCAGCAGCAGGAAGCTACTACGCACGCTACCGCAGAGGAGAGGAACAACTAGAAGAAGCTGCCTGCACTGCAGACTCTACAGCAACAAGTGCAGCTACTGTATTATGTGAGTAATACAGTACAAAGCCCGCCCGTGTACCCTGCTGCGCTTACAGCCGCTGACAGACAGTAATCAGTCAGGCGCCCGGTCATCAGGCCTACAGCAGCCAAAGGGAAACTTCGGCGGAGGGCGGCGGCAGCCCCTGCCCCCGCCGGGAAGCGTCAATCCACTGCCCCCACTCACCCGATGCGCTTGACTCGACACAGTGAGCAATGCTTTATTCTAAATCTTGGGCGGGTGGAGGAGCCGCCGCGCGCCCCCCTCCCACCCAGCTACTTAGTGACACAGTCCGAGCTGCCAGTCATCTGTATGGTGGCAGTAATTTTTTTACAAGGTAGCGCTTCCTCCGTCTATGGGGGGAGGGGTCATCCTCTGGATGGTGGCAGATATTTTTTTACAAGGTTTTGCTTCCCCCCTCTATGGGGGGGGGTGTGTGGTGGTGTCACTGGAAGTAATTTTCTTACAAGGTGGTGCTTCCTCCCTCTATGGGGGGGGGGGTTTGTCACTGGAAGTAATTTTATTACAAGGTGGTGCTTCCTCCCTCTATGGGGGGGGGGGGGGCGGCGGTATCCTGTAGGTTTGCCTAGGGTGCCTAGATGCCTTGCACCGGCCCTGGCTACAGCCCGACCTCTGCAACTGCCACTGACAGGGAAGTCTAGAAACATTTTGTACCTAATGGAATGGGTCATGTTGGAGGGTATGGAGTTCCACAAAAAGACTGGTGTATCTGCACAAGGGACCATAATAAGCTGTATACTCCATAGAGCTGGGCTTTATGGAAGAGTGGCCAGAAAAAATCCATTACTTAGTGCGAAAAATCAGAAGGCACGATTTGAATTTGCCAAAAGGCATGCGGGCGATTTTCCAAATGTATGGTGGAAGGTTCTCTGGTCAGATGAGACTAAAATGTAACTTGTTTTGCCACCAAGGAAAACACTATGGAGGTTATTCTGGTTGGTGCGTAAATTTACGAATTCTTTTGGAGCGGACCGCACGCCACGCTGTGCGGACATCGTATGAAGAAACGCCCACCGGTCCTCCGCATTCGGACGGACTCACTCTTTAAGAAGAGGGCGTGTTTACGGACGACATCCAAACCTTGCGTGTGCGGTGGACACACACATATTCTGCCCGGTCTTACAGCGTCTGCACAGTCTTACAGCGTCAGAACGGACGGGAACCTGCCCGTACGCACCGATGCGGTGTATTTCCGCAAAACATACTACTATCATCGGAACTCATACATCACACACATGACACACTTATGCAATTAGGCTACCTCATTAAAAAGGGATTGTTTTTAATGGTCATCTATTATTTTTCGAATTGATCATTAAACACATTACGGGATGAAGTTTAAATCCTGGCGGTCGGGATCCCGGCGTTCAAAATCCCGACGCCGGAATCCCGAATGCCGAAATACCGACACTTTCTCCCCCTGTGGGTGTCCACGACACCCTGAGGGAGAATAAATTAGTGTGCCGAGCATAGCGAGGCACCGGGCCCGCTGCATGGCGAGCACAGTGAACCCACAAGGGGGGGCGATCCACGTCCCCCCCTTGTCGGGATTTCGGTGTTCGGGATTCCGGCATCGGGATTTTGAACGCCGGGATCCCGACCGTCGGCTTTTCATGCCGAATCCCACATTACTACCACTTTAGATTAACCCTTACATCATGCAAAGTTCCAAACATTCTTTCTTGCCCCTTTACGCCCATGTGTTATGTATGCATGTATCATAAATTATTCTTCAAATGCAAACACACACATACACACCAACACACTATCTACATCTTTACATTACCCTTCACCCAGCTGTGCTTTCAGCATATATTTGTGTGTTTAGTAATGGTCCATTTAGGCTGCAATGGTTCCAATTGAAGCAATGAAAAGAGTGTAATTAATGAGTAATGAGTAGAAGAGTGGATTGTATTGTGTTCAGCTGACTGTGGTTCAGGTGCGGCCGTACTAATTGGGCCATCCGAATGCCTAGCGCATGACCGAGTGGTGTCCGCAAAGTGAAACTTGCTTATGAAGACCACATATTTCCTGGCTGTTGGTTCGTTTGCAGTCGGTGTTCTGTCCAAATGCACGCCTACCAGAATTAGTGCACTCCCTCGTGTACGCCCATGTTTACGCCCAGTTTAGCCCACTTTGAAACTACGCCCCTGTGTAGTTCCGAATGACGCCCATATTACGCCCATATTTCACGAGTGAATGCGGTGCACATTTCTGTACGGTATTAGTGAGAACGAGTACGGAGACCTGCGTGGCACATGCGCATAGCGTTGCCCACGCATGCGCAGATGGCTAAAAAACGCCAACCGAAAGAATTCGGAAATTAACGCACCGACCAGAATAAGGCCCTATGTCTGGCAAAAACCCAACACATCCCATCACCCCCAGAACACCATCCCCACAGTGAAACATGGTGGTGGCATCATACTGTGGGGATGTTTTTCAGCAGCAGGGACTGGGAAACTGAGTCAAGGGAAAGATGGATGGTGCTAAATACAGGGATATTCCTGTTTCAGTCTGCATCTGATCTGAGACTGGGATGGAGGTTCACCTTCCAGCAGGACAATGACCCGAAGCATACTGCTAAAGCAACACTCGAGTGGTTAAAGGGAAAGCATTTAAATGTGTTGGAATGTCCTAGTCAAAGCCCAGATCTCAATCCAATTGAGAATCTGTGGTCAGACCTGAAGATTGCTGTTCTCAAGCGGAAACCATCCAACATGAAAGCACTGGAGCAGTTTTACCTTGAGTAGTGGGCGAAAATCCCAGTGGCAAGATGTGGCAATCTCATAGAGACTTGTCCAAAGCGACCTGCAATTCCAGGTTGTGAGGCAACAAAACATGAATGATGCCTGGGGGGGTGGGAGGGGGCGGTGGTGGTGAATACTTTTGCAAGGCACTGTATACAATCCCAGTAGAAGAGTCCCGGCACTTAAAATTCCCAACACAAGAGTCCCAGCAGTTACAATCCCAGCAGAAGGGTCCCAGCAGTTACAATCCCAGCAGAAGAGTCCCAGCAGTTACAATCCCAGCAGAAGAGTCCCAGCAGTTACAATCCCAGCAGAAGAGTCCCAGCAGTTACAATCCCAGCAGAAGAGTCCCAGCAGTTACAATCCCAGCAGAAGAGTCCCAGCAGTTACAATCCCAGCAGAAGAGTCCCAGCAGTTACAATCCCAGCAGAAGAGTCCCAGCAGTTACAATCCCAGCAGAAGAGTCCCAGCAGTTACAATCTCAGCAGAAGAGTCCCAGCAGTTTCAATCCCAAAAGAAGAGTCCCAGCAGTCACAATCCCAACAGATGTAATTATTGGTGTTAAAGTAAGGAATTAGAGGGATGGTTAGTTAGGCTGTGGGAGGGAATAGATAGGGGTAGACTGCCAAAAAGGACAAGATAGACAATATATTTTATTTTTCTATGTGTATTTTATGGTTGTTTAAATTGCATAACTCCCAACTTTGTTGACAGGCCAAGAGGGACTCCTGGAGGCGTGGCTTGGCCACGAGGGGTGTGGCCTGTAAATTGCATTTTCCTGTGAGGCCACGCCCCCTTTTTCACAGCTGAGGGGGCCTGACCAGCGGCTATGTAAACTGCTGGTCAGCCCCCAGCCTCTCTAGTACGGGAATATTATTTACCATACTATATAATATATTCACCAGGTGACAGGAAGGGGATTTCCAACTCCCCCCCCCCAGCTGTGGGACAAAGCCGACGCTGGTTTCGGGATGTTCCCGCAGAAAGAGGGACAGTTGGGAGGTATGACATTTCATTTTTTGCATTTTTTTATAAAATAATTGTCTTTCAATTAGCTGGAGCTATAAACAGTACCAAGGCATTATTACACTATTAGATTAATCTAATATATACAATCCATACATCCCAACAGGACCCACTCTACCTGGATGTCCCTCTTAATTTTGAATTGCCATCACCGGTGTTTAAATTCCTTTATTATAAATGACATAGTTCCACACAGGTGACACCAATCACATTGTAAGAGGGAAGTCCAAATAGAGAGCATTAATGCACCGTCCACGCAGCGCGATTCTGACTAACTTTCTATTCGATTTTGACTCTATAATCAAAATCGAATAGATATCGAATCAAAATCGAATGTTTTTAGCCCCATTCGATGCTGATTCGCTTCCTATGTGTGTTTCGGTTTAGTGGAATTGTACCAAAAAATAGACTGTGCAGGCAGGACTATATAGTACAGATCTGTAATCCAGTATATAGTCAAAATCAAACGTGTTTTGCTTGCCGTGTGATTCGATCCTGAGTCAATCCCAAACAAATCGGGATCGAAGCGCAAGACAATAACACTGTGCGTACACACCTATAGTCTTTCCTGGAATGGGTCATTTTGGGAGATACGCACAATCTCCCCCAGGCCCACCTGTTTAAAGTGCCCCGGACCCCTCCTTAGCCTTAATCCGGCCCTGGGTTAGCCTGCGGGAATGATAGGTTAGGGTTCTAAAACTGACTTAAATTCAAGGGGTTGTGACTGCTGAGATTCCTTTGCCAGGATTCGGACCTTTGCGATATTGTACTCAACCCCGTCCACTTTGTGCTCCAATGAATGAGATTGCATAGAAACTCAAATGACAACACGATTCCGCTCTAGATATATTAGCTGAACACATTAGGTTGTCTTGTACAACGTTTTCTTTCCTATAACCATATTGACAATCTCATTAGTTCTCAGTTATAAGTGTGTCCTCATACATCTAGCCTCAATACCCCATGCAGCGTGAAACACATGTCCCAAGTCTGGTAATGTACAGCGAGCAGTTTAGGATGTGTTTCACATGAATAGGAGACTATACTGATTCATTCGATGTGCAATGCCTGTATATCTGTCTGATACTCCTTTCACACTGTAGCTCTTAACCGGTAAATTGACGTTTTTTTTAGCCCTTTAAAACGGTTAGAGCTGCAGTGTGAAAGCGCCAGTCTGCATTTACCGGTTACAAATAACCGGTACTTGCAAACGGGTAAAAAGCAGAGTCCTACACGGTTCAGAGCCATTTTTAATGCAGTGTAAACGGCTCTGAACCGGTATATAGGACTCAGGCAGTAGCTATGAGAGCGCAGTGCATATGTAATGAGCCGCTCATTACATATGCACATATGTAATGAGCGCAGTGCATATATAATGAGCCGCTCATTATATATGTACATATGTAATGAGTGGCTCATTCATATGCACTGTTCTCATTACATATGCACTACGCTGACTTATAACTACTGTCTGTCCTGCTTTCACACTGCAAACCTGCTTAAGACGGTAATATACCGTTTTAAATACCGTTTCAAAATACCGGGTCTCAAACGTTTAGGCAATGTGAAAGCAGCATGAGCCTGTATGCAAAGCCCAGCAGAGCTTGGTGTGAAACAAAGGCATGGCTTCCGCATTATTCCGGTTGTTTCGCTCGGATGCGAATTCACACTCTTGCGAATCAACTCAGACTCAGCCTTGCGAATGGTTGGCTGCCGCCACCTGTTCGAAAGGGCGACTCGCTCAATGGGACTTGCGAATAAATGTTACACAGTAACATCCATTTGCAGGGCAGGGGAACCTCCCACATCTTTCGATGGCCGCCGACCATCGAAAGATGTGAAAGGTGCAGGCATATGGAAGGTAGCTCTGAGTATCCCTACATATGGGGAGGAAATGGACGGGCATCCGGTGATGTCAGCTGTCTGCCCCCCCCAACCCGCGTAACGGCCTCATTAGCATGAGAATGGCCAGCCCATGAGACGCTGGCCATTCCCATATGCTAATGGTGCTGCCCGGCGCAGTCACACACAGCTATCCAAGTGTCAATGTTAAATTAATCAGTACAGCCATATGAAGCAACGTTGTTGAATCCACAATGAAAAGACAAAGTTGCAAAAGAGACACCCAGAGCAAACCCAGCCGCACAAGGGGCCAGATTCTCTAAGCTTCAAAAGTGATAAAATGGAGAGTGATAAACAGCCAGCCAATCAGCTCCTGCCTGACATTTTTCAAACACAGTCTGTGACATGTCAGGCAGGAGCTGATTGGCTGGCTGTTTATCACTCTCCATTTTATCACTTTTGAAGCTTAGAGAATGTGGCCCAAGATCTGTGTACACGGAGAAGAGATGCTTGGTGAGACTGCAGCACTAGGTTATAAGGACCCATCTGTATAACATGCTGTACTGTAAATACACACAAATAAAATTACTATAACTACCTTGCCTGGCAGGTGAGGGTGATGTAACACTGTAACCGGCGATGTGTTAATAATTATGTATCTGTTAACACATTTCATTATAAAGATCACAAGTGTATGGAGCATAATAATAATAATAATAATATACCATTGCCGGAGGAGATGTGAAGAATTTAGAACAGAATAGGTTAAGTCTCTGAGTGGCTGGCTCTACGCCGGAGCTCTTGATTTAGGGGAAGATTTCTCAAACCCTGGAGAGAGGTAACGTAGAGAGTAATAAAATACAAAACCAGTCAGCTTCTTACTGTTATTTCTCTAGTGCAGCCTGTAAAATGACAGATAAAATATGATTGGTAGGTAGTCGTAGCCCTGTATACATCGGGAACCCCCAGAAAACCACACATTTCTCAGCTCGCTCCTAGTCTCCTGAGAAACTAGCCAATGGGAGTCTGGGGGTGGGGCTTAGTAGGAGTGTGTGAAGCATTACACCTATTTGCGGATGCTGCATGATATATACAACGCTGATAATCTCCAGGGGAACCACCCAACACATGTTTTACATACATGTTAACATGTATATATTTAAGCAATATGAAAGAAGAAGAAAAGAATGTATCTATGTGGTGCAGCAAAAGAACTTGAAGTAAAATGTAACTTTTATTGAACACTTTTAAAATGTTGCGAAATATAAGACACGAGACAAACATAAAACGACAAACAACAATGTGAATAAAAAGGATATTAAATCCTTACACAGTGGGGCCCCACTGTATTCCCTTCCTTTGTCTGTTGTTATTTAGTGGTCTATGTGTGCTGGGATATTTATCCCTATTTATGCATTACACAAATACATAATAATTTAGGGGTACACGTATACTGGGACGCTTATCCCTGTTTCTCAATGATACACATATGTTGGGCAATACTTCGCTGATTGTGGACTTTTAATAGTATGCGTGCCCTGGGATATTTATTCTTATCCTTAATAATGCAGGAGAAAAAAATAGGAGCCTAAGGGCAGTATTCAGTGCCGCTGATTCGCCGCTTTTTACGGCGAATGTTTGCTATTTTCATGCTCCACGGCGTATCTTTTGACTGAAAAAGGGATTCGCCCTATTCAATGCTCAAAATTCGCCGACGGCGAACAGTGAATGGCGGACAATTCGCCATCTGTAAGTCGCCGCAATTCGCTGCTGTTTTCCAATGGGTTTTTCACTGTGATTCGCCGTGAGTGTATTCAATGCTAGGATGGCGAATTGCTTTCAGAGTGATTTTCGCTGTGCTTCACCGTGTAGCAATCGCCGTCTTTTTAAGGTGAACTGGAATGTTATCTTTTAAAATATATATATTTTTTATTTGGCATAAAAAAATCAGTCATTTTTTTCCTGTGAAAGGGCGTGCTATTTTTGTTCATGTGCGTGGTGCACATGAATATATATTTAATTTTCTTTTTTTACACATAAGCCAGCAGGGGGCCGGGAGCCGCTCATTACATATTCATATATTCACTTCACACTGCTCCCGCTCATTACATATGCACGAGCAGCAGCAGGAGCAGTGCAGCGGCTCCCTATCCGCGTCCCCTGACAGCTCTCCGGGGGGGCAGCTACTGCTGCCCGTGTCCCTGGGTGCCCTCCTTCCCCCCACACATTCCGGCGCAGGCACATACCACGCATCCGCCGCAGGGGTTAAATTCGCCGTCAGGGGCAGCGAGCCCCTGCGGCGTTGAATAGGGCGACAGGGAGGGCTGGCAGCGAATGCTCCAGCCCTCCGGAACGCGGAGAATGTGATGCGAATCCTAAACAGGATTCGCTGCACATGCCGAAAATCGTCATTGAATACTGCCCTATGTTTTAAGGAGATTCTCCTATTAGACAAGATAGTGCTTGGAATTAATTGGAGAAAATACGGAGGAATAATGTTAAAAGTACTACTCCTTAGTCAGGAGTTCATTCAGTTAGAGAGTTTACTTTGTTTGTCAGCGTTGAAACACCGAGACACAATGCCGGTCAGCTGTTTGTCCACAAGTCAGAGAGGCGCGGCGATGGCCGTCATTAACCGCATCTTTGGCTCTAGCGGACTCCGGATTTGCCGGTAACCATAGGAACGCAGCAGTTTACACTAGTACAGATCAAAATACATTTCAGGGGGAAGGGAATAAGGGGGCGCACACACTGAGTGACGGTCATTGTATGCTTTGCAAGGAGCTTTGTTAGGACCTGGTCCTGTTATATGTTTGTCCAGAGCAGAGGATCAGTGTTCCTAATGCCTTTTAGCAGCTGGGCAATAGGCTGGGGAGAGTGTTCCCGTACTGTGAAGAATATGTTTTGCCAGATGGAAAACCTGCCATGCTGTAACTCAAGGTCTGGCAAGCTATTACCATTTATGCTCAGAGCCGGCCCTAGCCTAAATGACGCCCTAGGCAAGATTTTGGCTGTTGCCCCCTAGCACTGCCACTAGTTCCGCTCTGACCCTGCTCCCCTTTCCCAGAACCATCAACCCTCATCATAGCAGTCATCATTTTGGTGCTCCTACCCGCAATATTTTAAATAGAAACAGTGCACACATTCGTTGCGCAGCCCAAACAGGGTTGTGTTCTTGCTGGGAAGGGGCATGGCCACACAATAGTACCCCCAATTCAAATTATGCCACAGAGTAGTGCAACTTTATTCACATTATATCATGCGATGGTGTCTCTTATTCATGTTACATCACACAGCAGTACCACTTTACCTTATATACATTACTCCTCACATTATTCACATTATACCCTTAGAAAATATTGTATTTTAAGCACCTCCATGGCCACACTGCAACCCAGCACAAAGCAGTGTGTGCTGGGCAGAGGAGAAGAGCTGCAGCTGCTGCTGTCACTTAAGGGGAGGGGTCCCGGGGACCCCACTGGGCCCTTCCATCAGACTTTGGCCTGTGTAATTTGTACCTCCTACCCCTTTCTCTCGGCACCCCTGATAATACCACACAGTAATGCCCCTTACACATGACACACATTATTAATGTCCCTTACACATTATGCCAACCTTTATTAATGCCCTTATACACATGACACATAATGCATGTTACACATATGTCGCACATTATTAATGCATTTATACATGACACACATAATGCCCCTTGCACATATGTTGTACATTATTAATGCCCTTATACACATGACACACATAATGCCTGTTACACATATGTTGCACATGATAATGCATTTATACATGACACTTATAATGCTCCTTACACATATGCCGAACACTATTGCACAACCAACCCACCCTCAGACTGCACTCGCGCAGCCGCTAACACTGTGACCTCTGCCTCTGCTTGGATACAGATGTTTCCTCATACATCTTGCCTCAATAGGCCATGCAGCTCCTGGCCAGTTCTGCTAACGTTGAGTGCATTTTTTGCTGAAAATTCATCTTATTTGCATTGTTATGACCAGCACACACAAGGAGCTTCCGATGCCCCTATATTCACACACAGAATATAGGCATGCTGCATATCATTTTAATCAGCAGGAGCTTCTGATGCCCCTAGGCATTCCAAATGCCCTAGGCAATTGCCTAGTTGGCCTATGCCTAAGGCCGGCCCTGTTTATGCTGAAGACAGGAAAGGAAATTATTCTACAGAACGTACTGGGCCCTGTGCAGCAATAAGGGATAGCTCAGTCCCTCCACATCAGATATACAAGAAAAAAACTTTTGGGGGGTATTCCTAATAGCGCTCAAACTATGAAGTGTAATATTTACGTATACCGTGATTGTAGAACAAATGGAAGGGTACATTCACATTCACGTCAGGATCTCATATATGAAAATTAAACAAAAAACACATTCAGAGTGTAGTTTTTCAAGTATGCAAAAAGTTCATATAGATGTGTTTCCAAAATAGTATAGAGTCTAGTATAGATGGTTACAGCAAGCTTACATTCACAATTATAGTATTAAACATATCAAGGTATCTTATGTATGCTCACTTGAATGCTTACTTCAGTCTCGTAGTGTATCCTCCTATAGAGGTTTCTTTAAAAGAACCAGATCCAATCTCAGTACCAAGCAGATGGTTAAAAATCAATATATATATATATAAAGGAGCATATACAAATTGTAGATGGACACTATGACAGGGAAAGAATGGCGCACCCAAATTAAACTCACCATAAGTGATACCATCAGAGTTTAAAGTACAGCCTTCTTAGAAATGGAAAAAACACACCAACGCGTTATAATAGTATAAGTCTTCGTCAAGACACCTTGACCTATATACACCTATATATACTATATACTAGTAAGCCCGCTCAATGCAAAAGCTTTGAAAGCTAGTCTGCTACCTTCTGTGTTTGTGTAGTTTCACTCTCTGCCTGCAGATGGCAGTGTTTCGGAGACTCATGGGCACTAGACATATATACAGGCAACATCACCTCTTTTCATTAACATAGTTTGTGAGGTTTAAAAAAAAAGACGCCTGTCAATCAATCAATTTCAACCTGTCTTTAAAAATATGCTATAATATCCCCTCGCCAGTATTACCAATAGATATACGGCTAACGTTTAACTCACTGGTCCTCACATTATACCATATAATTAACAGATGTATCCCTGGAAGTCTATCTCTTCTAATTTTTAGAAGATTTAATACTTTTACCCAGTGGCGTAGCTACTTATGCGCCCCCCCGCCGCTAAAATGTTTTCGCTCCCCCTCCCCTAGGCAGCCCCCCCCCCCATGCCCATACCTGCCCACCCGCTGCTGTCTGCGGTACCTGCCTGCCGTGCCATCACGGTCCCGTAGCGCTGGCTCCTGCTGCTAATAATGAAACGTGACTCTTAGAAAATGGCTGCCCCCATACTGCAGACAGAAAACTGTCTGCAGTATGGGGGCAGCCATTTTCTAAGTCTCTGTTTTCATTATAGAAGCAGGAGCCAGCGCTAGGAGAGACGGGACTGTGATGGCAGTCACGGCACGGCACGGCAGGCAGGTACCGCAGACAGCAGCGGGTAACTATAGCCCCGCAGACCCCCGGCGCCCAAACTTGCTCTGTGCCTCCCCGCCACCACGGGGGCTGCGGAGCTATAGTTACGCCACTGCTTTTACCCCTTATGATCATGTATGCACTCAATTTGAGAGCGCTAGGTCATTTAGGGCCTTATTCTGGTTGGTGCGGTTCTGTCCGCGTGCGGTCGGACGGCCGATGTTTGGTGATTGCGCATGTGCAGAGGCGTAGCTGCGCATGTGCGAACGCTGCGCACGTCTGAATATGGTGTGAATTCTGTACAGAAAACAATCGGTCGGAACAATCTGAGCAGGGGGTGGAGAGGGGCGTGAAGGGCTGTTTGGGCTCATTACCATATGCGTACGCCCCGTGTTTCATGGGCGTTCCCATGAAAACGCTGGGCGTGCATATGGTAATGCGGCCGTGAGGCAGGTGTGGGCGGCGGACATATGACATAGCTGGATGCCAGCTGCCCGCCCATATCCCTGCTTTCATACGGAGAAATGTCCGAGTGGTCTGGAGCACTCGGTGCTGCCTGACCACTCGGTCCAGCATTCGATGGTCGGCGACCATCGAATGATGGGGGAGGTTCCCACAGATGAGGGAGGTGTTCACATGAAACATCCACTCGCAGTCCGTTCGGCCGGCATCTTACCGCATTCGGACGGTGTGAGCGATCCGTACGGAAGGCGGAGCTAAGAACACTCGGTTCCTGTCCGAAAATACTCATCCGACCGAATCAACCAGAATAAGGGCCATAGTTACAATATCATTTATATAAAATCACCCATTTCTGAGCAGTCAAATCCATGCCATTCAATCACACCAGCCTTTATTTAAAGCACACATTTCAAAATACTATCATACCCAGAATCTGTCATGGAGCATCATGTCATTACTCCTGTATGGATGGCACAAGGTTATTGTGAAGTGTGTGATTGATTTTGGCTGAGCTGCAGGCACAGCGGGGGTCCAGTTAGTCAAAAGCTTTAGAGAAAGCCATGCAGCCTTAGCAGTGAGTGGGGGGAATTTTGTGACTGAGCAGAACCACATCTCTTAAGTCCCCCGTACACTATGCGATATGAGCATGATTTCACCCGATTCGGAAGAATCGGACTGTGAAATCGTCCCAAATCGCACATGTAGATAATGATATCCCGTTTGCTAAATGTTATGTGCAGCAAGGAGCCATGCAGTGGACAAAAGCGGGATGGAGATGACGGGCAGGGGAGGAAACTGCTGGCATCAGAGTGCCAGCGGGAGCAGGTGGGGGCGGCGCAGGAAGCCAGGCAGGAGAAGACGCTGCCGGGCAGCAGGGGGAGCAGAGCACTCTAAAAAAAAAAAGGGTACTTGTTTCCTAGCACGGCCACAACGATCATAATCGCGGTCATCGGGGGTAAAATCTGGGCCATCGCGGGCATCGCATGCGCAAAAAAATCGGGTGCGATGGGCCAGACGCGATGCCCGCGATTTCCCCATAGAGAACAATGTTAAATGCCTCAATTTACCCGCGATGACCACGATTTCCCATAGGAAACAATGGGAAATGGCTCAATTTACCCAAATTATAATAGGAACAATGGTAAATGGGCCAAAAACACCCCTGAACATTGAAATGTCCCCCCAAAAGTAGTTTACGCCACCACGTGATCAACGTGAACCCGAAGCGTGGCGAGCGCAGCGAGCCCGCGAGGGGCGGCGGTACGCGTCCTCCGACCTTTTCATACCCCTACTATCCACTAGGGCGTGGAGTGAGAATAGAATAGTGCATGGCGAGCGGACGCGGATACCTGTGAAGCCCGCGAAGGGACGCGTTTACCTGTGAAGGTATCCGCGTCCCCTCGCGGGGCTCGCTGCGCTCTCCACGCTTCGGGCTCGGTGGCTCGCTGCGCTCGCCACACTATTCTATTCTCACTCCACGCCCTAGTGGATAGTGGGGGTATGAAAAGGTCGGAGGACGCGTACCGCCGCCCCTCGCGGACTCGCTGCGCTCGCCACGCTTCGGGTTCACGTTCATCGCGGGGTGGCGTGAACTACTTTTGGGGGGACATTTCACTGGTCAGGGGTTTTTTTGGGCTTTCTGGCCCATTTACCATTCTTCCCTATGATGATTTGGGTAAATTGATCCATTTAACATTGTTTCCTATGGGAAATCGGGGTCATCGCGGGTAAATTGAGGCATTTAACATTGTTCCCTATGGGGAAATCGCGGCCATCGCGGGTGGACCATTTAAGCATTTTTAGGCGCACACGACGCGACCGACCCGATTTTTCACTGTTTTCAATGCATTTCAATGGAAAAATCGGGGGCATCGCGTCGGTCGTGTCGCAGGCCACTAAAATTACCCCCGATGGCCAAGATTTGTGGCCGTGCTAGGAAACAAGTACCAAAAAAAGAAACCATTAATGCAAAGTCAACACACACATCTAATCTCATTGCCTCGGTTGTTCCATCGTCCTCCCCCAGAGGAGGGGGCGGAGCTAAAATGGCACAATCGTGTCATTTTAGCCCCGCCCCCTCCATGGAGATCAGTTATTTCGGCTATTTACCGCAATGGGGGTGGGGCTTAATGGTGTCACCGTTAAGCCCCGCCCCTAAACTCGTAATGAAATATTCTCCCGGAGAGGAGTCTTCAACCGCGGCGGTACGCGTCCTCTGAGCTTTTCATACCCCCACTATCCACGTAGGTGTGGAGTTGATTTTACATAGTGTGGCGAGCGAAGCGAGCCACCGAGCCCGAAGCATGAAGAGCTCAGCGAGCCCCGTGCGGGGACGCAGAATACATGGAAAGTAATACGCGTCCCCTTGCGGGGCACGCTGCGCTTGCCACGCTTTGGGCTCGGTGGCTGGCTGCACTCGCCACACTATATAAAATCAACTCCACGCCGACGTGGATAGTGGGGGTATAAAAAGGTTGGAGGACGCGTACCGCCGCCCTTGGCGGGCTTGCTGCGCTCGCCACGCTTTGGGTTGGCGTTGATAGTGGGGGTGGCGTTGGAGGTGCTTTTAACATAGTAAGCCCCCATTACAGTGCTTATACCTTTAATTAACTTATAGGGGGCACATTTAACATTGAAAACACCCATTAGGTATAAATCGTATACCATTGTATATGGCATACAATGGCATACAATGTGCGATGGTATACAATTTAAAATTGTGTAACATCGGCTGCCATCGCGTAGCATCGCTTCGCATACCATCGTATGCCTTATGGTCTGCGATGCGATGGGCGCCGAGCTAGGAAACAAGTACCCCTTTTTTATAAAAAAAAAAAAAAAACGCTAAATACCGTATTGTCCTCTTTATGTTTGTAATATTAGTACAGAGTACAGTGCAAGTGCATGTGCTACATCATAAAAATTTCAGATCTTGGGTAAAATGTATATAACTTGGAGGTTGACATCTACAGTTATCAGTTACACATATATTGTGGTTTAGTCTATTGTTAGGTAAGGGATTAAACGATGGCATATCGTCAATTTTAGGGATTGGCTGAATGTCAGGGAGATGTAATTAAAGGGTACTTATGTAGTATCTGGGCTGCCGATTTTTTGATTGTATGCCTTAAGTTAAGGCATACAATCAGATGCGATGCGATGCGATATCGCATCGCATCGCATCGCATGCGACCATCGGATGCGATGACCCGATTTTTCCATAGGAATCAATGTTAAAATGGACTGAGTCCATTTTAACATGGAATTCAATGGGAAAAATGGGTCCTTTTCATACCCCTACTATCCAAGTGGGCATGGAGTTGGATATAAACCTGTGGCGAGCGCAGCGAGCCACCGAGCCCGAAGCGTGGCGAGCGAAGCGAGCCCCGCGAGGGGACGTATTCTGTGTCCCCTCGCGGGGCTCGCTACGCTCGCCACGCTTCGGGCTCGGTGGCTCGCTACGCTCGCCACAGGTTTATATCCAACTCCATGCCCACTTGGATAGTAGGGGTATGAAAAGGACCCCTTTTTCCCATTGAATTCCATGTTAAAATGGACTCAGTCCATTTTAACATTGATTCCTATGGAAAAATCGGGTCATCGCATCGCATCGCATCGCATCGCATCCGATGGTCGCATGCGATGCGATGCGATGTACCCGATTTAGAAATCGGCAGCCCAGATACTACATAAGTACCAATTAAAGACATAAAAGCATATATATTTAAATTCTAAGAACTATTGGTACATATGAAAGTAATAAAGGGACATTTTATACTTGGTGAAATATATGGTGGAATCTCTGCATTTTATGACTGCAGTGTACTGCGGCGTCCGTTATAGTCTGAGAGAAAACTCTATCTATAGGAACTGTTTATTTATTAGCGGTTTTTATATAGCGCCGGTATATTCCGTTGCGATTAATAATTCAATGCAATTGTTTTGCTCAGTTTTTTCTGGGATGTCAATCCCGGGACCCCAGGAATCAAGGGATTAAGCATTTCTCAATCCCGGAATCCAGGAGTGGCATCCCTATACAATACTACATAATTATGCCAAACGTACATTTTAAGTATGTGTCTATGTGAATTTTTATATAGTCGATATTAGCCAGGTGGCATGGAGCCCTTGGAGTGTCTTTTAAAAATGATAATAATAATAATAATAATAATACTAATAGTTTTGTTAGTAATAATTAACTGCAATGCATCATAAACCTACAGAAAACAGAAGGAAAACAGAACAAATTAGTTCACACCGAGCGCAAGACAGCATTATACCGCTTTCACACTGTCAAAACGTTTCAAAAACCGGTATTTTTAAACGGTATTTGCAAACAGGTCTGAGCCTTCACATTGCAGTAAATTACCGTTTTAAATACCGTTTAAATACCATTCACATCAGTCAACCCGTTTAATCCCCTGAACACGTTTCAAGGCAGAATGCAGGGGACAGCCTATCACAGGTCTGTAATCTGTTGTTATTAGTAAATACCGTTTCAGAGCCATTCTCACTGCAAAACGTTTTGAAATACCGGTTATCTTTAACCGGTAAATCAACTCTGGCACTTTCCCGCTGCAGCCTTAAATGTTTTGAAATGGGAAAAAAAACAGCAATATACCGTTTAACAAGTGCGGTGTGAAAGCCTGAAAGGGGTATTAGCGATCACCTGTGGGCGGGCTGTTGGCACAGAGGTTTATAGCTCTGGGCAGGGCCGCCGAGAGGTATGATGGGCCCTGGTAAAATTTTTGGGGCGCGACCTAATCGCAGGAGGCGTGACCACCTCCTGCGGTTAGGCCACGCCCCTAAAATGTTTACAGTCCCCCTCAGCAGCAGCAGCAGCACACCTACAGCATGTGCTGTGCTGACAGTATGCTCAGCATGAGCTCACACGCTGTCAGTGAGATGCTCATGCTGAGCCTGCTGTTAGCACAGCACATGCTGTAGAGCTCTGTGATCAGCTGTGATCACTCTATAAAGTTACCTATAGCTGTTTACCTGTATCAAGCATACTATACTTCTTACAAAATCCAATTCCAACTCATCCTGACAATCCAGGGGCATCAGATGTCTAACAAAGAATTCCCTGAGCTGACACACAAATACACACTACTTATTTATATGTTGGTCTAAAGCTGGGTACATATTAGACAACACCACACATGATGCAATGTCATCAACTATTTGCCTTGTATTGGCTATTCTATCTGACAAACAATATAGTGCATACACACTGAATGATATTACAAACAATATCGTTCAGTGGCCACATCCAGGAATACGCTGTTGTCGACAATATGGTAACGATTTAACTTCAAGTACAGACGACAGTGAGGGCCGATAATGTGTGCGTCCCATTAACGATATATTGTGTACAAAGGCAATTCAGTAGTAGTGGATGTTGCTCTCCGATACAACGTTTGGCATAAACATCTTTAAATATAAAATGCACATAAAAGAGCAAATTTTACCACAATTGTTTTATTTACTAACAATTTCTTATATAGCGCACACATATTCTCAGGGCCGGTGCTAGGCACCGGAGTGCCCCAGGCGGGGAGGGGGCGCCCCGGCGCTCAATCACTTACCCGCTCCAGGGGGTCATCTGCCGGGTCCAGTGATGCGGCGCACGCAGTGACGTTCCGGGAAGGGGGGGGGGCTTGCTGTGTAATGCGCATGCAGCGCTGGCCGCTACTCTCCGCAGGGGGGGGGATGGGGTGTCCAGCGCCGTCACATTCCAAGGGGGGGAGCTTGCCGTGCGATTCTGCACTGTCCACCGCGACTCTACCCAGGGTGGTGCGGGTCGCTGTGACACGACGTGACGCTCTCCAGGGAGGGGGCGGCTTGCTGGCTGATGCAGCACGGGGGGACCAGCTCCAAACTGCCGCCCTCCAGCGGCCGGCGCCCTAGGCAAATGCCTAAGGCTGCCTAGTGATGGCGCCGGCCCTGCATATTCTGCAGCGCTGTACAGAGAATATCAGAACAGTCACATCAGTCCCTGCCCCAGTGGAGCTTACAATCTATATTCCCTACCACATGTACACACAGACATTCTAGGGTTAATTTGTTGGGAGCCAATTAGCCTACCAGTATATTTATAAATTGTGGGAGGAAACCCACGCAAGCACTGGGAGAATATATAAACTCTGCACAGTTAGAGCCATGGTGGGAATCGATCCCATGACCTCAGTGCTGTGAGGCAGTAATGCTAACCATTACACCGTCCGTGCAGCCCAATTAATTTGTATCTACCACTGGTGAAAAAAATATGAAGTGTGAACAAGCATCACCATTGTTGTCTGCCGTAAATGATAATATATTTAAATGTAACAGATGTAACCGGGAGAGGACATGGTAATTTCTGAAATGAAATACATGTCTAATTTCTCTGAAACTACAACAGATATTTTCACAATAAGTATAAACCGCACAGATTGTTTTAGTACAATTTTCATAACTGTCATTCTTATTACCTTGTCCATTATTTAATGGAATGTAAGTGTAACGGACGTAACCCATGTCTACTTGTTGTTGGAATTGCCCCCAAACTAAACTAAGCGATATGCATGGATATATGGTTGACAATTTTGTAATCGTGCATATCATTTAAATATCATTATCCCCAGTTTAAGAACACAAGTACAAAAGAACAAAAGATGCCGTGTCAATTTAAGACAACAGAACATGCAATATTAGCACTGCATTTTTTTAATATGAAAAATAAAATAGTTCGTCCTTTAGCATGCTTTTTTTTTTACTAGTAGTGTGTCTTCAGCATTTTTGTATTGTGCCCTATGGATGTAATCTTCGTTATTTCAAACATGTAGACACCACAGTGGAATATTTGAATGCAAATAATTGTTAACAATACTTTTCAATAAATTTGCCATTGGTGGGATGAAAATAGACAGAGGAACGACAGCTGATAGCCCATCAGTGATTGCAGATGGAACTGACGAAACACAGGGTGTGCCAAAACGAATTCCCAATCTTGAAGTGGCAAAATTAACGCCACCTGCAACCACTCATTCATTGCCCCTGCTACTAATCCACACGAATGACAATAGCATCCTTTTTGCACAAAATGCAATCATTATGAGGGTATGATATTATGAATTGCAGACAGCCGCGTACATGACACAATCTGATAAGGTATAAATATAATGCAATATACAAAGCTGGCATTCACTGAGTTTTAATCCTAATTGTTCTTATTTATATTTCAGTTTAGTTCTCCGCTTAATTGAAATGATTGTAATGGTTATCATAGCCTTTTTTTTCCAGACAATATTAAACATACTTTTACGTTTTTAGTATTATTAACAGTTTCTTATATAGCGCACACATATTCCGCAGCGCTCTACAGAGTATAGTTGAACATTCGCATCAGTCCCTGCCCCAGTGGAGCTTACAATCTATATTCCCTGCCACAGACAGACATTCTAGGGTTAATTTTTGTTGGAAGCCAATTAGCCTACCGGTATATTTTTGGATTGTGGGAGGAAACCGGAGCACCCGTAGTAAACCCCACGCAAACATGGGGAGAATATACAAACTCCGCACAGTTAGGGCCATGGTGGGAATCGAACCCAAGACCTCCGCGCCGTGAGGCATTAATGCTAACCATTACACAATCTGTGATGCCCACACTGTCCATGATTCCCCAACATACTAATACTATATACAGCAAAGTCTGTTAATGAAAAGAATAACATTGTGTTACATCCTGACTACCTCCTAGATACATATTAGAAAATAGCAGAAAAAAAAAAAACATTGGTTTAAATTGTGGCGTACAAATTATGTATACTTGTTCAGGATGACCCGCCAGAATGTTAAGTATTTGGGATGCAGCTGTAATTGTATTATCAGGTGGGTGGAGTAATTACTAGATTGACACTATGGGCGGTATTCAATGTGAATACCAGCGACGTGCAGCCCTGCACATTCGCCACTGCTCGCTGCGTTCCGGAGCCTCGCCGGCTCCGGTATTCAACGAGTCAGGGGCTCGCTGCCTCTGACCGGCGAATTTGAGCTCCTGCGGCGAACGCCGCAGGGAGCCTGAGGACGGTGGCAGGCAGGGAGATGGAAGTCTCCCTGCCTGCCCCAGAACGTTTGGGGGGGGGAGGTGGGCTCCCCGGGTGCCAGGCAGCACAGGCTGCCCCCCCGGGGGTGCCAGCAGGGGACCGCGTATATTCACTACACCCGATCATGAATATGTAATGATCGGGTGAAGTGAATATATGAATATCTAATGAGCGGCTCGGCTCCGGCCCCCTGCTGGCTGCTCTGTGTAAAAAAAAATATATATATATATTTTTTTAAATTAAATATATATTCTTGTGCTTACAGCACATGAATAAAAATAGCATGCCCCTCCTCAGAATAAAATTCCAGATTTTTTGACACCAATTGTAAAAAACAAAACACTTTATTTTAAAAGTTCACATTCCACTTCACCATAAAAAGATAGCGATTGCTACTCGGTGAATCATGGCGAAAAAAACCTTGAAATGTATTCGCCATCTGGTCATTGAATAGTGTGATTCACCGTTTTAGTCAGAAATTCGCCTTACAGCACAAAATCGCCATAAAAACCTGGCGAATCAGGCTCATTGAATACCGCCCTATGGGGGGAATTTACTAAGATGTATATTCTACATCGCATGTGACATTGCTGTGGGCAACCAATCAGATCCTGTCTACTATCTTCTAGAGGGTGCTAAATAAATAAGTCCATTCTGATTGGTTACCTATAGCAACATCACATGTGAAGTAGAATACACATCATAGTAAACTTCCCCCCTACATATCAGTAACAATTTGCCTTGAATATCAGCAAATACAAGTTTTACTGATATTTAAATAAAAAAAACAAAATTGGGCCATTCAATATTTATTATATTTGTCAAGTACAGTAGTAGAGATTCAAACTACAAGTTATGTTTTTGTTGTTATTATTATTATTATTATTATTATTTGTATTATTATTATTATTATAACAGTATAGCAATTTAAAAATGTTTGAGCTACACATAAGAATATCCATAGAAAGATCTAAGGAGCAAATAGATTTGACGTTCCTAGTTCCTTGCAGGTGGAGGAGATGTTGTGCATCCTCTATGACCGCAGTGGTGACAAATACATTTTATTACCTTTGTTAATCGACACAATCTACTGTAGCCGCATAGAAATGAGCTTTACAGAAAATGATAAACTTTGGTCCAACCAATAAGACTTGTATAATAATACTCATAGATATTTTATATATATCCGAGTCTACCTTCTATTCTTCCATGGCACAGTGTAGACACTAATAATAGAAGTCTTATAGGGTGTACACACGGGGTGATTAAATCCCCATTGCTAAGCGATCTGACTAGATCTCTTAGAAATGAAGCACGGATCGCTTCGTCTGTTTGGCCTTTCGGAAACAGCGATTTGTGGTCCCGATGGTCACTATTGCCTGAATATATTTATAGTGTACGCAGTATAAATCTAGTCACCGCCAGTGTTCTCTTTCCAGAGAACAAGGGCCCTGACAGATCGCTCAGCACACATCGATGCTGCATCACTGCGTACTAAGCGATATGTGATGTGTGCTCTGAGCGACACTGAATCGCTCAGCATGGCGGCTCACTCGTTCCGTGTGTATGGGGCATTACATCGGCTTAGTCAATCATTTTATCAGAAAATTAAAACTACAAATCCCACAAACTTTGATTTAAGTCAATCACTGTCAGCATCGATAGATTCTTATTTCATGAGCTTCAGATGTTTATGCAATGGCCTAGTCCTTCAACCTCACTCATTTTTTTTTTTCAGTCAAAAAGAGCAGGTACTTCTAAGATACATCGACCATGGATGACAAAATAAAAATACTGTAAATGAACTAGGCCAAGGTTCGAAGAAAAGGCAAGCAAGCTAGGATCTACGCTGATTAGGCATCAATGCATGTCATTTATAAGGACAAAAATACTACTAATCAGTCAAATAAAATGGAACTGATTCAAAAACATAAATGGCCAAATGTACTTAAAAAGGGAATCAGGAATCAGAATAAGTCTCAATCAGGGCCCTCGGAGTGGAAACACTGGTATAAATAGTACGTACGCCTCTGTACTAAAGTGTACAGAGTCAAATTCAAAAATTCCTTCGATAACAAAAGCAAATCCAAATCCTTCTTTTTATTCTATACATTCAGGTTTTATTAGACATTAAATAAGTGTTTCACTATTAGAAGACAAAAAAATTATAAGATTTTTCACTTTCCTGTAACTTTAATTTTAATTAACTTTCATTTTAATTAACGCTTGAATTTTACTAACCTTAATTTGCATTTATATTTTTGGTGGTAAAGAGTATTTAGATTATTTTATTTGAGCAAATTAACAACAACAAAAAGCTAAAGCGGGCTGATATTTGGCCTAGGCCATGTGTGCTAGTATACAGTATATTAATTTTACGAATATGGAAACACAGCAAACATAGGGCGAACATATTAATTTCCCTGCTGCTGGTTATAATAACTTAATTCATAAAAAGTAAAGTGCAGATCCATCTATAACACATAATTATGAGTATCTTGTCACCTGGAAATTAGCATTTGTGGGTAGGATTCATCGCCTAAATAAATGTTATATGGAATTACTGGAAGAATACAAATTAAGGGGTCAATGTGGCATACATTTCTAACGAGGCAATAGTCCTTGTATGCTCCCAAAATTGGCCAAGAAATGAATAACCGGCAGAAGAAGAAATCGGGTGGTGACTTACTAAAAGAAAAAAAGTTTTTTTCCCCAGCATCTTGGTCCTACTTAGACAATCACCAATGGCCAGAAGACTGTCAAGACGTGCAAGAATAGTCTATAGTGATGATAAACAAAAGATTATTTGACCTATGTTCACGTCTGAAGCCCAGTAACAGTAGAAAAAAATGTCAAGAATAGATATTTTTGTTTTTAATGTTCTCTTAGCACACTTGGCCACTGTAGAAGAACATTGGTCTACTGAGTGCAGGCAAAACGTATGACTTTGGTAAATAAATCCCTATTTCTTTAACTCTTTCGAACCCAACTGGATTTCAAAAGCAAAAACAGACCCGCCAAGATGGGGTAAAACATATGATTTAATAACACTGTCCTCTCCTCTATTCCTTGCATCTTTAATAATTGTCTACAACCTATTGCCATAAATATCAATAGCAATTAATTGTTTTACACGCACACGCACAGATAGATAGATAGATAGATAGATAGATAGATAGATAGATAGATAGATAGAAAATAAATAAATATAGCTCTTTCTCTCTTATTATTACCACTATTTAGTTTTCATAAACTGTTGAACAGAAATACTATTTAGGCCGAAATAATTTTCTAAAATAATACATTAGGGTTCAATTACTATTAATCAAAGCAAACTACATGTATTTTTTTTTTATTAAATGGGATTACAAATCTGTGGGACCACCTGCAATGTATTCCTGTATTTATTAAACTGGGAATTTTTAAATATAGCATTTAAACAAAGCACACAAGTAACACTACTTGCATATGCATATATTCCAGTCATATGGAGCCAGCAAAAAAACTCAGCAAGTCAAAAATCAGTCTTTACATATAATCGTTAGATTATAACAGTCTACATCAATACATATAAATATAACCAGCGCAATTAGTATTACATTTACCACTAAGCAGTCGTAGACATAAATAACTCCATAATATAAACACAAATGATAACTCACTCCAATATAAACATGAATAAATAAACAGTCATGTAGAATATGTAACGAGTGAAATTAATATGTATATTTTATTAGATTACAAAAGTATTTTATTACAGGTACAAAAATGCGCTATGGTCGAGCTAAGGGAACATGCACAGGAGAACATTGCCCTGAACAGAAAAGCTTTCAAGCCATTTAAACTATATTAATCTCGCTCAGTGAGGGCTTAGGGAAATCGATGATGAGGATACTGAACCTCGCGAAGCCTTCTTGAGGTCCTGCCAAAGCACTTTGTTTCTATGGAATATAGAGCTAATTATTTTACTTGGGAAGAAAGTGAATCTGCATTCAATCTGCCAGTAGAAAAATAAGCATTATGTTTTTATTCAAATAAGTTGAATAATCATGAGGCAAATGTGTGCATTTAAAGATGAGAATAGAAATGATTAACATTAGGAAGGTTGAGTGCACAGTGTGACTATCAGACCTCAGCTATTAAAGGGGCATCGCCTTAGGATCACACAAGGCCTAGAGGCAGTAGTGGGGTCCACAAAGAAGTAGTGCTAGCAATGCAGAGGTTAAAAAAGAATGAAAATACTGATTTTTTGTTTCATTTAAACTGAGAGAGATAATTAAGTATAACCATGCGCTATTCAATATGGCTAAAATGCACCTGATATTTCCAGGTCTTAATGATACAGTATATCATCTATCTATCTATCTATCTATCTATCTATCTATCTATCTATCTATCTATCTATCTATCCACATGTGTGTTTAATTGCCGCACCTATGTGCTTGAGTTTATATATCTGTATACATTATACATTGTGAGTGTGTATATATACAGAGGTGTAACTAGATATTCGTGGGCCCCATAGCAAAAGTTTGTAAGGGCCCCCTATTTAGCAACTGATGGTGATAAATGCATGTAAAACAAATTACTTAGACAGCAAAGATGGGCCCCCTTCAGCTCTGGGCCCCATAGCAGCTGCACCCCTTGCACCTATGGTAGTTACCCCCTTGTGTGTATATATATATATATATATATATATATATATATACGTACACTGCCGTTCAAGGCAGTAACAGCAGCACGTCAGTATCAAATAACCATAAACAGCAATCTCTGCTATATATATATATATATATATATATATATATATATATATATATATATATATATATGTGTGTGTGTGTGTGTGTAAGCTCGCTCAAAGCAATAGCTTCCAAAGATAGTCTGCTGCTACTTTCTGTGTTTATGCATGTTTGAGAGAGAGATGTAATTTCATTCATAAATATGTATATATATATTTAAACTTTAATTTGTAGAATGACCATGTCAGTGCACTACAAAATTTCAGCTTATAGGATAATTTTGCCTTCTTTAACCCCTGTCAGAAAAATGCTCTTGTCTAGTAAAATTTAGAGGTACCAAATAAGAACAAAGTGCTGACCCGGGTGGTAAGTATGTGCGATTTGCTTGCGATGCGATCTAGTTCAAAACGCACAGAGATATTGTACCGTGTATGGGCACTTTTACACATACTATAAATGTCAAACCAAATCATCCAGATGTACAATATACTGTATGGCGCTCAGTGAACACTAGTGGGGTTTTGCTAACATAAATGATTAATGGAATCTCTGCCTGCTGCAGGTGTGACAGTCCTGCAAGTGATCAGTGATCATATGTTATCTAGGTTATGTTCACATGCTACAGTATATATATATATATGTATCCAGTCACTAAAGTGTTTTACTAGGTACAATTAAAAGTGAACAATTAGATACTGTCTGTAAAGCTGGAAAGTGCAAAACGTATTGATGTTCATAATACCAGCTGGAAACTGTCCCTTGGTCTCCTTTGTGTCATTGTTCATCTAAATAAAGTTTGGGATCTTTTAATATTTTTGCAAAGGAGTTATTGTAACTTAGGCAACAGATTTACAAACATGTTTGAAGAATGGTTCAAATGTAGATATAGGAAAAAAATGGACAGGTTTACACTAATCCTATAAATACAATCTGTACACATTAGTCATTAACGCAGAAGTGTCAATGGCAATTTACAACTTAGCAATGTTATGTACAAAGATAAAAGACTATTTCATAAAATAATTGTTTTGCATATTAATCATGCAATGCCCAGAAATTGTTTTTTTGATATTATGTTACCATTTTTATCAGTTTGGTTGTTGAATGGCTATTTATGTGGTGAATTTCTGCAACGCCTCAGCTAAAGATTCTTCCTAAAAGAGTAATATAATGTGTTCCAATGGTGTAGGGCAGTGGTGTCAAACTCAAACTACACGTCCCAGCATGCCCTGCCACAGTTTTCAGCAATCCATTATATAAAATCTGTGGCAGGGCATGCTGGGATGTGTAGTTCCACAACAGCTGGAGGGCCATAAGTTTGCCTTAGCAAGTCTGCTTATGTACAGATGGCTCTTGAGTGCTGGGTGGTGCTGATGAAAGGAACAGAACGTGTATCTCTAGATACTTTTTGGCTACAATTCTTAAGAGCTACAATACAAACTTGATATATAGAGTTTTCAATGACTTAGATTATGAAAAGGAAGGAGAGAGGACAAGGGTTATCCTGCAAGATTATTCCTGGGAGTGATCTCTGATTTCCATAACACAGAATTGCAGTAATAACCAGCTGAGAATTACTAAGGATTCCATCCAATTCTGACAAACAGCTAATATTGTAGGGGGAATTCAGAACTTGATTTATCAATGACACAATTTAAAGTAGGGATATTTTTCTTTTACACCATTACATTATTCATCTGAAACAACTCACAGTACTAGAAAGAGAAACAACCAAATCTTGGAGCTGGAGAATAATATTAGCAATGCTGGACTGGGATATGTACTAAGTGTCTGGGGCTATATGACGCACAGAGGGGAAGTTCAGAGCATCTGACGCTAATCTTAATCATTGACAAATATGCGGAATTCTGAGCAACGCAGACACCGCTGATATGTTATAAAGCATTAGTGGCAATATCAATCTTCATGGTATTACTACATTATATTTAGGATCAGTTACACGTTGTAGATTTATCACTGAATGCTTAGATTATCCATTATTGGCAGCGTGTAATGTGGAATTTAGCATAAATACCATCAGACAGTAAATCTGTCTTTATTTATAGTATTCTTGCGTCACTTTAAAAGTGGTTTCCGCTCATAAACAAATCCGTGTTCTGTATAATAACAAAATATTATACAAAATACCATGTTCTGTGTAATTACACATTATCATACAAAAATACCATGTTCTGTGTAATAACAAAATATTACACAAAAATACCATGTTCTGTATAATAACAAAATATCATACAAAAATACCATTTTCTGTATAATAACAAAATATCATACAAAATACCATGTTCTGTATAATAACAAAATATCATACAAAATACCGTGTTCTGTGTAATAACACAATATCATACAAAAATACCATGTTCTGTATAATAACAAAATATCATACAAAATACCGTGTTCTGGGTAATAACACATTATACAAAAATACCATGTTCTGTATAATAACAAAATATCATACAAAATACCGTGTTCTGTGTAATAACACAATATCATACAAAAATACCATGTTCTGTATAATAACACATTATACAAAAATACCATGTTCTGTATAATAACACATTATACAAAAATACCATGTTCTGTGTAATAACAGAATATATAAAACGCACATGTTCTGTATAATAACACAATATCATACAAAAATACCATGTTCTGTATAATAACACATTATACAAAAATACCATGTTCTGTGTAATAACAGAATATATAAAACGCACATGTTCTGTATAATAACACAATATCATACAAAAATACCATGTTCTGTATAATAACAAAATATCATACAAAATACTGTGTTCTGTGTAATAACACAATATCATACAAAAATGCCATGTTCTGTATAATAACAAAATATATAAACCGCTCATGTTCTGTATAATAACACAATATCACACAACTCCCATGTTCTGTGTAATAACAAAATATACAAAAATCCCATGTCCTGTGCAATAACAAAATATGGCACAACTCCCATGTTCTGTGTAATAACAAAATATCACACAAATCCCATGTTCTGTGTAATAACAAAATATCACACAAATCCATTTCCTAATCTAACAAATATCGTCATTCCATTCATAAGTGTCTCTCAAACTGGAGCCGCATATTTATATACTTTAGGTCTATTCATGTTAAGACAATTTGTTATCGTGCATGTTTATATACATATTTCTTATTTTATGCAAAAACTCAATAAAAACTATTGAAATCATAAAAATCGGGATGCTGTTTGCGTTCATCAACATGTGCTAGAAAAGCCTAAAATGATACAATAATAATAATTATTATTATTATTATTATTATTATTATTATTATTATTATTATTAGCTTTCTATAAATCTGCAATATAAAATAATAACAATCACAGAACAAATGTTAATTTCCCCAAGTCCAGGACGATTCTGATGCCTGAAGTTTATTAGTGTGACAGAATAAAGTTGATTTTGAGTCATTAAGTCACAAGAATGATGATATATGAATGTATTACCCTGGCAATAGCCCAGATCATTATCTATTTGTATATTTGGAAATTTGGTTTTGATTGAAATATATTAATACACATCTGAGAAAATGATCGTCAGAATAAACCTGTAGAATATTATACAATATTGTCCTGCTAGTGACAAGGACAGAGAGGTGACCCTAATCCGGGCTTCCTGCACTGACAAGTGACATGCAGAACTACAGAATTATTGGGGTACATTCATAAGAATGAATCTGGGATCACCCAAGCAGCTGCTGGTCTATTCCGAAGTGACAGCACCAAATGGAGTTCCCAGTACAAGCATAAACCGGATTCTGGACATTACATTGCCTACATGGAAAACTACAACACATAGACATTATACCAGATGTACCAGATTCAGGCAGCTCCCCATAGAGAGGGAATGCACCACGTACTACAGTATATAGACATTATACCAGATGTACCAGATTCATGCATCTCCCTATAGAGAGGGAATGCACCACGTACTACAGTATACAGACATTATACCAGATGTACCAGATTCAGGCATCTCCCCATAGAGAGGGAATGCACCACGTACTACAGTATACAGACATTATACCAGATGTACCAGATTCAGGCATCTCCCCATAGAGAGGGAATGCACCACGTACTACAGTATACAGACATTATACCAGATGTACCAGATTCAGGCATCTCCCCATAGAGAGGGAATGCACCACGTACTACAGTATACACTGCTCAACATTATAATGGACGGAGTATAAAGAGTAATCAGTAAAGAATACATTGCAATTGGTTATGTATCATTTAAGACAAAGTGGAATCAGAGGCTACAGACTGGAAATGATATATATATATATATATATATATATATATATATATATATATATATATATATATATATATATATATATATATATACAGTACAGGTAGTAGCCAGGGCAATGATACCGAAATCCCTTATACTACTTCTCCCTATGATACAACGTGCGATTGGGAGGCAGAAATGCCGTCAGATTACATTCATATCGGATCACACTGATATATGATGATTATATATATATATATATATATATATATATATATATATATATATATCATCTATGTATTGTCAGGCGCTGCGGAACCCTTGTGGCGCCATATAAATAAACGATAATAATAAATAAATATATATATATATATATATATATATATATATATATATATATATATGCAAACAGTATATACAGTGCCATCTGCTTCAGGTGTTTCCTCTCCATCTTTAAAAGGCTTCCTAACTAATGTGACCTGTCAGGTTTCTCTAACACTTATTTCCATTAGATTGCAAGCTCCGCGGGTACAATAAAAAAGGGCTAGCCGAAGTGACATACAGGATATAAGATTGATTTGTATTTCTACCTGAGTGTATTAGCAGACAGATACTGTAAATAGGTATACGACAATATATAAATACCACGATCAATTTGTACCCCCTTTATTAGGGAGCTGTGCCCTATTAGCGCTAACCTACACTATATATATATATATATATATATATATATATATATATATATATATATATATATATATATATATATATATACATATATATATATATATATACATATACAAACAATGAGCTTTATGTGCAATGTGTGTACAAATTGATTTGCTTGTGCTCACATTGCACCCGAGGGTCAGTATTAAACAGACACAGCGGTTCTTTCATTACTGTATATACTGCCACCTCTATTACATATACTGTATACTGTAACTTCTGCATCCCCCTTATACTGCTATAACCATCCCATACAGTCCATGTTACTGTATATACTGTCACCTCTATTACATACTGTATACTGTAACTTCTGCATCCCCCTTATACTGCTATAACCATCCCATACAGTCCATGTTACTGTATATACTGTCACCTCTATTACATACTGTATACTGTAACTTCTGCATCCCCCTTATACTGCTATAACCATCCCATACAGTCCATGTTACTGTATATACTGTCACCTCTATTACATACTGTACACTGTAACTTCTGCACCCCCCCTGATACTGCTATAACCATCCCATATAGTCCATGTTACTGTATATACTGTCACCTCTATTACATATACTGTATACTGTAACTTCTGCATCCCCCTGATACTGCTATAACCATCCCATATAGTCCATGTTACTGTATATACTGTCACCACTATTACATACTGTATACTGTAACTTCTGCATCCTCCTTATACCTCTATATCCATCCCATACAGTCCATGTTACTGTATATACTGTCACCTCTATTACATATACTGTATACTGTAACTTCTGCATCCCCCTTATACTGCTATAACCATCCCATACAGTCCATGTTACTGTATATACTGTCACCTCTATTACATATACTGTAACTTCTGCATCCCCCTTATACTGCTATAACTATCCCATATAGTCCATGTTACTGTATATACTGTCACCTCTATTACATACTGTATACTGTAACTTCTGCATCCCCCTTATACTGCTATAACCATCCCATATAGTCCATGTTACTGTATATACTGTCACCTTTATTGCACATACTGTATACTGTAACTTCTGCATCATCCTGACACTGCTATAACCATCACATACAGTCCATGTTACTGTATATACTGTCACCTCTATTACATACTGTATACTGTAACTTCTGCATCCCCCTGATACTGCTATATCCATCCCATACAGTCCATGTTACTGTATATACTGTCACCTCTATTACATACTGTATACTGTAACTTCTGCATCCCCCTGATACTGCTATAACCATCCCATACAGTCCATGTTACTGTATATACTGTCACCTCTATTACATACTGTATACTGTAACTTCTGCATCCTCCTGATACTGCTATAACCACCCCATATAGTCCATGTTACTGTATATACTGTCACCTCTATTACATATACTGTATACTGTAACTTCTGCACCCCCCCTATACTGCTATAACCATCCCATATAGTCCATGTTACTGTATATACTGTCACCTCTATTACATACTGTGTACTGTAACTTCTGCATCCCCCTGATACTGCTATAACCATCCCATACAGTCCATGTTACTGTATATACTGTCACCTCTATTACATATACTGTATACTGTAACTTCTGCATCCCCCTGATACTGCTATAACCATCCCATACAGTCCATGTTACTGTATATACTGTCACCTCTATTACATACTGTATACTGTAACTTCTGCATCCCCCTGATACTGCTATAACCATCCCATATAGTCCATGTTACTGTATATACTGTCACCTCTATTACATACTGTATACTGTAACTTCTGCATCCCCCTTATACTGCTATAACCATCCCATATAGTCCATGTTACTGTATATACTGTCACCTATATTACATACTGTATACTGTAACTTCTGCATCCCCCTGATACTGCTATATCCATCCCATACAGTCCATGTTACTGTATATACTGTCACCTCTATTTCATACTGTATACTGTAACTTCTGCATCATCCTCACACTGCTATAACTATCCCATATAGTCCATGTTACTGTATATACTGTCACCTCTATTTCATACTGTATACTGTAACTTCTGCATCCCCCTGATACTGCTATATCCATCCCATACAGTCCATGTTACTGTATATACTGTCACCTCTATTACATATACTGTATACTGTAACTTCTGCATCCCCCTGATACTGCTATAACCATCCCATACAGTCCATGTTACTGTATATACTGTCACCTCTATTACATACTGTATACTGTAATTTCTGCATCATCCTCACACTGCTATAACCATCCCATACAGTCCATGTTACTGTATATACTGTCACCTCTATTTCATACTGTATACTGTAACTTCTGCATCCCCCTGATACTGCTATAACCATCCCATACAGTCCATGTTACTGTATATACTGTCACCTCTATTACATATACTGTATACTGTAACTTCTGCATCCCCCTGATACTGCTATAACCATCCCATACAGTCCATGTTACTGTATATACTGTCACCTCTATTACATACTGTATACTGTAATTTCTGCATCATCCTCACACTGCTATAACCATCCCATACAGTCCATGTTACTGTATATACTGTCACCTCTATTTCATACTGTATACTGTAACTTCTGCATCCCCCTGATACTGCTATATCCATCCCATACAGTCCATGTTACTGTATATACTGTCACCTCTATTACATATACTGTATACTGTAACTTCTGCATCCCCCTGATACTGCTATAACCATCCCATACAGTCCATGTTACTGTATATACTGTCACCTCTATTACATACTGTATACTGTAATTTCTGCATCATCCTCACACTGCTATAACCATCCCATACAGTCCATGTTACTGTATATACTGTCACCTCTATTTCATACTGTATACTGTAACTTCTGCATCCCCCTGATACTGCTATAACCATCCCATACAGTCCATGTTACTGTATATACTGCCACCTCTATTGCATACTGTGTACTGTAACTTCTGCATCCCCCTGATACTGCTATAACCATCCCATATAGTCCATGTTACTGTATATACTGTCACCTCTATTACATATACTGTATACTGTAACTTCTGCATCCCCCTGATACTGCTATATCCATCCCATACAGTCCATGTTACTGTATATACTGTCACCTCTATTACATACTGTATACTGTAACTTATGCATCCCCCCTGATACTGCTATAACCATCCCATACAGTCCATGTTACTGTATATACTGTCACCTCTATTACATACTGTATACTGTAACTTCTGCATCCTCCTTATACCTCTATATCCATCCCATACAGTCCATGTTACTGTATATACTGTCACCTCTATTACATACTGTATACTGTAACTTATGCATCCCCCCTGATACTGCTATAACCATCCCATACAGTCCATGTTACTGTATATACTGTCACCTCTATTACATACTGTATACTGTAACTTCTGCATCCTCCTTATACCTCTATATCCATCCCATACAGTCCCTGTTACTGTATATACTGTCACCTCTATTACATACTGTATACTGTAACTTCTGCATCCTCCTGATACTGCTATAACCATCCCATACAGTCCATGTTACTGTATATACTGTCACCTCTATTACATATACTGTATACTGTAACTTCTGCATCCCCCTGATACTGCTATAACCATCCCATATAGTCCATGTTACTGTATATACTGTCACCTCTATTACATACTGTATACTGTAACTTCTGCATCCCCCTGATACTGCTATAACCATCCCATATAGTCCATGTTACTGTATATACTGTCACCTCTATTACATACTGTATACTGTAACTTCTGCATCCCCCTGATACTGCTATAACCATCCCATACAGTCCATGTTACTGTATATACTGTCACCTCTATTACATACTGTATACTGTAACTTCTGCATCCCCCTTATACTGCTATATCCATCCCATACAGTCCATGTTACTGTATATACTGTCACCTCTATTACATACTGTACACTGTAACTTCTGCACCCCCCCTGATACTGCTATAACCATCCCATATAGTCCATGTTACTGTATATACTGTCACCTCTATTACATATACTGTATACTGTAACTTCTGCATCCCCCTGATACTGCTATAACCATCCCATATAGTCCATGTTACTGTATATACTGTCACCACTATTACATACTGTATACTGTAACTTCTGCATCCCCCTGATACTGCTATAACCATCCCATACAGTCCATGTTACTGTATATACTGTCACCTCTATTACATATACTGTGTACTGTAACTTCTGCATCTCCCTTATACCTCTATAACCATCCCATATAGTCCATGTTACTGTATATACTGTCACCTCTATTACATATACTGTAACTTCTGCATCCCCCTGATACTGCTATAACCATCCCATACAGTCCATGTTACTGTATATACTGTCACCTCTATTACATATACTGTATACTGTAACTTATACATCCCCCTTACACTGCTATAACCATCCCATATAGTCCATGTTACTGTATATACTGTCACCTCTATTACATACTGTATACTGTAACTTCTGCATCCCCCTTATACCTCTATAACCATCCCATATAGTCCATGTTGCTGTATATACTGTCACCTCTATTACATACTGTATACTGTAACTTCTGCATCCCCCTGATACTGCTATAACCATCCCATACAGTCCATGTTACTGTATATACTGTCACCACTATTACATATACTGTGTACTGTAACTTCTGCATCCCCCTGATACTGCTATAACCATCCCATACAGTCCATGTTACTGTATATACTGTCACCTCTATTACATACTGTATACTGTAACTTCTGCATCCCCCTTATACCTCTATAACCATCCCATACAGTCCATGTTACTGTATATACTGTCACCTCTATTACATATACTGTGTACTGTAACTTCTGCATCCCCCTGATACTGCTATAACCATCCCATATAGTCCATGTTACTGTATATACTGTCACCTCTATTACATATACTGTATACTGTAACTTCTGCATCCCCCTGATACTGCTATAACCATCCCATATAGTCCATGTTACTGTATATACTGTCACCTCTATTACATATACTGTAACTTCTACATCCCCCTGATACTGCTATAACCATCCCATACAGTCCATGTTACTGTATATACTGTCACCTCTATTACATACTGTATACTGTAACTTCTGCATCCCCCTGATACTGCTATAACCATCCCATATAGTCCATGTTACTGTATATACTGTCACCTCTATTACATACTGTGTACTGTAACTTCTGCTTCCCCCTTATACTGCTATAACCATCCCATATAGTCCATGTTACTGTATATACTGTCACCTATATTACATACTGTGTACTGTAACTTCTGCATCCCCCTGATACTGCTATAACCATCCCATATAGTCCATGTTGCTGTATATACTGTCACCTCTATTACATACTGTATACTGTAACTTCTGCATCCTCCTGATACTGCTATAACCATCCCTTACAGTCCATGTTACTGTATATACTGTCACCTATATTACATACTGTATACTGTAACTTCTGCATCATCCTGATACTGCTATAACCATCCCATACAGTCCATGTTACTGTATATACTGTCACCTCTATTACATACTGTATACTGTAACTTCTGCATCCCCCTGATACTGCTATAACCATCCCATATAGTCCATGTTACTGTATATACTGTCACCTCTATTACATACTGTATACTGTAACTTCTGCATCCTCCTGATACTGCTATAACCATCCCATACAGTCCATGTTACTGTATATACTGTCACCTCTATTACATACTGTATACTGTAACTTATGCATCCCCCCTGATACTGCTATAACCATCCCATACAGTCCATGTTACTGTATATACTGTCACCTCTATTACATACTGTATACTGTAACTTCTGCATCCTCCTGATACTGGTATAACCATCCCATATAGTCCATGTTACTGTATATACTGTCACCTCTATTACATACTGTATACTGTAACTTCTGCATCCCCTTATACTGCTATAACCATCCCATATAGTCCATGTTACTGTATATACTGTCACCACTATTACATACTGTATACTGTAACTTCTGCATCATCCTGACACTGCTATAACCATCACATACAGTCCATGTTACTGTATATACTGTCACCTCTATTACATACTGTATACTGTAACTTCTGCATCCTCCTGATACTGCTTTAACCATCCCATATAGTCCATGTTACTGTATATACTGTCACCTCTATTACATACTGTATACTGTAACTTCTGCATACTCCTTATACCTCTATAACCATCCCATACAGTCCATGTTACTGTATATACTGTCACCTCTATTACATACTGTGTACTGTAACTTCTGCATCCCCCTGATACTGCTATAACCATCCCATACAGTCCATGTTACTGTATATACTGTCACCTCTATTACATACTGTATACTGTAACTTCTGCATCATCCTGACACTGCTATAACCATCACATATAGTCCATGTTACTGTATATACTGTCACCTCTATTACATACTGTGTACTGTAACTTCTGCATCCCCCTGATACTGCTATATCCATCCCATACAGTCCATGTTACTGTATATACTGTCACCTCTATTGCACATACTGTATACTGTAACTTCTGCACCCCCCCTATACTGCTATAACCATCCCATATAGTCCATGTTACTGTATATACTGTCACCTCTATTACATACTGTATACTGTAACTTCTGCATCCCCCTGATACTGCTATAACCATCCCATACAGTCCATGTTACTGTATATACTATCACCTCTATTACATACTGTATACTGTAACTTCTGCATCATCCTGACACTGCTATAACCATCACATACAGTCCATGTTACTGTATATACTGTCACCTCTGTTACATACTGTATACTGTAACTTCTGCATCCTCCTTATACCTCTATAACCATCCCATACAGTCCCTGTTACTGTATATACTGTCACCTCTATTACATACTGTATACTGTAACTTCTGCATCCCCCTTATACCTCTATATCCATCCCATACAGTCCCTGTTACTGTATATACTGTCACCTCTATTACATACTGTATACTGTAACTTCTGCATCCCCCTTATACCTCTATAACCATCCCATACAGTCCATGTTACTGCATCTCTTACCATCATGTGAGGACTCTTGGTTTCCAAACATCGACTTGTCCCCCTGAGGATCTGCTGCTCCTGGGACATTACCTCTCAGCAGATATTGCTAAGAAAAACCTCAGGATGAAGTTGGTTTAAATGCCATCAACTTCCCCTTTATATTCCAGGCAGCCTTTACCGACCAGCTCCAAACAACAAATAAGAAGTTTCTAGTAGGCATTTAAACCATTTGCAACAAAAGATGTGTCTTTTTAATGAAGCAATTTGAATCTAGATTGATTTTTTTTCCTGCACTTAACCCGTGCCTCTTGAGGTAATCGTTTCGTTCCCATGTAATCCAAAGCAGGGAAGGAAAAAAAAAAAACACAAACTACCTGCAATTAGAAATTGCAGCAAATGCCCAGGATAAGAGGCAGCAAGTGTCAATTTCAGCTGTCAATCAGATAATCCATCAGGCCACCCAAAGAATTGCAAATTTGATTTTTTCTTTTAATGGTTGTAATTAAAAATCGATTTCTTTTTCCTTTATGCACAAAAAAAAAAAACGACATTGGTTTAAACGACTGTGCAACTGTACTTTTTTACAATAAACCTGTAGAAACTAGTTTCCCTACAGCCTGAGCATCGACTGCTATTGCAATTGGATTACTGATAATCATATATAGGTTTCTTTACTAATGAAGCGCAACTTTGAAATTTGTATCGTTTTGTTATGTATATGTGTAGTGTTAATTACTATAGTACCTGTACCTCCTTGTGTGCTGGTTTACTAAAATTAAGCTCCATCTCTCCTACCTTTCCTGCTGAATCCCCCTCAGGATCCAGATTGTTGCCCTCTGGATGAGGGGTAGCATTTTCACTTTTCCAGTACATGTAGAGAACGGGACCACCAGAGTGCAAGCAGGAATGATGCTGGTTCCAGACAGCAAGGCAATCCAATCCCCCCCAGAATTTAGCAGCTGGTACAAGGGCTCCAGCTGAGGGCTACAACCAGTCCAATAGTCCTCATGTCCAGGACTGTCTGCCCACAGCTGAGAAGGGGAGATGAGGCTGGGAAGTGGGAAGTTAGACGATTCTTCCTTCCACTTTTCTGTTGGATGGAGCTGAGAGGCAGGAAGAGAAGGGAAGGATCATTACAGTCTGGGAGGGAGGTCTGCAAAATGTCCAAGAAGTGAAGCTCTCAGATCCACCTTCCACAAGAGAATCACTGAGGATCGAACCCAGGAGAACCTAGCAGGCGTTAATCCAAAGGACAATGAGGTGGCCCCAAGAGCTTGCTCTCCTTAGACTTCTCAGCTATGCGTAAGATATATATATATATATATATATATATATATATATATATATATATATATATATATATTTCTAGCTTAGCCTTAACTTCTTTTTCTCACTTAGATTCCTTTGCAAGGCCATCCACATCTGCTGGTCCAGAATTGCATCCTATGCTTGCCCATTACTTTGAGTACTATTTTGAGGAGTTGTCTATAGTCTGCACCTCCAGTTACTGCACCCACTGCTCCCTGCTTCCCTGCACCGCTGTCCTAAATAATAGGAACGAATATAGCTCGTCCTGATGTGTGAAGTCAGGTACAGACATTGAGCTAGGTTTAGGCAGCACTGCATAGGGATACCTGAGTGAGAACCCCAGAAATTAGGGAATAATGCAGAGTTGTCTTTAACTCCCCCCTCCTCCCTTATTTCCTTCACATGATCCCCCCCATCTGCTCAGCGCTCCCTCTGTGCATTGCTGCGTTCTTTAGTACCTAGGCACCATGTCTGGTGCTAGGTTAATACACAGGACAATAACCAAGCCTACTGATAATATTCCTATTTAATGTAACTAATGTAGAGGCTACTGAGACAATAAATAGCTGGTGTTAAAGCAAGGGAACAACCCTTTGTTATGTCACATTTAGGACACATACATTATACTACATAAAATGCAGTTAGAGAAAGTGGTCAGACAGAAGTGTGTCAGTGTAAGAAGTGACAGGAAGGCAGCACTCTGAGATTATAACTTGCACACTTCTTATATATACTTTGTACTGAGCACTGTCTTCCTGTTCTTTATCTCCCACTTTCCCTTTTGTCCACTGTAAATAAAATCCACTACATTGTGTATGATCCGGCAAGTTTATGTTTTGTCTAAGTATGTATGTATGTATGTATGTATGTATGTATGTATGTATGTACCGTATGTATGTATGTATGTATGTATGTTTGTATGTATGTACCGTATGTATGTATGTATGTACCAAATGTATGTATGTATGTATGTACCAAATGTATGTATGTATGTATGTATGTAAGTATGTATGTATGTATGTATGTACAGTATGTATGTATGTATGTATGTACCGTATGTATGTATGTATGTATGTATGTATGTATGTAAGTATGTATGTATGTATTTATGTATGTATGTATGTATGTATGTACAGTATGTATTTCTGTATGTATGTTTGTATAGTATGTATGTATGTTTGTATAGTATGTATGTATGTATGTATGTATTTATGTACCCTATGTATGTATGTATGTATGTATGTATAATATGTATGTATGTATGTATGTATGAACAATATTTATGTACAGTATGTATTTCTGTATGTATGTATGTATGTATGTATGTATGTATAATATGTATGTATGTATGTATTTATGTACCCTATGTATGTATCTATGTATGTATGTATGTATAGTATGTATGTATAGTATGTATGTATTTATGTACCGTATGTATGTATCTATGTATGTATGTATGTATAGTATGTATGTATAGTATGTATGTATGTATGTATGTATTTATGTACCCTATGTATGTATCTATGTATGTATTTATGTATAGTATGTATGTATAGTATGTATGTATGTATGTATGTATTTATGTACCGTATGTATGTATGTATTTACGTACCCTATGTATGTATGTATGTATGTATGTATGTATGTATGTATGTATGTATTTATGTATGCATAGTATGTATGTATGTATGTACAGTATATATGTATGTATGTATTTTTCTGGATGGTATTTGTACATTTTCAATGTAAACTTAAATGTATATACCTTATGTACAGATATTACTTAATTAAATATTAATTTATTTAAAAAAAAAAATTGTTATTTTGTGGTACAATTCAACATTAACAGTACATTATATTACAATCAGATATAGATTCTTTGCAGAGGGGTCCCCTTTTTATGGGAAAAATAATTGTTTGATCAGCGATCCACCCTGTAGGTGCTGGATCTGATACATGTCAAAATGGTTACAGTCAATATTTAGATTATTTATATATTTATTTTATTACTTAACAGTTTCTTATATAGCGCACACATATTCCGCAGCGCTGTACAGAGAATAGTTGAACATTCACATCAGTCCCTGCCCCAGTGGAGCTTACAATCTATATTCCCTACCACTATATTCCCTACCACATGTATACACACAGACATTCTAGGATTCATTTGTTGGGAGCCAATTAACCTTCCAGTAAACTTTTGGATTGTGGGATGTGTGTGTGTGTGTGTGTGTGTGTGTATATATATATTATTGTTATTAAATTAGTTTGGTTTATTAACTCTTTGTATGCCAACGTCTCTGTGAGAGATGTTCAAACTATCTGATAAAATTGCTGTCATCGCTCACATTTGTTATATAAATTCAAATAAAAAAATGTTGTATAAAAAAAGATTACATTTCCTATATAAGGTAAACATGACAGGTCAGTATGATGAATAAAAGTGTTTGCTTGGCAATTTTCTCACCTATGTTGACAAATTCACTTGGCACTCAAAGGGTTAAATATTTTCTTTGTGATAGAGTGCTGCTTTGACTGAAATCGCTATATATATATATATATATATATATATATATATATATATGTATCTATATAGATATATATATCTATATAGATATATATATCTATATAGATATATCTATATATATATAGATATAGATATATATATATCTATATCTATATATATATAAATAGTATTTGCACCCTTCGCCCAGACCAATTTGTCAATTCGTGCCCATTTCACTTAACAGTGCTCCCTACCCTGTGGGTGTCATGACAATTCAGACAAACAAGTTGCCGGCAATTAAATTCTCTTCTAATGAGCCCACATTAAAATGATGTTAATTGTTAATATAGGTTCCCAACTGAAAGAGATATTGCCAATTTAATTAAAGTCCACAATAAGGGTGTCATGTATATTGTAAAATGTATGTTTTTGTAGAGTTTTACATACTGTATATTATATATAATAGAGATAATTATTAAAAAAGACTGCTGTTCTGTATTTCTGATAGAGATAGATAGAGAGAGAGAGAGAGATTGTATTCCTTCATGTTGGGCCTTGCTGACTGTGCACATATTCAGTTGTATTCAGTTGTTCATTGTCTGTTGAGACAAACATTGGTTTAAAAAAAAAACAATATATGGACAACCTTAATAATCACATAACACACATTTAAAAGCACAAACAATGAAATGTACAGTATGTTAGGAAGTAGATTGTAGTGAAGCAGACAGTAAAACCTACAAGTTTTCATCTCCAGATCTCAGCCCCCGGTCTCCTGGGATGTGTCTTGTAAATATTTATGTGCAAAATCGGCTCAGTTCTGGCTACATGAGGCTGGGATATTGCAGAAAGCAGAGACTGACAAGCAGCCGACCAGTTCTTGTATCCTGTATGGAAAGATGCACTGTATGGGGCAGTATGGGGGAGTATGGATTCATATCACTCAGTGGGTCTCTCATTGGGGAAATGCATTCATACAATCTTAAAGTTATTTAGATTTACTATTACATATAAATTGCTAATTATGAAAGAACAAGAAGTAACATTCCCAACTATACAGTAAATGATGTGTCAGTGATTATAGTACATGCAAAGTGCCTAAGTGGATAACACATTAGATTACAAAATAATAAGGGCAAATACCACAAGAAGTCTATTCAAATTGAATCAACTTTTATTAAAAGTGTTTTATTAATTGGCACCAATGTTATGACCAGTAAGTATAATAGGAAAATTGGGCATCACGGATGGTGTAATGGTTAGCATCATAGAGTAGGTGCCGAATTATGTTTTTGCTGGTGGGTGCTCAAGCCAAAAATATAAGGGAGTGGCTTCATGGAGAAGGGGCGTGACCTCAAAATAATACCAATTTATATTACACAGCACAATTGACTCCAATATTCAAATTACGGAAGCAGAGTTCCCCTTTTTATACATTACGGCCAAATACATAAATGCCCCCACAGTGCCAAGAACATAAATGCCCCCACAATGCCAAATACATAAATGCTCGAACAGTGCCAAATACATAAATCTCCCCACAGTGCAGGTACATAAATGGTACTCAGTCACACAGCACACCCTACTCAGTCGCACAGCACGCCCTACTCAGCCGCACAGCATGCCCAGAGCACGCACATGCTGGCCGGCCCGTGTCCGCATATTACTCCGCGGATGGAATACACTCTTCCCGCCATCCTGGCATACTATTTGCCAGGTGGTGGGTCCGGCAATGCGAGTGTTGCAGCCGCAAATTAGCAAGTTAATACGGTGGCCCAGCAGCTGGACTCGGACCCGTGGGTGCTCATAGGCACCTATGGTTAGCATTACTGCCTCACCGCGCTGGGGTCATGGGTTCAATACCCACCATGTGTTATATATACGGGGCAGTACGGATGGTGTAATGGTTATAGCATTACTGCCTCACCGCGCTGGGGTCATGGGTTCTATCCCCACCATGTGTTATATATACGGGGCAGTACGGATGGTGTAATGGTTATAGCATTACCGCCTCACAGCGCTGAGGTCATGGGTTCTATCTCCACCATGTGTTATATATACGGGGCAGTACGGATGGTGTAATGGTTACATTACTGCCTCACAGCGCTGAGGTCATGGGTTCTATCTCCACCATGTGTTATATATACCGGGCAGTACGGACGGTGTAATGGTTAGCATTACTGCCTCACAGCACTGAGGTCATGGGTTCTATCCCCACCATGTGTTATATATATGGGGCAGTACGGATGGTGTAATGGTTACATTACTGCCTCACAGCACTGAGGTCATGGGTTCTATCCCCACCATGTGTTATATATACGGGGCAGTACGGATGGTGTAATGGTTATAGCATTACTGCCTCACAGTGCTGGGGTCATGGGTTCAATACCCACCATGGCCCTAACTGTGCGCAGTTTGTATATTCTCCCCGTACTTTCGTGGGTTCACTCCGGGTACTCCGGTTTCCTCCCACAATCCAAAAATATACAGGTAGGTCAATTGGCTTGCAACAAAAAATTGACCCTAGAATGTCTGTGTGCGTGTACATGTGGTAGGGAATATAGATTGTAAGCTCCACTGGGGCAGGGACTGATGTGACTGTTCAACTATACTCGCTGTGGAATATGTGTGCGCTATATAAGAAACTGTAAATAAATAAATAAATAGGAAAACACTATGCCTATGTTGTTCAACCACTGTACCATGTTTGTGTTCATCCTATTCCTGGACCTGATTTTACCAAATAGTATAGCAAACCATTGCAAACTGTGATATCTAACACTGCATCGTATGAGCCCCCCATTACACGAGTAAAAGCAGGCTAGCTGTGTACAGTTTACTGTATTATCTGATCGGCTTGGAGCACTGACGTCAAAACCCAGTCTGTAAATGTATTCATATAGTGTTCATGCTAGGCTGTTTTAGCAGGGGGCTGATAGAACAGCCTGCTGCCTGTCCCCGCCGGTGCACACGAGGAAGCCCAGCGCCGCCATAGTTGCCCAGCGCTTCCCCGGCAGTGACTTTGGCAGGGCCAGGCCCGCCCCCTTTGGTGATGACTGAAGCTGGGCCCACCCCCCTTTGGTGAAGACGGAGCTGGGCCCACCCCCCTTTGGTGAAGTCGGCAGCTGGGCCCACCCCCCTTTGGTGACATCGGCAGCCCAGGCCCACACACAACGGTGATGTCAGCAGGCCCAGTCCACCCCCTTCATGCTGCCCGCGTGCAGCACCACCTTGCTAGTAAAATAGGTTAGTAATGAACTAAGTTAGAGGGCGCAATAGACTAAAACATAAAATAATGTAATCTTTAGAAATAAAAATATTACATCATAAAAATACACAAATGTCAAAATATGCTTTTTTTCATAGCAATCTCGCTTGACCGAACAATTAGTGCACAATTAGGGAAAATAATGTTTCCACTTTAAAATAAGTTTCGATGAGGGATAATATCCCCATGAGTATAACTGTTAGTACACTTCGCTATGCTCCACCTCCCTAATCTAATGCACTAAGATGCACTAAGCTTCAAAAGTGATAAAATGGAGAGTAAAAAACAGCCAACCAATCAGCTCCTGCCTGCCATGTCACAGACTGTGTTTGAAAAATGTCAGGCAGGAGCTGATTGCTTGTTTGTTTATCACTCTCCATTTTATCACTTTTGAAGCTTAGTGCATCTGGCCCCTGGTAGTGTCACTTACAGCTCAAGGTGCTGTCCCTGTGGTCTCAGCATCTCCCTTATTACTATTGCACTATTGAGTGATCCAGGAAACTCACTGGGAGCAGCATTTCATTGGAGCATTTCTAATATTGATATATTAATTGCACCGGATATTAGTATAATACCCCTTTCACACCGCACTTGTTAAACGGTATATTGCCGTTTTTTTCCATTTTAAAACATTTGAGGCAGCAGTGGGAAAGCGCCAGAGTTTACCGGTTAAAAATAACCGATATTTTAAAACGTTTAAAAAGCAGAGTCCTACACGTTTCAGAGCCGTTTTTATGCAGTGAGAATGGCTCTGAAACGGCATTTAGTAAAAACAACAGATTACAGACCTGTGATAGGCTGGACCCTGTATTCTGCCTTGAAACGTGTTCAGGGGATTAAACGGGTAGACTGATGTGAATGGTACTTAAACGGTATTTAAAACGGTAATCTACTGCAGTGTGAAGGCTCAGACCCATTTTAAATACCGTTTCAAAATTGCGGGTTTTAAAATGTTTTGGCAGTGTGAAAGCGGTATAATACAGCAGAACACAGCCTCAGGGCCGGCGCTACCCACTCAGCAGCTCCTGCAAAGCAGGGAGGCGCCATGCTGAAAAGGCGCCGTCTCCCTCCCTGCTCTGCTAAAGCTGCCTCAGCCCTCACTGTCACTGCCTCCTGCACTCCGGCCGCAGCGCCTGTCTGACAGCGGGCAGGCGGCAGTATAAAGAGCTGCTCCCTGCACCGCAAGTGCACACAGCCTGCATGTCGCCCACAGTGCCTGTCTGACAGCTGGCGGCAGTATGGAGAGACTGAGAAGCTCCCTGCACCGCACACACTGTCCTCCTCCTGCAACCTGCCCCCTCTTCCTCACAGACACTTGCGCTGAGGCATGTAGCGCTGTCTGTGAATGCCTGGATGACATGTCATGTCCGTATCCGCCCCCTACCCGTTTCTCCCTGCGTCTGTCAGCTGTCAATCAAATGATGAACAGGCAGCAGCGCCGCCTCCCCTTCCTTCCCTCTTCTCAGTGTGCGGTGCCAATGCCACTGCCAGTCCTCAACATTCCGCCCCCTCTATCTCCTCCCCTCTTCTTCCAATAGCTGCAATAGCAGTGTGCAATGCGATGTGCACTCCTGCGGGCATCGCATCGCATAGTACAAAAAGTATGTGCTGCACATACTTTTTGTACTGCTTTCAGAATGCATCGCACACACATTGCATGCATGCCATGCGATGCGATCTAGACCATAATGTATGCAATTCTCGCAGCGTGTATGGGTACCTTTAGTGCCTGCAACATTTTGCGGACACAGCACTGAGATGGTGTATGCATACATATACATGCAATCGAGATCCTCCATAGGATCGCATGTTGCATATGCTCCCACAATCGGGCTGCAGCTTGTTGCAATGGCAATGTGAAAGGGCACAAAATTTATGGTTTGCTGGAGGGTGCCAGACACCCTAGCACCGGCCCTGCACAGCCTACATAGATTTGTTGAAATAACAGAAAAAAAAAGTAAACATTCCTTATGTTGTGATTTTATAGACTGTTAGTAAATAGGGGACATTAATGATAAATCTGTAGAATTGACCTTAAAGTGATTTTCTAATGCGAATTCTTGCTGTTGCCTTGGGATACATTTCAAAGCTGTGATCTTGATGCAATTGTAACCAAAGCAGGGACAACAACAGAGTTGTGCTGTTTCTAACACAAATAACGGTACTTGTGTATTAGCAGGGCGCCCACTAAGCAAATTGTGGGCGATTCTGCGTAAGAAAATCGCATTGCATCGCATGGGCCGTTTTAGTGCCGGGCAATGCGATTTTCCTATGTAATTTATTCACTGCTCTCTTGGCCCCGGCGGATCGCATCGCACCTCCTGCAAAATCGCATGTGATTGCATGCAATTGCATGCAATTTTATAGGGTGCAATGCCATTACATTAGCTATACACTTGTATGATATGCGATGAGGTTTTAGGTAACCCCCACTATTCACGCCACCCTGAAGCGTGGCGAGCGGTGGCAGAACGCGTCCTCCCGACCTTTTCATACCCCTACTATCCACGTCCGCGTGGAGTTGATTTAACACAGTGTGGCGAGCGCACGTGGAAATCATGTAAAGTAATCAGCGTCCGCTCGCCACACTTCGGGCTCACACTGTATAACATCAACTCCACTCTGACGTGTATAGTGGGGGTATGAAAAGGTCGGGAGGATGCGTTCCGCTGCCGCTCGCCACGCTTCGGGGTGGCGTGGATAGTGGGGGGGGGGGGGGTGCCTAAAACCTCATTGCATGTCATACATGTGTATAGCTAATGTAATGGCATCGCACCCTATAAAATCGCATGCGATTGCATGCGATTTTGCGGGAGGTGCGATCGCATGTGATGAGATCCGCCGGGGCCAAGAGAGCAGTGAATAAATTACATAGGAAAATCGCATCGCACGGCACTCAAATGGCCCATGTGATGCGATTTCCCTACGCTAGCGTACGTATGCTAATTGGGCATACTGCTAATACACAAGTACCCAAATAACATCCTGGCCATATTATAGTAAGTCTTGGCTAAAAAGCACAGCAGGGAAATAAAAGGAAAGCAAGGTCGTTGCTTACGATTGGATGAAAATATGTAAAAGACAATAAATCCTTTAGATTACAATGCTCCTAAAATTTTAAGATCTGCTTCAAATGCAAACCAATCGCATTTACATATTGTTTTTCTAAAAAACTGAATGAAGTATCTATTTTATGAAATGTCAGCTGAAAATCAATGGCAGCATTATACCGGTGTGTTGTTAGCAGCGGCTGCTGTGCTCGTGGTCCCGCCGACAATCCTGGTCCCAGCCGCCGGTCCTTGTTGTGGGGCCTGCACTTGCGCAGTAGCGTCTTCGGTACTGCGCATGTTCTGGCCTCCAGCCTCTATGGGCTGCTTTTGAAGCAGACCCCAGAGGCGTACCCAGGGTCCCAGGTCCGGAGCATGCAGTATCGTCCTCGTACTGCGCATGCGCGGAACCCGTTTTATATGGGCTGCCGATCAACAGCCCATGTAGAGGCGTCCCGGAGGGAGGGAACACTTCCCATTGGGATTGCCTTGGTGACTGGCAGGTTGGACTTCCAATAGGAAGTCGCTGCCAGCCACAGTGTAGCCAGAGCAGTCTCACAGACTGGATCTGGCTTCACTTAGGCAGAGAACGGTGGTGGATTTTACCTGGGGGCCACAGCCCTGCAGCCCATAGGTAAAAACCGCTACTGGTTATCAGATATGTCATCAACGGATATTGATTGTGAATTGGATCCTCCTCTCTCCTTATCAACAGGTAAATATATTCAGAATACTATGGAAGACTATTAAAGCTGTTAACACTGACATATCACTATGTAAATATATTCAGATGATTATTTTATCAAGCATGTTATCCCAGATGTCCATTGGGAGGGTATTCTAGCACTGCACTTTGGTTTTGGCCAAAAACAGTTCACATGGAGAGCTGGGTGGGATGGTGCATTGAACCGACGGTGACCGAAACCATTTTACACAACCCTGGTCTTTTTTTTTTTTTATTCTAGTGATACAATAAAAAATCGTATTGGGGCTGCTTTTAACATTGTAAGCACCCATTAGGGTGCTTATATAATAAAAAATCGTATCGCGTCGCATGCATCGTATGCGGCTATATGGCATGCAATGCGATGCAATGGCATAAGATGCCATAAGATGAAAAAAATTGGGCGCCGTGCTAGGAAACAAGTACCTTAACTTTTATTATTATCTCTAAAATAGGTACTAGACAGGCATATATATTAAACACAAAAAAGTAAAATATAAATCAAAAACACTTGTTACGTTGGTATGCCGCAAATATAGGGTTCTAAGTGGTTCTGCCTCCAATCTCTATGCTAATATTAAGTTACTAGCAAGAGAGAGAGAAAGTTGTTTCTCATAGGTGTCTGGTTCAGCCTAGAGGGATGTAACAAATGTAACAACAAATCAGTTTTCCAGGTATGAATAACAAATGTATCAAACATTGGCTACCGCAGAGTTTATTGTGAAGAAACACTGTGGGGGAGATTCTCTAAGAATCTCCGCCCCCTTCGCCGCCCATCGCATTTATAATTATCGCATATGTTCTAACATATGCGATAATTATAGCAAAGGACAGCTCTTGCGTTAAGAGCTGTCCTTTGCGGTGAGAGTCGCCGGGTCCCAGCAGGTCCCGGCGGCTCCCCCCTCCCTCACACACCCAGCGCTGCTGCTGCTGCTGCGCCGGGCTCTCCTCCTCCCTGCACCCGGAAGAGGATCAGTGCAGGGAGGAGGTCACAGGTCCGGGCAGCACAGCTCTGTGCTGCCCGGACACAGGTGAGGGGGCGATGCGGGGCGGCGGGGGGGTCGGCGCAGGGCGGCTGAGGGTTGCGGTAGAAGCCCATTGGCTTCTATGGGGCATCGCCAGATTTTTCTGGCGATGCCCTCCGCCGCGGTAACCCGGCGGGGGATGCTTACAGCATTCCAAAATGCGGTAAAAACCCCGATAACGGGGTTTTTACCGCATTTTTCGCTTAGAGAATCTCCCCCTGTGTCTGATGAGAGATAAAACTCCGGCCTGTTGTTTGAATTTAATGAGGCAAAGAACATATATTATTTAGATGTGTTTATTAGAGCAATAATTAAGCACAAAGTATACTTTAACCCTATATGAAGCGGTATCTAGAGTTGACCACATTTAGTTCAAGTGAGACAGTTATACATTAATGTCTATGGCTCTTAAAATATGCCATTGTTTTGTTCCGCAGCAGGGGATAATCAAATCATTTATATGAAAACCATTTTTAAAGAATCTTGGTGCAGGTACAGGTATATAAAACTTGAATAATAAATAATTTTGTTACATTACCCCTGCTCTCATAGGGTCTTATTCTAGTTCACTCTTTCTGACAAAATCCTTCTTAGATGGACAAAACCATGTGCACTGCAGGTGGGGCAGATGTTACTTGTGAACAAGATTTGGGTGGGGTTTTACTTCAAAAGTGAGATCTATATTGCAGTGTAAAAATAAAGCAGCCAGTATTTACCCTGTACAGAAACTAAATAACTCACCCAAATCTAATTCGTTCTGCGCAAGTAACATCTGCCCCCCTGCAGATGGTTTTGTCCATCTAAGAAGGATTTTGTCAGAAAGAGTGAACTAGAATAAGGCCCAAAATACTGAAGTCTGAACCTTTATTCATGTGTGTTTATGGTGCGGGGCACAGAACATGCTTGTTAAATTTAGTCTTAAAGGATTTCCATCTTTTGTGAAGAAAATGAGGTATTTTCGGAGCAGCAGATGTCCCCCTGCTAGCTATCTTACTGGGAAGCGGTCATCTATTAGAATGAACTTAGGTCTACAGTCATTAGGTCGACGCCACTAGGTCGACTGGCAGGAAGGTCGACCTGACTTAAGGTCGACATGGGCCAAGGTCGACATGACTTAAGGTCGAATTTGCATAAAGGTCGACATGAGGAAGGTCGACTGGTCATAAGGTCGACATGGGTTTTTCACTGTTTTTTGAGCCGACATGTGCCGACAGGCGGTATTTCATGCCCTACCATCCACTAGGGCGTGGTGGGAGAATAAAATAGTGTGCCGAGCGCAGCGAGGCACCGTGCCCAAAGCATTGCGAGCGAAGCGAGCGATGCGAGGGTCCGATTCTCATTGCCAACTGTGTCCATGTCGACTGTGTCGACATTCGGATCAAAAAACAGTGAAAAACCCATGTTGACCTTATGACCAGTCGACCTTCCTCATGTCGACCTTTATGCAAATTCGACCTTAACTCATGTCGACCTTGGCCCATGTCGACCTTAAGTCAGGTCGACCTTCCTGCCAGTCGACCTAGTGGGGTCGACCTAATGACTGTAGACCTAAGTTCATTCTGACAGATGTACCGCTTCCAAAGGGGGGTACACACGGTGCAATTTTATGGAAATTGTTTAGAAGGCTAGCCGAAATCGCAAGGTGTTTCCCCTGCTGGCGATAGATTAAATTAGGTGCGGTTGTAACTGGTTCATTTTAATTTGAATCTTCACAAATTTTGAAAGTTCCTTTTATATTTAGACATCCCCAGGGCAACATTTTAAATTAAATGATCAATAAAGTATATGTGGTCTGCACGGTGTGGCCTGGGTAACAACATTGTTCTCTCTACTTTATAGCTGGAAGGAAATTAGGGCCTTATTCTAGTTCACTCTTTCTGACAAAATCCTTCTTAAGCTGGGTATACACGGATAGATTTGAAGCCCGATGTGGGCGTTCCCGATCGTTCAAATCGTTCCGTGCATCGTTAACGATGCGCGTACACGTGAATCGTTAACGATGGTCTATGATCTTTCCTGCATGCAGGAAGATCATAGACAAATCTTTTGTCAAGTGTATCCAATCGTTCCGTGTGTACGCACGATGAACGATTTGATACACTCGTTAACGATGTCGGAACGCTTCCGACATCGTTCCGTGTGTACCCACCTTTAGGTGGACAAAACCATGTGCACTGCAGGTGGGGCAGATGTTACTTGTTCAGAGAGAATTAGATTTGGGTGAGGTTTTACTTCAAAGTGACATCTATATTGCAGTGTAAAAATAAAGCAGCCAGTATTTACCCTGCACTGAAACAAAATAACTCACCCAAATCTACTTCTCTCTTAACAAGTTACATCTGCCCCCCTGCAGTGCACATGGTTTAGTCCATCTAAGAAGGATTTTGACAGAAAGAGTTAACTAGAATAAGGCCCCAAGAGACAATGTCCCTTATTCAGATCTGATTGCAGTACAAATTTGTTTGGAAAATGGGCAAAACCATGTGCACTGCAGGTGCGGCAGATGTAACATGTGCAGAGAGAGTTCAATTTGGGTGGGGTGTGTTGAAACTGAAACTGAAATCTAAATTGCAGTGTAAAAATAATGCAGCCAGTATTTTCCCTGCACAGAATCAAAACAACTCACACAAATCTAACTCTCTCTGCACGTTACATCTGCCCCACCTGCAGTGCACATAGGGCCTTATTCTACTTCACTCTTTCTGACAAAATCCTTCTTAGATGGACATAACCATGGCCCTTATTCTGATTGGTGCGGCCGGATCCGATTATGCGGCCAGGACCGTGCGTGCGAAACCCCGCCTTCCATACGGATCGCCAACTCCGTCCGTACGCGGTAAGAAGCTGGCCGAACGGACCGCACGTGTATTTTTCACGGAATACGCCTCCTCCATCTCAGGGAACCTCCACCATCATTCGATGGTCGCAGACCATCGAATGCAGGACCGAGTGGTCCACCAGCTCCCGCAACCTCAGACCACACGGACATTTTTCCATGCAAAAGCAGGGATCTGGGCGGGCAGCTGACATCCGGCGATGTCATATGTCCGCCCCCTACACGTGCGTCACGGCCGCATTACCATACGTACGCCCAGCGTTTGCATGGGAACGCCCATGAAACGCGGGGCGTATGCATATGGTAATGAGCCCAAATAGCCCTTCACGCCCCTCTCCACCCCCTGTTCGGAGTGTTCATATATCATGCGGGATTTGGCCGTACGCCCCGCTCGCACATGCGCAGAGACGCCTCTGCACATGCGCAGACACAAAACATCGGCGGGCCGAACGCACGCGGATATTACCGCACCGACCAGAATAAGGGCCCATGTGCACTGCAGGGGGGCAGATGTAAAATGTGCAGAGAGAATTAGATTTGGGTGAGTTATTTTGTTTCGGTGCAGGGAAAATACTGACTGCTTTATTTTTACACTGCAATATAGATCTCACTTTGAAGTAAAACCCCACCTAAATCTAATTCTCTCTGCACATTTTTACATCTGTCCCACCTGCAGTGCACATGGTTTTGTCCATCTAAAAAGGATTTTGTCAGAAAGAGTGAACTAGAATAACCCCCATGGTTTTGCTCCTTTTCCAAACAAATTTGTACTGCGATCAGATCTGAATAAAGGCCAATGTGTTACTAGCAATTTATGGTGCTTATAGTAAACACATTACAGGTGTAGCTTCAGTTAACGATCCAGTTTTCATTCTCCTTAGTAGCGCATGCAGGGGGGTTTCTGAGTACCCAGAACGCCCTTGATGGTTCAAATGTGGCTCCACCCACTTGCTGCATTTTGCCGCGATTAGTAGTGCTGTCGGGACTAAGGAGGGCAGAATAGGGGATGAGCTGAGGGGAGCCACAGGAAATCACACACCTAAAACCCCCCTTTACAAATCCTGCATTTGCACCTGCTGCTGTCTTAATTCCAGTTTTATTTTGGTACAAGAACTAAACAGAACTTTTTCTCCCCTCCCAAAATGTAAAATCCATAAAACAGATCTTTGGGTGAGCAAGTTTAAGATGGAGGGTGAGATTTAATAGAGTGCGATTTTTAGACTTTTGGGTATTTTTTCTGGCAAAAAAAAACGGCCGAATTCGCACATTTTCAGAAAATCGCACATTTCTAAAATCGCACATTTTGACCTATTGAAGTTTTCTCACACTGCAATTCACATCCAGATGTTTATCTGTATCTGTATGATTATAAAGTATACAACTCGCAAATTTGAATAGGGTGTGATTTTTGGTAAACGTTACCTAAAATCACAAAATAAATAAACCAGGTTCTGACAGGCGAATTTGACACAACCATGCACAGATCATTGAGATCTGTGCATGATTCTGTCTTAAAAAATGTGTGAAAGTTAAAAAAAAAATATGTAAATGCCGTGGTGTAAGGGACTTGGAGAACCACAAGTACCAGCATGCGGGCATTAAAGGATCTGCTGGAACTTGTACACACCACACCACACCAGTACAAATAGTGAAATAAAAACACAAGTAAAGTACAACTTTATTACACACTGAGCCCATACATACTGATACCTACCTTGACAAGTAGGTAGGTATCCACCGTCTGCCGGTCCTGCAGAAAATCCATGTGGGGTACCTGTGGAAGGAATCTATACTCACCAGGGTCCTCCTGCATAGATCACATCCTCTTCTTTCTAAGTAGGCATCCAGGGACTTGGCAAAACAAAAAAAATGATGTGCGAGAGCCCAGAACTAGTGAGGAGAAGCCGAAGAATGTGTGTTTACATCCTGTGGCTCCTCCCAGTGAATAGCGATATTGGCCACCTAGCGACTCCTGATTGGCCGCTAAGCAGCCAATAGCGCTAATGGGGGGGGGGGGGGGGGGGGGAGAGCCACAGGATGTAAACACACATTCTGCGGCTTCTCCTCCGTCCATTCAGGGTATCGCATACAGCATCCACTGCTGTTTAGCAACCAAGAGGCGCCCTGTAGTGACGTCATCATAATGCTGCTTTCGACGGACGGCCTCCAGAGGCAGGGATCTTCAGCTTCAAATAGAGGTATGTGTCCTCTTCTTAACTGTTCACTATTTGCACCCCGAAACGTTGCATTAAAAGCTCACCTGCTACCCCAAGTCCCAGAGTGCCGTGTTGTCAGTTACCCCCCCCCCCCCCCCCCCCCCTGAGTCTATCTGCACAGAGCTCTTTGTATTATTTCTACAAGGGCACCCTGGCCTTTGTTTTACTTTTAAAGAGTGATGGTTCAACCCCACATCTATATATAGATATATATAGATATAGATTTTTTTTAAAATAAGGTTGTGTGGATGTGTGTGTATGTGAGGGAGGTGGGAGTACCAATATACATCTTGCCTCTGGGCAACTGGGAGGAACTTACGCCACAGAGTCTTACCCTATTGGTCCTCACTCCTGCATGCTGTGTATTTTCTACTAACACCAAGGAGGGATTATCGGCACTGGGCCAGATAAGGGTACTCTAGTCTGTCTCCCCCAATAGTAATTTCAATCCTTAAATACCTGTTCAGGTAAAGGTCACCCCGCCGAATGCCCCCCCCCCCCCCCAGTGCCCCGCATTAGGCTGAAAGGCGAGAAATCAAGTGATATTTCTCCCCTTCGGTAATGACAGTCAGTCTAGACCAGGGGTGGCCAAACCGGTCCTTGAGATCTACCAACGGTCCACGTTTTCCAGGTCACCTAGCTGGTGCACAGCTGTAGTCATTACTAACGGTCACATTCCCCAGATCACCTAGCTGGTGCACAGCTGTAGTCATTACTGTCACATTCCCCAGATCACCTAGCTGGTGCACAGCTTTAGTCATTACTAACTGTCACATTTTCAAACCTGCTGCATTCATTCCTACTATAGATCCACAGGTTGCCTGGAAAACATGCACCGTTGGTAGATCTTGAGGACAGGTTTGGCCGCCCCTGGTCTAGACTGACTTTTATTTCGGCCGCTATCTTCCACATTTGGGCTGGCACTGATGTCATGTGATTGCCATGCCTGTGTTCTCAGCGGAACGCCCAGTGTTCTTATGGGGTCGCCCATGGCGGCCTGCCCACGGCCCTCTCTCCCCGGCGCAAGCGGCGCCGCAAGTGTGAAACTTGCCAAAGCTGTTCGTTCAAAGGGTTTGCACATGCACGATCATCGGGGACGGATTTGGACCCAAAGGAACTGGTCTGAATAGTCCCATTTGTCTGAAATACTGTAACCATACCAGGACCATACAGGGGGTTTTACCACATTTTTCACTTAGTACATCCCGCCCGAGATGTGTAGAAAAATACGGCTGAAAAATACTGGCAGGAGTTCAAATGAGAGAGGGGAGGGAGAGACAGGCGGGATACTGAGGACCAGATGTATCAAGATGTCAAAAGTGTGAAAATAGAGACTGATAAACAACCAGCCAATCAGCTGCTACCTGTCATTTTTCAAACCCAGCACCTTCCGGGGGCCCCAGCAGCTCCCAGGGGACCCCGTAATAGTATCCTGACCTTTCAAAATGTTCCCAGAGGAGCATTGCGCGACTACCGCATGACATCAAGTTGCTTTGATATTCTTTGATGGAAACATTTTTGGGGGACACGCAAAATGGTCTTATCCACTGTATCTGGGCAGTCGGTTTACTATATCAACCTTCTTCAGGTTCGTTCAGAAGCCACTAGCGTTCCCACGGAGGCGATGTTTTGCGCCTGCTCATGCGCAGATGCATTAATGCTCATGTGCAGATGCTGGGTGTATGCGTCCAAGGCGAACAAATTGTTCACTGGGTGCACACACCCAACCTTGGAGGGGGGTCGGCGGGCCAGGGGACTCGCCCATTGGAAAGCCCAGGATTTCATTAAATCACCCGGTGACGTGGGTGCTGTGGATTGTTTGATGCAGGTGGGCACCAAACCGGTATCTAAAGGGGTCTAAATCTATCTGTGCTCCATCTAAATCCATCTCTGCTCCATCTAAATCCATCTCTGCTCCATCTAAATCCATCTCTGCTCCATCCAAAACCATCTCTGCTTGCAGCGTTTTAGACGACAGAGGTGGCAACCTCTTAAGTAAATGAAGTACTTTAGGTCCGATGTCTCCGGCGGGAAGGAATGAGAAGTACGATATCGCGCTCTTTCTTCTACGAGTGGCCTCCCTGCTGTACGCCAACCGGTGTGTCAGTGCTGTTGCGCTTCACTATGCTGGCCCTACCTACTGTATAGGGGGTGTCAGTTGGGGAACCATGCTGCAGTGTGGCATCGAGTTCTGTATTACTGCCCCCCTTTCTGTACATTGACATGCATTTTTTTATGAATCTGTGTTTTTATATAATGTATATGTTTTTATTGATTTATTATAATCACTTATTATGTATTTCTTGCGCATTTATTAATGTGTGTTTTGTACATTTTCCAGGTTCCTGCTATTAACATGGCATTCCTCTTCATTTACGAATAGTTTTTTAATAGTTTTTCCTATGATTCCGTGTCATTAAATATATAGTTAGAATTATTTATATCTTTTTTTTTGTAGATTAATTATGTCCATCATTTTTCATTGGCTTTTTTTGTCATTATCAGTTTGCATTAACTTGCAAAATTATTTTAAAAAATTGTATTTCGTGTGTGATATTCTTTCCTTGCCTCTGTGATTAATTAATGACACCTATTATGAATTTCAATGGGCATATCATTTGTGGATGTTCAGAAGTAACCACACCCCCTGACGAAGTCTAATCTATGACGAAATGCGTTGGACGTGGCCTTTTCCGAGAGATGTGGTGACGTCTGCACTGCCCGGCTTGGTGCAAGCTACGATCAGCGGTCTGGAGTGGCAGTGTCTGTGAGCAGTCCGGTGAGGGTGGCTGTTACGCGGTTCTCCTGAATACATCTCCTGCATACCAACCTGTTGTACGTATTGTATTTTCATGCCTGCAAGCTTCTACTTGTTATCTCCAATGTATGTGAGATGATTTATTGTTTGTAAATATATAATACATACAGATGAAGCACCTCTCATTCAGCGCCAGCTCTCGCCCTCGTTTTCTGCATTGCACTTTATTTGTGAAGTTATGTAACCAGCTGTCCTGAGGAAGGAGCGTTGTGCTCCGAAACTGTTGACACACAGGCTGCGTTTTTTGCACAAGTTTTGATATGCTTTGAATACACTTGTTGCCACGTTGATCTGAGAGTGCCGCCTCTTATTTTTCAAATTTATTGAGAAATTCGTCTATATATATATATATATATATATATATATATATATATATATATATATATATATACACTAAACATCGGCACTCACCTTTCCTAGTTTTGGGGTGCCCTATGGCTTGTGACCATATTGTTTAAACAGACATTGGAGGGGCTCTGCACACACTAAATTAACTGATAATAAATAGTGGAGATTTGGTTCATGAATTGATCAATGCATTTAAGCCTTCAGCCCCCTTCACGGGACCCCACTTTTCTGCAGGTCCTAACACTATCGCTCAAAATGTCTACAATACACATAGCTATCACATCAATGTTTGATTCCAGGCATGCTATCTGGTCTAAGGCTCACAACAGACTATGCTTTTAGAGGTGAGCAGTTACCAACACACCTGTCACTAATCATCTAGGGAAGTGGTTAACATAAGCTATGAAATAAGGGTTAATACAGGGTGCATGAGAGAGCCCCTACAATGTCTATATATATATATATATATATATATATATATATATATATATATATATATACAGTGCTATTTTTCAGCAGGAACCAGCAGGAACTCAGTTCCTGAACCTCTAATTAAATATGACATCATCAGGAACTTAAAATGCACTTTTAGTTTTAGTAAAGTTTTATTTTAAAGTCACCCGTGAGTGCCTTTGTTTCTAAATACAATATATACATCTATCTCTCACTCCCTCTATTATATATGTTGTTGTTTTTTTTATTTAACTGATCCACCCCCAGACCTGGAGTTCCTGGACCTATTTTTCCAGAAAAATAGTACTATATATAAATATATATATATATATATATATATATATATATATATACATACACACACACACACACACACACACACACACACACACACACACACACACACACACTCTCTCTTACTTACTCTCACACACTTATGCTCTTCAAACAGCACACACACACACACACACACACACATATATTAATTTTTAAAAGTAAGCTTTAAATGTAAAAAAAGCAAAATGATGTTCTTAATTTAAACAGAGTTAGCAACTTTTCTTGATCTTGATCTGAACTTGATCTTATTTATAAAAAGGCTTTCATCTGATTCCTATTGCACAGTGCAATTAAGTTGTCGCATTGAATAAAAAACGAACATCATTTGCGAGACTTCATCATATCGGGTTACCCAATGTGCGTCCTTTATGTTGGAGCTCGCAGGATCTGCATGGAATTATCATATTACCAGAGGGGCCCTGAATATTCTCTGCCAGATTGCAGACTAGCATGCAATCGCCTCATTTATAAAGCATTGTCATGTCAGCATTGCACATTACATAATACATTTTCAAAAAGGACAGAAACGCAATCAAAATAGATTTAGGACGTATACGGTACGGAAGAATTTGTCTTCTTTCCTTTAAGTGCACGACTGCAGTGAAAATAAGACAATGATTTAGGCAGATTTTACTTGTTATGGCTGAATTTAGAAATTCACATACAGATGACATCAGTGGTTCCTTTTCAATGACGTCATGATTAATGCACAGAGGGTGGCATTATACTATAACGCATGCACTAAAATTAAGGAGCCATATTGCCTTCCACAGTAATATATCATCGCAGGCCCAAGAGGATGAACTTTGACGCACACGAAGCGATTGTGTTCAAAATGAATAGAATTGAACATTTTGTTTATTAGCAAATCTTGTTTCATTCCTGGCAATTGATAGTGTTCTTTTGATGCATGTTTATATATTTGGCGGACGTTTACTGCAGCTTTCGCGGTATTTGTACACGTGTAAAGTTTAATCTTCCAACATCTCACAGCAAACGTTACGCGGCTTGTAGAGTGCGGTTCTGTCCGCCATTTATTAAAACTGCTGTAAGAGTTTTAACGATGTTTATCACAGTGATTCATTTTGTTCAATTTTATTTAGTTTATCTTCCAATAATTAATTACAACGTGAGGAAATTTGGCACAAACAAAATAATAAACATAAATGTAAAAAGGTGTAAAATGTTTATATGTAGAAACCTACTGTTTGAAATGCTTGTTGTTTTTGCGCCTGCTTTGTGTGAGAAGATGGCAGATCATCATTTATGGTTTTAGGAATTGTTCTTGTCACATGCAAGGCAGCATTTCCGCTATAGTTCATATGAGATTACAAAGTATAAAGCTATGGGGGTTATTCAGCCCTTATCGTACGCTGTGAATTAGCAGGGTGATGATCGAACGACTGGACATTTATATACAGCTCATAGTACGCATTAGCAGACCAAGGCGAGCCCTACTGTTACATAGCTGAGTAAGGCGCCAGAGTAATCAGGGCGCTGACAGTGTCGTCTTCATTGCTGTTGGTGCCCTGATTACTAAGGAGCTTTACTGTGGGCTGACACTTGCGGTCACGGCGACAGCCGCCGCCCTCCGGGCAGAATTAAAAGCAGTGACAGCCGGGCCGAGAGCGGTGCACTTCCCAGCATTTTTTAAAGCAGGTCTATGGCTATTTGGAAACTCACATATCGTAGCGCGGGGTGCGGCAGCCAATCAGGAGCCACCACTGCTGCTCTTGATTGGCTGCCGGACAGAGAACTCTGATTGGCTCACAAGCAAGTGCGAGATTTCAGTTATCCACGGTCCTTCTCTGAATATTGGCCCTTATTCTGGTTGGTGCGGCCAGAGCCGCACACGGTGCTCTGGCCGCACAAACCAATCCCCGCCCACCCTACGGATCGCCACGGCCGTCCGTACACGGACGGCTGGCGATCCGCATAAAAATGGTGGAGGCGTACGCCTCCACCATGGTGGGAGCTGCCCCCTGCATTCGATGGTCGTCGACCATCGAAGGCAGGTCCGCACGCCCCGGCAGCTCCCGCAAGCTGAGACCACACGGACAATCGTCCGTGTGGTAGCTTGTATGGGGGCTGAAAGCTGACATCCGGCGACGTCAGCTTTCCGCCCCCATGAGTTGCGTCATGCCCTCATTACCATGCATACGCCCCGCGTTTGCATGGGAACGCCCATGAAACGCGGGGCGTACACATAGGGAAATGAGGGCATGAAGCCTCTCACGCCCCTATACGCCCCCTTTGCGGCGGACAAAATACGTCTGCGGCGAAGGGGGCTGCACATGCGCAGATTGACCTCTGCGCATGTGCAGAATAAAAACATCGGCGGTACGGCCGCACGCGGGCCGTACCGTCCGAATTAGAATAAGGGCCAAAGTCGGGAAGTGCACCGCTCTCTGCCCGGCTGTCACTGTTTTAAAATCTGCCTGACTGGCTGTCCCTGTTACCGATGGACAAGCTCCCCAAGAGGGCTCTGACACGATTTGGCACTTGATGTGCCAAGTTTTGCATTTGATAAATTGCATGCGACTTATCACATGCAACTCCCGGGGAGCTAGAAGAAGGAGAGCCGGGCGGGGGGATGCTGCGAGTCGGCAGGGGGGATGAAGAGTGGTTGGTGGGGGACTCAGAGAAGCGGTGAGAAGACGCTGGCAGGGGTAGCCAGACGGCGGTGTTCTCAGAGATCCAGGCAGGTGAGCCAGGAGATGTGCTGCAGAATAAAAATACACATACAAATTAATGGGAGGCTGCTGATTGGCTGGTCTCAGATCCAAATTCAGAGCCATGTTATTTGTATTATTTGATAGGAAGTTTGTTATTTTGTCAGACTTGTGGCCTAATTCAGACCTGATCGCAGGACAAATTTGTTCTCAAAATGGGCAAAACCATGCACACTGTAGGTGGGGCAGACGTAACATGGGCAGAGAGTTAAGGACCATACACACTAAACGATTTTTAGCTGAAAATCGCTCATTTTAGCCATTTTCATTGGTGGATTCAGGGGGGCTTTCCAATTAGGCCAGCCGGTACTTGTGGAGTATCACGGCTCCCATGACCTGCATCGTATGCAGATCGTATACTAAAAATCGCATCGCATCGCATGTAGCATACGATGGCATACGATGCGATGCGATGTTTTACCGATTTTTGACCATTTTTGCTCAAAAATCGTATGCCATCGCATAACATCGTATGCCATATGTAGTGGCATACGATGGCATACGATGCGATACGATGTTTTACCGATTTTTGCGCATTTTAGCTCAAAAATCGTATGCGATCGTACCCGATTTTGCATTGAAATGCATCAGAATGCATTGAAATGTGTATTAAAGTAGTGAAATGCCCCCAAATGCCATTTTTCATAGTGCACCACCCCCACTATCAACGTCAACCCGAAGCGTGGCGAGCGCACTATTCTATTCTCAACTCCACGCCGACGTGGATAGTGGGGGTATGAAAAGGTCGTAGGACGCGTACCGCCGCCCCTCGCGGGCTCGCTGCGCTCGCCACGCTTCGGGTTGACGTTGATAGTGGGGGTGTGGTGCACTATGAAAAATGGCATTTGGGGGCATTGTATGCGATCGTACCCGATTTTGCATTGAAATGCATCAGAATGCATTGAAATGTGTATTAAAGTAGTGAAATGCCCCCAAATGCCATTTTTCATAGTGCACCACCCCCACTATCAACGTCAACCCGAAGCGTGGTGAGCGCAGCGAGCCCGCGAGGGGCGGCGGTACGCGTCCTACGACCTTTTCATACCCCCACTATCCACGTCGGCGTGGAGTTGAGAATAGAATAGTGTGGCGAGCGCAGCGAGCCACCGAGCCCGAAGCGTGGCGAGCGCAGCGAGCCACCGAGCCCGAAGCGTGGCGAGCGCAGCGAGCCCCGCGAGGGGACGCTGATACCTTCACAGCTATACGCGTCCCCTCGCGGGCTTCACAGGTATCCGCGTGCGCTCGCCACGCGCTGTGCTCGCCACACTATTCTATTCTCAACTCCACGCCGACGTGGATAGTGGGGGTATGAAAAGGTCGTAGGACGCGTACCGCTGCGCTCGCCACGCTTCGGGTTGACGTTGATAGTGGGGGTGTGGTGCACTATGAAAAATGGCATTTGGGGGCATTTCACTACTTTAATACACATTTCAACGCATTCTGATGCATTTCAGTGCAAAATTGGGTGCCATCGCATCGGATGCCATCGATGGCATCCGATGCGATCGCATACGATTTTTGAGCTAAAATGGTAAAAAATCGGTAAAACATCGTATCGCATCGTATGACATCGTATGCCACTATGCGATGTTTTACAGATTTTTGACCATTTTGCTCAAAAATCGGTAAAACATTGTATCGCATCGTATGACATCGTATGCCACTACATATGGCATACGATGCCATGCGATGGCATACGATTTTTGAGCAAAAATGCTCAAAAATCGGTAAAACATCGCATCGCATCGTATGCCATCGTATGCCACTACATATGGCATACGATGCCATACGATGGGAGCCGTGATACTCCACAAGTACCGGCCAGCCTTATGTCGCTAGCCCCCTGGGAACCGGAGATACCAACGTTTGGGATGCAGTCAAAGTCCCGACGGTCAAAATCCGACAGGGTCAAAATCCCGAAAGGGTCATAATACCGACAAGGACAAAATCCCGACATTTAAAATCCCAACAAGGTCAAAATACCGACAATTTACTAAAGGAAATTTGTAAAAAATAGGTGTATTTGTATCCAGAAATACACTTATTTTTGGCATTTACTATCCCGAAAATACGGCAATTCGTATTTGTATTGATAGCACATCAATACGAATTGCCGTATTTTCAGGATAGTAAATGTCAAAAATAAGTGTATTTCTGGATACAAATACACCTATTTTTTACAAATTTCCCCCATAGAAGGTACAGGTGAAACAGTCAACATTACTTTCTGTTGACAGGTTGACATGGGTTTTTTTCACTGTTTTTTGACCCGACGTGCCGACAGTTGGTATTTCATGCCGTACCATCCACTAGGGCGTGGTGGGAGAATAAAATAGTGTGCCGAGCGATGCGAGGTGCTGCTGTTCACTTCCATCTGTGTTCATGTCGACATTCGGGTCAAAAAACTGAAAAAACCCATGTCAACCTCGCGACCTGTCGACGGAAAGTCATGTTGACTGTTTCACCTGTACATTCTATATGTCGGTATTTTGACCTTGCCGTCCGGCTGTCAATGACTGTCACTTCTGCCAGGTGGCGGCTGTCCCCCAGTAACCATGAGCATGTAATCCCACATGGCAACGAGCATGGAACCCCTGGCAATGAGCATGGAACCCCTGGCAATGAGCATGTCGGTAAGCATCACTTATGTAGCATAATTTTTAATAGGCATTATGGTGTTTGGCAGGGATGCAGTTAATATCCCGGCGGTCGGGATCCCGGCGTTCAGAATCCCGACGGCCGAAATACCGACACATTCTCCCTCCGTGGGTGTCCACGACACCCCTGGAGGGATAATAAATTAGTGTGCCGAGCGTAGCGAGGCACCGGGCCCGCTGCGTGGCGAGCGCAGCGAGCCCGCAAGGGGGGGCGATCCACGTCCGCCCCTTGTCGGCATTTCGGCTGTCGGGATTCTGAACGCCGGGATCCCGACCGCCGGGATTCAGTACTGAATCCGTTTGGCATAATATGCAATGGACATTATGGTGTGTGGCTTAACAAGTAATGGGAATTTTGGTGTAAATGTTTAATGCGTGCCTTTGGCGGACAATGTCCCTGTTTATGAAGCATATTGTGAATTTTGGCAAAATCCGTGTGGCATTAAATGAATTTTGCCGAGAGACGTCATCTGGACTTCACTGACGATTGTTTCACCGGAAGAGGCTTTCTCAAAGTGTGCCTCGCAGTCCAGATGCAGTCTCTCGGCATCCTCCGCAGCGGGATTCCGGTGAAAGCCTCAGGCTCCGTCCATGGCTGGACGGCCAGGTACTCTTCTGCTTCTCCTCCCCGCTCTCTCCCCCCAGCTGCTGTTTGCCTCTACTTTAAGGACGGGCACCAACCTTGAACTATCCTGCATACTCCACTGTCCCTGTCCTCCTTCACAGGGGTTAAAATGAGGGGGAACTCGTGGAACCGAGTTCCACCACCTTTAATGGTGAAGTGGAACATTTTAACCTCCACATTGGCCCTGCACAGTAATTATCACAGAAAAGTTTTCTAGATTGCAGGGGGATTCCAAAAACCCTACCACTGGCCCTGTCTCTGTCTAATGGGGGGAGGGGGGATAATTAGGTGGCATAGAGAAAGGAGTTCCCCCACCTCTGCATGACCACTTTATGCCCTGGTGTGCGCTATATAAATAACGGTTAATAAATAAATATGCCAATACTTTTAGCCATATAGGGGCGATCCTATTAGGTGCAGACAGAGCTGTCGAGAGGGGGGGGGGAGGAAGAAGCGGGTACTAATTACCCGGGCCCTGGTCCCCCCCCCCCACCCCCACCAGCACACACCTAAAGCATGTGAGCAGGGTCACTTACAGCGTGAGAGCCTGCTGTCAGCACATGCTGTGTGTGCTGCTGCCAATGCTATGGGGAAAAGGGGGGGGGGGGGACACAATAACCCTCCCCCCTCGACTTTAGAGTGCTTTTTCACCCTCCCCTAAACATTTTGGAGGCGCAGCCTAAACGTGGGAGGTGGCCATGCCTCCTGCAATTAAGCCACGCCCCCCCCATTTTTACAGGGGCCCGGCTTACCTCTCGGAGGCCCTGGGTGCAGATGATTCGCACTCGCGAATCACGGCACCGGGCACATTTTACGGCGGACTGAATTCGGCCCCGCGAAGGGTGCAAGATAGCCTTAATTTGGGTGCAGCGTTTAACCGGCAACTGAACGGCAACTCACACCCTTCGGCACGAATAGCATCGACCCCATGGTATGAAATGCCTGACATGACAGAGTCCGCCCTGGGCAGCGATTCTGAACTTAACTCACTAGTGGTGCACTAAGTAGCTAATAGGACTGTACTTTGGATTTGGTCTACAGCAGGCATGTCCAACGTTGGCCCTCCAGATGTTTTGAAACTACACATCCCAGCATGCTTTGCAATAGTTTTAGCATTCTCTAATAGCAAAACTGTGGCAAAGCATGCTGGGATGTGTAGTTTCACAACATCTGGAGGGCCAACGTTGGACATGCCTGGTCTACAGCATGATGGTCAACACCATTAGGTCGACATGGTTATAGGTTGAAAGGTCATTAGTTCGACAGTTTGTTAGTTCAACAGGTCATTAGTTCGACAGTGTCTAGGTCGACAGTCAAAAGGTCAACACAGTCCACATGGACACAGTTTAAGTGCACCGCATCCCCTCGCTGCCTTTGCGATGTGTCGGGCACGGTGCCTCGCTGCGCTCGCACACTATTTTATTTTCCTACCACGCCCTAGTGGATGGTAGGGCATGAAATATCACCTGTCGGCACATGTCGGCTCAAAAAAAACTGCGAAAAACCCCATGTCGACCTTTTGACTGTCGACCTAGACACTGTGAGAACTAACGATCTGTCGAACTAATGACCTTTCGACCTAGAACCATGTCGACCTTTTCCCATGTCGTCCTAATGGTGTCGACCATCATGCTGTACACCAAAAGGACCGCATCCCATTGCAAAAGAAGTGGTATAAAGTTGTAAATTAAGATGAATATTTTAAGAAAAAGACGCGCCCAATGAGGTTATCTGCATACCTCCCAACTTTGATGCGTCAGGAGGAGGGACACCCACATGCGCACTGGACATTTTGGGGGTGTGGCCTAGCAAAAGGGGAACGGTCTATACTCGCGATGTTCCCACGCCCCCTTTTTGCCACTGTGGGGCATGAATAGACACTGTGCGCACACGCACAGCATCTGTTTACAGGTGACGGGACGGGACGGGGAGGGACGACTCCCAACTACCCTCCCCCTCCACGGGACACTGCCGGCCCTTGGCGGGATGCGGGGACGTCACCGAAAACCGGGACATTCCTGCAGAAAGCAGGACAGTTGGGAGGTATGTATCTGGTACAAGATCATGATAGGTGTATTTAGTAGACACATCTTTAGCTCTCCTCCTAGTTGAAGCCTGCCCAGGAGAGTGACAAGTGCATTAACAGTATTTTGTAAAAAATTTGTTTCCCCCCCAAGCAGGAATACGTCCTTCGGCTCAATTCTGTTGCCGGGCAAAGTCCCCGTGTAACAAATTGCGATTTTGTGGGTGTAATGCCCAACCATTGCAATCTTTTTGTGGTGCATTCTTTATCTTCAAAACTAATAGAAACATTAAACGACACACTGTAAAAATAACCACATGTATAAAAAAAAAAAAAAAAAAAAAAAACCTAAATAAAAAACTTAAAACCTGTATTTATGGACTTCTCCATTGTTAAAAGCACAAATATATCCAACAAGGGAACCTTAAAACATAGAACTTGAAGTGGATACTTTTTGTTTTTTTTAGGATTTTCAAAAAAGAACAAAACAAGTCAAGTCAAGCTGCATAATTTCAGATCTATTGCCAAGTGTCACACATTTATGTTCTCCAAGTGAATATTCAGATTACATTAGGAAATAAATTATAGTGTATTATGTAATTTTAAATACACAAGGCAGGCTTTGTTTTGCACTGCAAGTCTGTACAGGTTAAGAATTTTGAGGGTCACAAAATATAAAAAAAGTTGCTTACAAATAATACACAAATATATACATTAAAGAGCGTTAAGCACTAATCAGAACTGGGGGGGGGGGGTGGGGGGTGAGCTCTCGTGTGCATATCAGACTTCTAGACAATAATCCTGTGGAAAGAGCTTTTGAATGTCTTAAGCCCCATAAACACTATACGAGTCCCCACCCACCCGACATCGGCAGGTGCATAACCACTTCTCGATGTCTGGGGGAAAATGGAGAGACGGTCACGCTATCGTTTTTGAGGATACCCTCATCTGAACATGAAGGTCGGGGGTTGTCAATGGCGCATGACAGCGTACACCGTTATCGATATGAAGTGTACACACTAGGCGACATTGTACGCAATATTGCTCACAAAGCCCAATATCGCCTCGTGTGTATGGGGCTTTAGACACCGGCAAGTATTACAACAATAAAAACCATTTCTAAATATAATAATATTTCAAGATTCTCTTTCCATGCTAGTTCAACTTGTACATTAGAATACGTTGCTCTTCGACGTTATAACGGTTGACCGCACGAAAGTACACACGCTTTGGGTCAATCACCGAAGGTCGACACAAGTTCGAAATGGGCTTAGGTTGACACAAGCATTCGGTTCACATGGGCTAGGTCAACATGTTTTTTTTTTTACTTTTTTTGTTTTTGAGCCGACATTCTGTATTTCATGCCCTACCATCCACTAGGACGTGGTGGGAGAACAAAATAGTGTGCCGAGCGTAGCGAGCCATGCAAGGGGATGCGGTGCACCGATACAGTGTCTGTGTCAACATTAGAAAAAAAAAAGAGTGAAAAATACCATGTTGACCGAATGCTTGTGTCGACTTAATGACATGTCGAGCTAAGCCCATATCGACCTTCCCAGGTTTTGACCTTGGCACATGCTGACCTTCAGTGGTCCACCATCACCCATACCCCTCTTCAACAATGAGGGTGAAGCACACTCCAGGTAAAATAGATTAAAAATAAAATAAACACTATAACAACTCTGTATTCCCAAAACAACAACAAAACTTTGGAGAGTTTGTAAATTTTTCCATTGCTGAAAATTCAAGTCTGAGAAGCAGGTCTCGTGAGGTCTGTTTTCTTATTACTACAGGTTCTGTACATTGTATGTGCTCAAAGTCTGTGCTGCTCCCACAAATCCACAGAAATAATAAGATCATCTCTTGGATTTCCACGAAGCCCTGGAGTACGGGGTGCTCCTTTTCTTCTCCGAGGCCTTGAAATAGGCGTAGGACGGTTGTCCGGGTAGTTCATCGCCTGGATTGTCTGCCATCATCTTCAGCTTCGCCTCAATCGCTTTAATCTTAGCGCTGACACTGCACAAAAATGTAAAAACAACCGAGTTCAGACAAAACAACCTGAATTTCACTGTATTTTAAAAGATTTACTTTAAGAAACGGTGTTATTTCTTTATCACCTGTGACTGCTGTATTAAGATCACCGAAGGCAAAATTATAAAGCGGCCTCTTACTTAAATCTGGGGCCCATACTAAATCTAGACTGCTACCAAACGTCTCAATCCAATTAGCCACGACTTAATTTACGATGCGGGCAAATACAGCTGTATGCTGCACTTACATTACCATTAGCCTCGCAAAATTTTTGCTAACAGCCCTACGGGGCGGTGCACAAAAATCTGCGAGTCATCAGGCCACTAGTTGCCACTGGCTTTTACACTGTTGCCCCATCGCAGTACATTCCATTGACCCCAGCAGAAATATGGAGGTGGCTTTTTGATTAACCGAATTACAACATTTTGCCCCAAAACCACCAATATAACCAATTTGGAAATACTTTTTTATTTACAAACATGTCAACCTGCCCCCCCTGTAATTTATAAAAAAATAAAATAAAATTAATAAAATGTGTTAAAAATACAAAAAGATAAATAAAAGGTATGAAGTCAGACAGGACGAAACGCGTTGGATGTTCCTAGCCTCCCACCTCACTTATAAGATAAGCACTTACTAATTACATATTTTTTGTACCTCTTATTGTTGTATTTTTTTTTTTAAATCTTGTTTTTTTATTATTTATAGATTTTTTTTCTGGTCTTATTGTATGAATCATTTTTTTTTATATTTATACATTTGAGCCCTTAATATATATTTTATATTGATAGAACCTTTATTACTGCTTCCTGGGCGGTATTGCACCTTTTTTTTTACTATTTTTGACAAAACAATTAGTCGCCGCAACTTTATTTAGGGTCTACAAAAGGTACGGTTGAGTTCTAATTCTGAACTTGCGTAACAAAAACCATTTCATTCAGACTCTACCGCCATGACCGCGGTCATAAAATCAGCAGACGGTTACAGCTAACATTTCGTCTCAGACAAGATAACTTAACTATATGAACTAGAGCACAAGAGCGGGCAGACAGATTGACAACATAATGTTCCCCTTTTCTTCCTTGATTGTCGGATATCTGACCTTTATTTTTCTAAAGCTAAAGTTCATAGTTAGTCCCCGGAGTACGTGAGCTTCCTGTTGAACCAACAGCGCACAAATCAGTGCTCAATCAATCAGTTTAACCTTCCCTGGCCCAGCCTGTAGCCTGGGGCTAGTAGACTGCGTTTGGCCTTCCATTTCCTGACCGCTTGGAAACACACAGGTTGTTTGATCAGCATCTTGCCCATCTATCCCAAATGACTGCATTTGGAGATTGACGGGATCAGCGAAGAGAGTGAAACTTTTGTTTGTTTAAAGACCACATGCTAATTAAGTAGGTTCTTGATCTGGGTACACAACATTTTGTAGGCTGGTAACTGTGATGAATGAACATGCAAACCGCAATGACCTTTAAATCAGGGAGTACTCTGCATTCGATGTCATGCTGCAGCTGAATACTCTACTAATATCGGAGAAGTATAGGACAATGGGGGAAATAAGATATTTATGATGTTTGATCGTGCAGTCGACATGAATCTGAAAGTCTACTTTATTTAATAGCAAAATATCTTATCAATAGATTACTGCAGTATTAGAAGCTCTTTCTATGAATTTACAACACCAGCTTTAGTACTGTCATTTCATGGAAGGGAAACATCCCAATATTTAATGAAATCTAATGTCCCGAATGATAATCTGCAAATAACAGGTTTGTTGCCTTTTTGGAGAAGAATATTGATCTAATTCAGGTTGGTTTGCGAAAGCAAACTCCTTCTTTAATGGACAGGCCCGTGTGTACCGCAGGTGGGGCAGAAGCAACATGTGCAGAGAGCGTTACATTTGGGTGGGGTGTGGTCAAACTGAACTCAAAATTGAAGTAAAAATAATGCAGTCAGTATTTACCCTGCACAGAAACAAAATAACTCCCCCAAATGTAACTCTCTCTGCACATGTTACATCTGCCCCACCTGCAGTGCACGTGGTATTGTTCATTAAAGAATGAGTTTGCTTTTGCAAACCAACCTGAATCACCCACTATATTAGGTCAGTCACACAACGCCTTTAAAAAGAATGCCTTTGAAGCTGCATGTGAAATGCATTGGTGCCTTCTGCTTGGTCTTCTGGGCTGAAGTGTGGGACCATGCTACCCTTCTGGTACACAAGGGTAAGGGGCAATAGAACTAACAGGCATTATCCTCATACTGGTTCTATAATTTATCATATCTGGGGTAAATAAAAGAACAAATGTCAAAAGGAAACCTATGTGGCTTACCAGCAAAGTCAAATTTGATACAGCTAAAAAAAAAAAGGAGGGCGTTCAAAGCATTTAAACAAGATGGGACACCCGAATCATTTGCTGCATATAAAGTATGTAATAAGCAATGTAAATACAATCAAGATGGCTCAATTAGAGACCGTAACAGAGAACATAAAATAGACGCAGATCGAAAATCTAATCCCAAATCATTCTAGTTATATAAACGGAAAACGGTTAAGAAAGGAAAATATTGGCCCACTACAAAATAAGCAGGGTACCCTGGTAATAGAAGGAAAAGAGAAAGCGTGATTATTCAATTCATTTTTTTGCTTAGATATTTACAAGGAAAGAATCTTCAGAGTATCTCCCACGGATTAAATGAACAGAGTTCTGTAATAGCACTACCAAGGGACTGGCATATAGCTAACGAAGTACCAATATAGAAGTAAGGTAGCAAAACTAACCCTGAAAATTATAGACCGGTCAGCCTTACATCCATTGTGGGGAAAATATTAAAAGGAATAATAAGAGATAGTATCCAAAATTCTTAGAAAAGGAGAAGGCGATAAGTAAGGCTCAGCATTGGTTCGTCAAAAATAGATCATGTCAGACTAATTTAATTAGCTTCTATGAGGAAGTCAGTAGGCGGCTGGACATTTGACACGGTGCCTCATAAAAGGTTATTAATAAAACTAAGTAATTTAGGGTTAGGAGATAATATTTGTAATTGGATTAAAAACTGGTTTCACAATCAGGGACAGAGAGTGGTGGTAAATGGCATACATTTCAACTGGGGTAAGGTCCAAAGTGGAGTCTCACAAGGTTCAATATTGGGACCCACCTTGTTTCATATATTCATTAATGATATAGGAAGTGACATAGTGAGTAAAATTGCAATATTTGCGGACGACACGAAATTGAGGAAATTAACTCAGGGGAGGATGTGGATACACCCACAAAGTGACTTAATTAAACTGGAAAGGTGGGTGGAAAGGTGGAAAATGCAGTTTAATGTTGATAAATTTTAAGTAATTCACATGGGAACAAAAATGAACAAGCTACTTATAGGCTAAGTGGGAATTCTGCTGTAGAGAAGGACTTTGGGGTCATCATAGAGGAAAATTGGGTAATAGTGCACACTGCTCAAGTGCAGCAGAAAAACCAACACTGCCGGACACTGGCATGCATTAAAACTGGAATAGATTCAAGGGATGCCAATGTGACAGTGCCTCTTTACATAGTATTGGTGAAACCACACTTGGAATACTGTGTTCAGTTCTGGGCACCGCACCTTAAAAAGGAAATAAATGAATTGGAACAGGTACAGAGAAGGGCAACTAACCCGGGAAGACAAGCAGGGACATTCCCGGGTTGGGACCCTTTCACACCAGAAAAGTCCCTGCATTTTCTGGTGTGTGAAGGGGGCAGGACGGAGGCCGGCAGGTGGTGGGGAAGAGGTGGGCAGTCGGCGGGATGGCGTCGGCAGGAGGTGGTGAGAACACTCACCCCGGTTGCTTGTCCTCTGTGCAGGCTGGGGATCCACACAGGCGGCGGCGCAAATGACGGGACAGGAGGCGGATGAAGATGACGCAGCCCTCACTGCCGCCGGAGAGCTGCGTCATCATCATCCAGCGCCTGTCCCGTCATTTGCGCCCGCCGCCTGCGTGGATTCCCGGCCGGACAGGACACTGAGGACCGTCAACCCGGTAAACCCGGGAACAACCCTGCTACCTAGCAGGGTTGGAATGCTGGCAAATTAGACCAGTAATTTGTCCCGGGAACCTTTCACAGCAGCGCTAGTACCGGGTTGTTCCCGGACTCAACCCGGCAATTTAGGCTGGTGTGAAAGGGGTATTAGCTAGTAAACGGTCTCAAATCACTAGAATACACAGATAGGCTAATCAGGCTGAATATGGTTTCACTGGAGAAACGGAGGTTGAGAGGTGATATGATTAGTATGTCCAAATACAGGATTCGGGATCATATGGAACTGGGAGATGATTGTCACTAACAGGCCTGTACTTAGGACACGCGGGCATGTACTGAGGCTCGAGGAAAATAAATTCTTCACCATTAGAGCAGTAAAATTCTGGAACTCATTGCCGATGGCGGTGGTTACAGAAACTACTGTTAATTAATTAAAATCAAAACTGGATACATTTTTGGCCACTCAGGGAATCCTATAGATATGACTTACTCCAGTCAGTAGTTACAAGTCAGATAGTTTGAACTTGATGGACTAACGTCTTTTTTCAACCTTAATTACTATGTTACTATATTATGCTAGTTTACTCATTTGAGCTGCTTTTAGCTTGAAAGCCGCCCAGTGTGTATGGGGCAGTGATGAGCGCTGATACGCGCTCCTGCCCCCCAAAGGAAAGTCTGGGGGGGCGGCATATTCAATTGGACCTGAAAAAAATAAATTAAAAAAGGGGTGGGGTTTATCGTAACTTTTTGACCGATTTTTAGCTTCAGTCCATTTAATAAATTTTTTTTCTCTTGAAATTTTTTTTAATTTTCAGTGAAAACACATAGGATCCAGGATAAGGTACCGGACATATACAATATGCAAAAACTTATATATCAGGGAACTTATCCTGGATCCAATGTGTTTTCACTGAAAATGGAACATTTTTCCAGAGGAAAAAAAATGGTTGACAAGACAATGGTTGACATGTCAACGTAAGTTTTTTACAATTAAAAAATAAATATTTTTTTTATTTACAACTGGGAGCGGAAAAGTGTGCGAAGGGAGGCACTAAGCATGGCGAGTGAAGCAAGCCATACAAGGGTACGCGCTAAACTAATCGGAGGTCCATGTTGAGCGGTGTCAACAAATGAAAAATGAATGTCGCCCTTTTGTATGTCAATGTTTTGTCTGTGTCTACATTTTGTCTGTGTCGATCTATTGACTGTCTATCTAAATGTAGATCTTTCAATCCACACCCTTGGACCCTGGAAGCCTTTGTGCAACACACAAACACACACACACACAATGCACCCATTATAAATATCCCAGTGATGAGCACTACGAAATAACCAGTTGCCAAGCGCCCAATGACCATACAACCTACTGGTTCTATGAGATACAGTGCCCAATAACCATAGAGACTACTGGCTCTCTGAGGTACATTGCCCAATGACCATAGAGACTACTGGTCCTCTGAGGTACATTGCCCAATGACCATAGAGACTACTGGTTCTCTGAGGTAAACAGAAGATCTAATGGACGACTTTGAGCAGCTGTGTAGGCAAGTAGATTACTTTATGATAACACAACTGAGTGATTGTAAATGTATTAGGTCTTCAAACATAAATATTCAAATCCACATTTAACTGACCTTAGTGTGGATTGTGTTGGTTCTGTGCTTGACGATGGTTCCAGACTTATTGGTAATACTTTTTCACTTTTATAATTATCATATCTCTGAAAGAAAAACAAAAAAAAAATGGATCTTAAATCAACCTTGCTTATATACTGTACATCACCACATATATTAGGGAAACGATGAGGATCTGAACTTCAACATGCACAGTAATACAGCATGTAACAGGTCAGAGGGCCAGATGTATTCATCCTGGTGAAGTGATAAAGTGGACGGTAAGAACGCACCGGCCAGTCAGCTCCTGTCATTTTTCAAACCCAGACAGTTTCTGTACTGGCTGATACGTTCTCACCTTCCACTTTATCACTTCATCAGGATTAATACTTCTGCCCCATAGTTCCTTAGGGCTAAAATATATAAGCTTTCAAAGAAATTCTGTGGCCCTAGTCATGGGGTTGGAATCTCACCAGTGAATCCTGTGGTAAATTCAGTTGATTGGACATGATTTTGGAATGCGGACATGGTTGTTGTTAGGTGGACACAATCGACATACAATGGTCAACCACCAAAGGTCGACAGTCCTTGTGTCTACACAGACAAAAGGTCGACATGACTAAGGTCGGCTGAGTCAATGGGTCGACACTTGCATTAGGTTGACATTGGGAAGGTCCACAGTCAAAAGTTTGACATGGGGTTCTTCACATTGTTTTTGAGCCGACAGGTGGTATTTTATGCCCTACCATCCACTAGGGCGTGGAGGGAGAATAGGGGACGCTGTGCATCAATACGGTGTCCATGTCGACATTCCCGACACAAACCGTGAAATCCCAATGTCGACCTAATGCACACATCAGCCTTTTGGCCCTGTTGACCTTATGCATGTCAACATTTTGTCTGTGTGGCCTGTCGACCTTCAGTGGTCAACCCAATGACCGGTACCCTTGGAAAGGCACACACCTGTCTACATAAAGTCCCACACTTCACAGGGCACATCAGAGCACAAACCAAGCATGAAGTCAAAGGAACTGTCCGTAGACCTCCAAAGACATTATTGTCTCAGGGCACAAATCTGGTGAAGGGTACAGCAAAACATCAGCTGAGGAGAACCTTCCAGAAGGACTACCATCTCTGCAGCAATCCACCAATCAGGCCTGTGTGGTAGAGTGGCCTGACGGAAGCCACTCCTTAGTAAAAGCACATGGCAGCCCACCTGGAGTTTGCCAAAATGAACCTAAAGGAATCTTAGACCATGAGAAACAAGGATTGAACTCTTTGGCATGAATGCCAGGCGTCACATTTGGAGGAAACCAGGCCACCCTCATTACCAGGCCAATACCATCCCTACAGTTTATCCTGGTGGTGGCAGCATCATACTGTGTGGATGTTTTTCAGCGGCAGGAACTGGGAGACTACTCAGGATAGAGGGAAAGATGATGCACAGAGACATCCTGGACGAAAACTAGAGATTGGGGCAGCGGTTCTTTTTTCAGCAGGACAATGACCCTAAAGGCCCCCATACACTAGGGCGACTTGTCCTAAGGACAAGTCAGCTCCGATTTCCCCTGAGCTTTCCCGGCAGCTCCCTGGGGGACCTTGGTAAGATTTGGCACTTGATGTGCCATTTTTTACATGTGATAAATCGGATGCGATTTATTACATGTAAAAACCCGGGGAGCTGCAGGAGAGCTAGCGGTCCGTGGGAGCGGGGACCGGTCCGAGGGGGGGAGTGGCAGGAGCAGGCTGGGAGTGGGGACCGGACCGGGGAGCGGCACGAGATGTAGCGGCAGGCAGGGAGCGGGGACCGCGGCGCAGTGCAGACTCAGAGCAGAGAGACCGGGGGCGCGGCGGGAGAATAGAAAGAAATCCTATTCAAAAGACTGGGCGGCTGCTGATTGGCTGAGTTCCCAGCCAATCAGCGGCCGCGCAGTGTTTTGAATAGGATTTCTTTCTATTCTCCCGCCGCGCCCCCGGTCTCCACTCCGCATCTGCGGTCCCTGCTCCCTGCCTGCCTCTACATCTCGTGCCGCTCCCCTGGACCGGTCCCCACTCCCAGCCTGCTCCTGCCACTCCCCCAGACGGCTGCACATGATTTATCTTATGTGCAGACCGTCCGACATCCGGATCTGATCCGATGCGCACGGGACCGCGCATCGGATCATATCAGATGTCATACCCTACACAATTTGGCCAATTTCACCCGATTACTCGGCCCAATCCTCCAGAATCGGGGACAAATCGCGTTGCCATTATGGGGTAGCGTATGTACAATTTTGAATGGAAAAATTAATTTAATTTTGGAATAAGGCTGGAACATAAAAAAAAAAAAGTGTAAAAAGCGCTGTGAATACTTTCCAGATGCACTGTACTATCTTTAAGTCAGTACCACTATTTATTGATCACATGCACGGATATATAGTGTTTAAAAACCAGTGCAGTTCCTCTTCCCTGCCTGGGGTGTCGCTGTTTGCTGTGGTGTTTCTAGCACAGGTCTGGTTTGCATATCAGTGCTGATATACAGACCACACTGTGCTAGAACCTCTACAGCAGACAGCGACACCCCAGGCAGGGAAGAGGAACTGCATGGGTTTTCAAATATAGCGGGTGCTAGAATGAACACTAGATATATATTGCTCAGTGTTAGAATACAAATATTATATGAATGTGGCACTGACTGACAGTAAAGGAGAAAGCAGAGGAAGATAGTCTTCTTTATCAAATGTCAATATTTTTGCCATTTTCTTTTTGTTGGGGCGATTAATAAACTCCCTTTGTTTTTTAGATAACATTTTGTAATGAAGTTGTAATACAATCATTGGTTAGTTAATGTATTATGCGGTACTCTTTACCTAGTACGGCGCCCGTCGCGGGCATCGCGGGTACATTTATGTGTGGCCGCAACGCGACCGACGCGATGCCCGCGATTTCCCATTGAAACCAATGTTAAACATGGAAATCGTGTCGGTCGCGTCGCGGCCGGCCATAAATGTACCCGCGATGCCCGCGACGCGATGCTCCCGATTTCCCATAGGAATCAATGTTAAAAGGCGCGATGGACCCGATTTTACTGTTAAATGCCTCAATCCACCCGATTTGGCCATAGGAATCAATGTTAAATGGGCCACAGAGCCCATTAACCCTTAAATGTCCCCCCAAATTTTTAACGCCACCCCACGATCCACGCCAACCCGAAGCGTGGCGAGCGCAGCGAGCCCGCGAGGGGCGGCGGTACGCGTCCTCCGACCTTTTCATGCCCTACTATCCACTACGGCGTGGTGTGAGAATATAATAGTGTGGCGAGCGCAGCGAGCCACCGTGCCCGAAGCGTGGCGAGCGCAGCGAGGGGACGCGGATACCTTCACAGGTATGCGCGTCCCCTCGCGGGCTTCACAGGTGTCCGTGGCGACGCGGACACCTGTGAAGCCCGCGAGGGGACGCGTCTACCTGTGAAGGTATCCGCGTCCCCTCGCCACGCTTCGGGCTCGGTGGCTCGCTGCGCTCGCCACACTATTATATTCTCACACCACGCCGTAGTGGATAGTAGGGCATGAAAAGGTCGGAGGACGCGTACCGCCGCCCCTCGCGGGCTCGCTGCGCTCGCCACGCTTCGGGTTGGCGTTGATCGTGGGTTGGCGTTAAAAATTTGGGGGGACATTTAAGGGTTAATTTGGCCTATTTGGCCCCAAATCGGGTCCATTGAGGCATTTAACACTAAAATCGCGGTCAATCTGCCGTTTTAACATTGTTCCCTATGGGAAAATCGCTGTGATCGCGGTCATCGCGGCCATCCCGATTTACCCGCGATGCCCGCGATGACCGCGATTTTTACCCCCGACGCCCGCGATTTCAATCGTGGGCGCCGTTCTAGGTAAAGAGTACCTATTATGCAACTTCATAATCCTATATTATAATAAGTCCTGTAAAAGTGCTGTATTCCTTGTCTTTAGCAACCATCTAGTAAAATCTCTGCTTATCTTTACACACCGGCTGTAATAATCAGACTAACTCAGGCATGTCCAAACTATGGCCCCCTCCAGCTGTTGTGAAACTACAAATCCCATCATGCCTTGCCACAGTTTTACTATTAGGGAATGCTAAAACTATGGCAAAGCATGATGGGACTTGTAGTTTCAGAACAGCTGGAGGGCCATAGTTACTTTGGACATGTCTGGACTAACTAAACAAACTACATTGCAGGCTGTATCCCTTTGGGTGGCAGTAATGTATGGCACAATGGGCCCGTTTGGGACAATCTCGATGACACTATTGTACATCATTATACAATTCCAAAATAAATCTTAGCTTCAGATGATGTAGCGCTGTTACCTTAATTTGTGCATGTGCCCACCTAACCACCAATTTCTTGGATAGGGCGAGCTTTCCATTGAGGCACTGAATTGCATTTTCTGCTTCCTATTTTGAAACAAAATAAAAAAGTTACTTTTACAGATTACAGCAGTGATTTTCAACCTTTTTACCTTGCGGCACACTAAACAAGATTTTAAAATTGCCAAGGCACAGTATGAGATACCCACAGGGCAAAGCACATTGGCCCCACAGGGAAAAAAACAAACCTATTGGCCCCCCATATAAAAAAAAAAAAAAAAAAAAAGGAAGATCACACTGGTCCCCACAGGAAACAAAACTAAAATACATTGGCCCTTTACATGAAAAGAAGAGACCAATAAATAACAGTTGAACTGGTGGTGGCTGTAAACTGGTGTGGGCATCTCTAGATCTGGGGGCGCACCTGAGAACAGCTCAAGGCAAACTAGTGTGCTAAGGCGCAGTGGTTGAAAAACATTGAATTACAGGGGATATGGTCGTATTGTCGACCACACTTAGGTCGGCAGTCGTTGGGTCGACACCGTTGGGTCGACAGGTGGCAAGGTCCACATGAGTTTAGGTCGACATAGCGTTAGGTCGACAGGTCGGACGGTCAACGTGTTTTTTTTCCTGTTTTTTTGACCCGACATGTGCCGACAGGCGGTTTTTCATGCCCTACCATCCACTAGGGCGTGGTGGGAGAATAAAATAGTGTGCCGAGCGCAGCGAGGCACCGTGCCCAAAGCATAGCGAGCGATGCGATTGACTTCCAACTGTGTCCATGTCGACCGTGTCGACATTCGGGTAAAAAAAAAACATGCCGACCTTCCGACGAACCCATGTCAACCTTACGCTATGTCGACCTAAACCCATGTCGACATTGTCCCCTGTCGACCTAGGCACCTGTCGACCCAACGGTGTCGATCTAATGACTGTCAACGATTAAACGATCCACACTTGGATTACAGACATGCAAGGATAAAAAATAAAGACATTTTTCTGCAAACATATCCAAATTCTTTAAAAATGCTCATTGTAAGGCAGGCCATACATCTAACTAGATTCCGTTCTACTAATTCCATTCCAATGATCTGGGGTTTGTCAGCTGTTAACCCTACGTTAACAATTCCTAACTTGAAAATGTTGATCTTTTCTCGGTCAGAATCAGCAAATCGAGGATTCTCTAAAAAAATTTTGATTGTGCCGATGACTCAACCCAGTCAACGACAAAATGGAGGGATTGCCACAAATGTATACGCCTTATAAATCTCTTGGATGTATAGCTGTGGATATGTTCTGTGCTGTACATTGTATAGTCAAAAGAATGGTAGGGATACTCACCCCCTTGGTCTCAAAATTCACGAAGCAATATCCCCGAGGCTGCCCTTCTAGGGGACCAGATTTGTGAAATAGGAAATCAAACTGCTTGACCTTCCCAAATTTCTGTAGTAGATTTAACAGATGATACCTGGAAAAATGAATGGATTCAGAAATTATTAGTATTACTACTAAAAATATACAATTATTTAAAATAAAGTCAGCTTTATTGGCCAGGTATACTAGGAATTAGGGGGTTTATTCTAGTTCATTCTTTCTGACAAAATCCTTCTTAGATGGCCAAAACCATGTACATGCAGGGGGGCAGATGTAACATGTGCAGAGAGAATTAGATTTGGGTGAGTTATTTTGTTTCTGTGCAGGGAAAATACTGACTGCATGATTTTACACTGCAATATAGATCTCACTTTGAAGAAAAACCCCCACCCAAATCTAATTCTCTCTGCACATGTTACATCTGCCCCACCTGCAGTGCACATGGTTTTGTCCATCTAAGAAGGATTTTGTCAGAAAGAATGGACTAGAATAACCCCCTAGATTTGGATTGCGGTGTAACAGCCAGGGTGGGAACACATAAACAGTGACAGTACAGATGTATACCACACATACAGATATGCACTAGATGTATCCTGATGGGGGGCACAGACATGGGGAACATATTTACTGATCTGTACAGCAGCCAGGCAGCCATTCAGCGGCGCCACTTGGTGATTGAAACAGCCAGATAGGCAACAAGTAAAAACCGTACAGATATGGAACACTACAGGGGAGACCAGGGGTACATAGTTTGGCTGGGTGGCACAGATCCTAGGCAGCCTTCAGCAGCACCGTCTTGACTTCGCTACTTTCAGGGCAGCAGTGAAAGAGCACAAATATGCCACCTCCCCTTCAGCACACCACAGCCAGTATGGATGGATCAAGAGGCTGCTGTGGAGCCTGGGCCAACGTGTCAGGGGCCCTGGCAGGAGCTGCGGCCGGAGGGGGAGCCAGCATGGGGGGGGGGGGGGGGGGGGAGCATTTGGAGAGAGGCCAAAGAGTTTCCCCCGGCTGTGACATTACCCTGTTGGCTGTTTGGGCCCGCTGCTGGTTGCCAAAATACGGGGGACCCCTACTCATTTTCTCCCCTGTATTTTGAGAACCAGGCCTTGAGCCTGTTGCTGGTTTTAGAAAACCTGGGGATCCCCCTATGTTTTTTGTCCCCAGAATTTCTAGAACTTGGACCGGTTTCTTTGAGCCCAGGGTTTGTTATGGCACAGGAGGGGGGACCGCACGCCATTCCCCCCCCAAAATTTTCAGTTTAATAATTTTTTTGGACAGAACCATGCACAGGTCTCATTGATCTGTGCATGGTTCTGTCAAATTCGGCACGTTGAACTTGGTCTATTTGCGTTGCGATTTTTGGTAACGTTTTCCAAAAATCACATCCTATTAAATTTGTGAGTTGTTTACTTTATAATGGGATGGGAATTGAAGTGTGAGAAAAAAAAACGAGAGGTCAAGATGTTCAATTTTAGCGGCAAAAGTTGTGATCCCCCCCCCCCCACAATTCGTATCCCTAATAAATGTGCGATTCTTGGAAAATGTGAGAATTCGACTGTTCTTTTTTTTACTAAAAATCGCAAGAGCCGAAATATCTCATCCTATTAAATGTCACCCTATATTTCCTATATATAAAGGTAAACATTACAGGTCATTACGACGACTAAAAAATGTTTTCTTGGCAATTTTCACACCTATTTTGACAAATTCACTTGGCACTCAAAGGGTTAATTGTATGATGGTGGAATGCACTGTCTAAAAGAAAAGAGCAAACTTTGGGGTTTATTCTAGTTCATTCTTTCTGACAAAATCCTTCTTAGATGGACAAAACCATGTGCACTGCAGGGGGGCAGATGTAACATGTGCAGAGAGAATTAGATTTGGGTGAGTTATTTTGTTTCTGTGCAGGGAAAATACTGACTGCATGATTTTACACTTCAATATAGATCTCACTTTGAAGAAAAACCCCACCCAAATCTAATTCTCTCTGCACAAGTTACATCTGCCCCACCTGCAGTGCACATGGTTTTGTCCATCTAAGAAGGATTTTGTCAGAAAGAATGGACTAGAATAACCCCCATTATTTCTTCTCCTAGGCTGGCATTAAAGACAAATTCAATAGATCTACTTGAGTTGATATAGCTTTGCCTAGGATATTCCAAAGCAGGGTATATAGTGCACTCTGCTTATGAAAATAATCACTCACTCAGTAATCTTAGGATCCAAATTGCCGATCCATAACCGGTGTCCGTCCTGCATGGACCCCTCGGACAGGATAGACGCATTCTCTAGTGGCAAGGTTTTGAATTCTTCCTCCATCGATTGGTCTTAAAAACAGTGCTGGAAACAAATTCAGTCACGTTATGAGGATCTAAATGTTTAAAACAATCAGAGAGCACATTTGGCTGCACATAGGAATACATATGTATTTATTCAATTAATGAGGAAGGTAACCTCGAAAAACAAGATAAGTTCTAAAAAAAAAAAAAAAAAAAATTGTTCACCACGCTTATCTTTATACACACACACACACACACACACACACACAATAATGGTTTCCTCCCACAATCCAAAAATATACTGATAGGCCAATTGGCTTCCTACAAAATTAAACCTGAATGTCTGTGTGTGCGTGTACATGTGGTAGAGGATATAGATTGTAAGCTCCACTGGGGCAGGGACTGATGTGAATGTTCAAATATTCTCTGTAAAGCGCTGCGGAATATGTGTGCGCTATAGAATAAACTGTAAATAAATAAATAAAACATTCCTGAAATCATTATATAATTTCTGATCCAAAGAGGATCATTACAAACAGCGCTGGGGCAATTAGGAATGAGAATCCTGGGGCATTTTTTTCAATCCCGGAATTCGGGATTGAAAAATGCCCAATACCGGGATACCCGGGATTGGTTCCCTAATGAAAAAATCTGCCCTGCATACAGATGTAGCGACTGTCATCATTGCAGGGGCTGGCGGTGGATTCGCCACACGCCAGCCCGTGTGTGTCCCCTTACAACGGAGCTCCTCCCTGGTCCCCAACGCGTTCCCCCACCTCCCTGCTCCCCCCTAACCCTGCCCGTCTCCCTGAAGTGGATACGGGCAGGGTTCCCATCCCCCGACGATGGGAAACTGGGACGCTCGCGCGTCCCAGTCAGATGTAGCGTCCGCTCGCCAGTGGGGGTGGTCTGGCGAGCCCCGGCGCAGGATGAGCGGCGCTACATCTGTATTTACTTACATTTGCGGTTTGGCCGGGTGGGTGCACGGTGTGCTGTTGACCACTCCATTTGGTTAGTATGAGGCGCTGAAAAGGCCGAGAGTGGAACTGAGCATACTCAACCATATCTAGGGTCGATACCATTGACCCCAGAACCTGCATTGCCAAATAGATCAAAACTCATGGGCTGCTTAGCAAGAGTCAAATTCAATGTTGAACTTTGGCAATTTTGTCTGGGGGGCAGAAAGATTCTCTGTACTAACAATGCCCTGAGGTGCAACATGCGTTGACAGGGATGCAGTGACGATTTTTTGAGATTGATCACCCAACCGTGATCCTGTAGATAATACATAGTAGTTTGAAGATGAAGGAGCAAGGAGTTGAGCTGCCATAACTGATATAATTTTGGTGAACACTCTCGGTGCTGTTGAGAGACCAAATGGCAGAGCATGGAACTGAAAATGGCGGTGCATAATAGCAAACTGCAGAAACTGCTGATGCGCCAGCACTATAGGGACATGCAGGTAGGCATACTGTATATCCAGAGAAACCATAAAATCCCCAGGCTCCAAGGCCAGGATTATGGATCGGATGGTCTCCACGTAAAACTTAGGCACACAAAAAATTTATTGAGAGCCTTGAGGACGAGAACATTGGGCTTCAACACCAGGAAAAGGGTGGAATAGAAACCCCTGCCCCGCTGTGCTGAAGGCACCGGAACGATGACCCCTGCATCCAGAAAATTTGGGACTGCAGTCTGCAATGACCAGCGTACTACAACTAATGTAGCGGAGGCCTTAGAAGCCAATTGTATAACATCCACCGCTGCCTCACTCAAGTAAGCCGCAGCATGTTTAATGCCCATCACATAAGACAACCGTTCCCGAGAGGCATTAACGTTTTCTAAAGCCTTGGTCCAAGGGTCACTAGCCAGGACAACCCATTCTATATCTAACGCTGGCCTAGTAACAGCCCCTGAAATGGAAAAAATTATCTTAAGATTAGTTTCTAGCTTCCGGTCCGTGGTGTCTTTTAAGGAAGACGTGGACGGAATTGGCAATGTCTACGCACAGACCAAGCATGCAACATGAGCGCCAACAGAGGAGGCCCCTCCCACTTATCGCATTCTGCGACTGGTAGAGGTTAAAAGGAGGCAAGTGTCTTAGGAACTATAAATCACCTCATAGGAGTTTGCCATGCTTCCTGGCGTAACTCAGTAAGCTCATCGAATGGTGGGAGTTCAGTACTAACCAACTTTTTACGCTTAAACAATTGCGTCCTAGGTTTAGGTGCCTTGGTCTAGTATTTATTCCACAGCTAGTCCCATCATACATCAGGCCACCAAGGCCTTATGGCCTATTATTGAAACGGATACGGATCTCCCTAGTTTGCAGGCAGTGAGGCCATTGGCAGCTTTTAAACGTGGTTTGTATTAGGTCTGGTTTCCTGAGGCTGCATACACTGACTGAGCGGGGACTGTGGAGGACTGGTGGATGCGCTCCAGCGTGTGTAGCGCAAGTCTGAGTTGCTTAGCAACCTGTGGCTGTGCTGCAGCGGAAGTGCGCCACTAACGACTTCCAGTAAGCCTCCGGGCAACGGAGACGAACTTACGCCAACGAAGTGTGGTCAATACACGACCACAAACAAATGAGCTGGATTAAGGAATAATATTAGGCAAGTTAGCAGCCGACAAGTGGCCTTGTCTAATTTGTGCACAAATTGGAACACTGCGTAATCAGCCACAATTAAATGAAAGTATATGTTATCGGTCATCTTCCAGCTCTGTTGTGCATCAGTCTTCCCAAGAATTTTGCTGCTAGACTAGAAACGATCCCTGTGAGACCGGAATATAGAAGCAACGCCAAGAAATGGTCAGTGGGACCAAGAATGATCTTCTGACTTAAATCATTAATGTAAGATTCACTGCAGAAGCTCTTTTATAGACACCAAGGATTGTATTTTACACGTAAAGTGTAAGGAACGATCTGGCTGAGGTATCACCAGGACAGACAGGGGCCTTACTCAGTGTTGCAGTCAAAGTGGCTGCTCCTATCACTTCTTACATTGTGCTGCCGTTCAAGAAGGGAATACGCATTTCTGTGGATCTGCTTGGATAGAAGGGTAAGGTAGAACTTACCGACAGTCGTGATTCGGGCAGTCGTTTATCAGACATCGGAATCCTGACTGTCAGGAGCTTGACAGGGGGGCGAGCTCATTCAAGCCCCTTGCAGGGCCCCTGTAAGTCAGGATTCCGACTGTAGGGCTACTGACAGTTGGGAGTCCGAAGTCAGAGAAACAACCATCAGAATCACAACTGTCCGTGGCTCATCCGGCACTCTGATCAAATGTGCTCCATGCTGAGTCAGGCTCATTAATATGTGTGGACTTGTCTGGATAAAAATTCATACAAAATATTAACTCTGGCAATACGGACACTATATTGAAATGGCCATCTGTTGCATGGTGCATTGTATTAGTCAACGAACGATCACGTCCGATGACTCTACACCCTAAAAAAAAAAAACACACCCAAAAACAAGCAAATAAATACTGGATAACATGTAGACGTGTAAAGGTGGCCATACACACGCAGATTTATCTGCAGGTTGGAACAAAAACCAGGTTATGGATGAGAGCAAATGACAGTTGACCATTTGCTTGGAAATGCTGGAAAACTGACAAACTGTCACTCATCCATAACCAGGTTTTTGTTCCAACCAGCCAGATCTGAAGATAAATCTTACTAGTGTATGGGCACCTTAAGACTGACTGAAAGCTTATTATGCTGGGCTGTTAAAAGCATTATTTTAGCAAGATTTTTCTTTTTTTTTTGCAATTCAATTATTTAGTTCAATTTGGTGTGCAGGGGAGTCATTTTAAAGAAGATAATAAAAAAAAACACCTGTAGCTCCCACCTGCATAATTCAAATGGACTCTTTGCACAAAACCTTTTGTCCAGAACTGACAGGGAGTTCAAGGTTGTTCTTAAGTTAAATCTTAAAAGGTGCCCATACACTTGTACAGATGGATCGGGCCGAGAAATTGGCCCAAATCGGATGTGACACCCCCTCCGACCTGATGTGCGGTCCCATGCGCATCGGGCCGGAGTGGGGAGTTCGGGCAGGCTGCACATTAAATCTATCGGATCGGACCCATCAGGCACATGTGTTGGTCCGATCCGTGGGTGTGTGCCGCATACACCTATGTCCAGTAGCGTCCATCTTGTCTTTTCAAAAGATGTTTTCAAATTCAGCAGCGCTTCCCGCCCCGCCGCCTGGCAAATACAGCTACATGCTCTCAGACGCTGAAAATCGCAAGCGATGTATTGCATGCAAAAATGGTACATCAATGCAAAATCGTAAGCGAGCCTCCCTGGGAGGTGCACAGACAACCGGGGAGCAGCAAAAAACAGGCGCCAGTGAATGGGAGACCCACTGATGCTGGTGAGAATGAGACCTTGCTTGTCTCCGCACCCTCTCCTCTTCACCCCCGTTTTGTCACCCCCTGATGCCCCCCATCACCTCACCCCCTATCGCCCCTCCACATCAGTAGCAGCACATGTTCTCCAGGTCTCAAAGAATTACAAGTTAAATAATTAAAACCACCTGTGGATCTTTTAAGTGCCAGAAAACTGAACACCCAGGGAAAGGCATATCGTTAGTAATATATCGCCCAGTGTGTATCCAGCTTAAGGTTCAGTTTTGTGGTGAGATCCTATGGTTTGTAGTGTTCACCCTAGCATTGAGAGCGGGCAGTGCGCTGGGGGGCAGACCGGGCCCGCCAACGTCACAGCTGGGGGCAGTCCCGGGCCACTGACGTCACAAGAGGGGCGTGCCAGGGCCGTGACATCAAAGGGGGCGGGCCCAGCCACCGTCACCAAAGGGGGCGGGCCCGGCCCCTCCGAAGTCGGTGTGCTGCCGGGGAAGCGCCAGGCATCGCCGTCTACAGCGGCGCTGGGCTTCCCCATGAGGCTGTTTTAGCAGGGCACTGCTAGAGGGACAGGGCGCATTTTTCCCTTTAAAAATTGGGCAGGGCGCAGCGCCCCACTAAAACAGTTTGTTTATGCTTGTTCACATATTTTTTTGATTGGAAGCCACAAGCACTTGTTTGCCTATCACATTGAAGATACCTCATTTTAATTAGTCCTGGATCACTTACAGAAGACACCCCTGCTATTACTCAAAGGCACCCCATGGTACCACTGCACACAGTTTGGGAACCATTGTTATGGCAGAGGTGGGAGGTGCATATACGGGTCATAATAAGGGTCCAAAGGCTACTACAGAATTCAGTGAGGATCACAAGGTGATGATAAATATAGAGTGCAATGAAGAGGTAAAGGCTGGTACAGATACAGAATACTGTACCATGGGAACGCCCAGGAAACACTGGGCGTTCCCATGGGTGTGATTTACCGCCGCCGCCCCACACCCCTCGGCCAAAGCCTAGGATGCATACATCTGGTGAACAGTGTGTTTCGCCATAGTCACATGCACCCAGCGTATGCACATGTGTAAAAATTACCCTGCGCATGTGCCCACCATCGACCCCCGTGCGAATGCTACAACCCCTAGTGTGTAAGAAGAAGAAAAGAACAAAGCAACACCATCCATAACAGGTAGCAACTCGGTGAGTGACAGGTCCTTAATACTTGAAAACTCACCTCTTTAGGCTATCACATTCCAGAACCGCTCACTCAACCACCACGAGCTTCCTATCCAATTATATCCCCACTGTGCAATCCACACATCTTCTCTTTCTTCCTTCTGACCCTGGTTCATCAATGCTGTGATGTGATATCAAGCAGTCAACCTAGAACCCTTGCAATCCAGTGTACAACTATGCAATAGATAGCACCTTACCTTATGTATCAATGCCTATTTCCCTATAGATTGTAAACTCGTGAGCAGGGACTTCCTACCTCTGTTACGGTTTGTCACTACCCAGTATAGTTTTAGTTGTGTGTCCAATTGTAAAGCTCAATGGAATTTGCGACGCTATATAAGAAACTGTTAATAAATAATATAAATGCTACTTGTAAACCAGGATTGGACGACCTGCAACTGTAGTGACATTTACAATTCCATACCTCCCAACTTTCTAAGATGCTAAAGAGGGACTTTTGCGAGTAGCCGCGCTACTTAAATATGGGGGCGTGGCCTTCAAATCGCATCACTCACGGGAGGCCATTCCCCCGTTTTGCCGCTGCTGCCCCTCTGCCTGCGGGGAATAGACGCTGTGCGCATAGTGTGTATACACCGCTGCCCAGCAGGTGGCAGCTGGGACTCCCTACTGCCCCTAAATCCCCCACGCGCGTGCGCCGCAGGACATGGTTATGTCCCCCAAAAAATGGGACAGTGGAGAGGTATGCAATTCCCGCAGGGAAAGCCCTTGAGAGCAAAAGATGGCACCTCCTCTCAGGGGTAAAGTGTGACATGTTGTGGGTGACATGAGGTGTGTGACATGTGGTGTGGCACAGTGCTGGCATCAACTAAATAAACAGCAAGACATGCTGAGATTTGTAGTTCATCAAATGCAAAGCCACAGGTTATTTAACCCTGTAATGTTCTTCGCACGGACTATAACTCATACATCAACTTTGATTCCAAAGAAACAACAGAGATGCCCCCATCCCCCAATACCTACAACGTTTCTGCTCACCCTCTGGCCCGTTATTTGTGTGCCCGGCGCAGACAGCCCATTACCCCAACACCACAAACACAAATACTGATTATTCCAGTGTGAAGATCTATAATACTGGACACTGGTCCTTACCCGGAAATGTCCTTTTAACTTCAGACGCCCGATCATCCTACTACTACTAGCCTGGGACTCGCTCTGACGGACGTACATGAAGTGCGACGCTAGTGGCTGGTGACGTCGCACGGCTGTGACGTCAGGGACGCGTGAAGCGCTGCAGAGACTGGCAGCAGGTAAGGGCAGCGTGCTTTATTAGGTTATGGGGTGTCATTTATTGCCGGAATGTGCCGCTGTTATGTGGAGGGAGACTGCCATTATTACTTAATGTTAGTCAGATTGTAAAATACTGTGGGAAGCTCCCTCCTGCACGGTTAGTCATTGGAGGCTGATGTGATTTCCCTTCTGTAGTTTGCTAATCTGTATGTACCAAGTCTAGATGTATGATACAAGGTCACATATGCCAACTGTTGAAGTTTCGTCTCTGTAATTATCTGTTTCTTTGCAGTGACCATTCTGCACTTTGCAATTCTTATTTGTAGGTTAGATGCAGTTCTTAGCATTGTTTCTTATTGTAAATTTACATGTATAGGGGTAGATGTATTATCATAGTTGCCTACCCTCCTGCATTCTGCAGGAGAATCCCTGACATAGCAGCAATCTCCCTCGTTAGTCTAACAATCTCCCTCATGTCACCTAGCCCACATTACACTTACACCATAGTTACCTACCCTCCTGCATTCTGCAGGAGACTCCCTGAAATAGCAGCAATCTCCCTCATTAGTCTAGTAATCTCACTTATTTCACCTGGCCCACATTACACTGTTACATCATAGTTACCTCCCCTCCTGCATTCTGCAGGAGACTCCCTGACATAGCAGCAATCTCCCTCTCCCCTATTAGTTTAGCAATCTCCCTCATGTCACCTAGCCCACATTACACTGTTACATCATAGTTACCTCCCATCCTGCATTCTGCAGGAGACTCCCCCACATAGCAGCAATCTCCCTCTCTCCCTCATTAGTCTAGCAATCTCCCTCATGTCACCTAGCCCACATTACACTGTAACATCATAGTTACCTCCCCTCTTGTGTTCTGCAGGAGACTCCCTGACATAGCAGCAATCTCCCTCTCTCCCTCATTAGTCTAGCAATCTCCCTCATGTCACCTAGCCCACATTACACTGTAACATCATAGTTACCTCCCCTCTTGTGTTCTGCAGGAGACTCCCCCACATAGCAGCAATCTCCCTCTCTCCCTCATTAGACTAGCAATCTCCCTCGTGTCACCTAGCCCACATCACACTGTTACATCATAGTTACCCCCCCTCCTGCATTCTGCAGGAGACTCCCTGACATAGCAGCAATCTCCCTCTCTCCCTCATTAGTCTAGCAATCTCCCTCATGTCACCTAGCGCACATTACACTGTTACATCATAGTTACCTCCCCTCCTGCATTCTGCAGGAGACTCCCTGACATAGCAGCAATCTCCCTCTCTCCCTCATTAGTCTAACAATCTCCCTCATGTCACCTAGCCCACATTACACTGTTACATCATAGTTACCTTCGCTCCTGCATTCTGCAGGAGACTCCCTGACATAGCAGCAATCTCCCTCTCTCCCTCATTAGTCTAACACATTAGTCTAACAATCTCAATCATGTCACCTAGCCCACATTACAATTACACCATAGTTACCTCCCCTCCCGCATTCTGCAGGAGACTCCCTGACATAGCAGCAATCTCCCTCTCCCCTATTAGTTTAGCAATCTCCCTCATGTCACCTAGCCCACATTACACTGTTACATCATAGTTACCTCCCATCCTGCATTCTGCAGGAGACTCCCCCACATAGCAGCAATCTCCCTCTCTCCCTCATTAGTCTAGCAATCTCCCTCATGTCACCTAGCCCACATTACACTGTAACATCATAGTTACCTCCCCTCTTGTGTTCTGCAGGAGACTCCCTGACATAGCAGCAATCTCCCTCTCTCCCTCATTAGTCTAGCAATCTCCCTCATGTCACCTAGCCCACATTACACTGTAACATCATAGTTACCTCCCCTCTTGTGTTCTGCAGGAGACTCCCCCACATAGCAGCAATCTCCCTCTCTCCCTCATTAGACTAGCAATCTCCCTCGTGTCACCTAGCCCACATCACACTGTTACATCATAGTTACCCCCCCTCCTGCATTCTGCAGGAGACTCCCTGACATAGCAGCAATCTCCCTCTCTCCCTCATTAGTCTAGCAATCTCCCTCATGTCACCTAGCGCACATTACACTGTTACATCATAGTTACCTCCCCTCCTGCATTCTGCAGGAGACTCCCTGACATAGCAGCAATCTCCCTCTCTCCCTCATTAGTCTAACAATCTCCCTCATGTCACCTAGCCCACATTACACTGTTACATCATAGTTGCCTCCGCTCCTGCATTCTGCAGGAGACTCCCTGACATAGCAGCAATCTCCCTCTCTCCCTCATTAGTCTAACAATCTCAATCATGTCACCTAGCCCACATTACAATTACACCATAGTTACCTCCCCTCCCGCATTCTGCAGGAGACTCCCTGACATAGCAGCAATCTCCCTCTCTCCCTCATTAGTCTAGCAATCTCCCTCATGTCACCTAGCCCACATTACACTTATATTTTTTGGGGAAAAAAGGAATGAGAGACAGATACATTTACATTGAACCATCAGCACCATTTCCCAGCACTTTACCAAGTATAGTATCTCTTACTAACTGCTTTGGGGCTCATCTACATTTGGATATAAGTCATTTTAAAAGATTCCTATCAGATGTAGCAGTACACATCCATGCTTCTAGGTGCCACGTTCACAATCTCTTTTCACAATCTCTCCATATATGGAACTAGACAAGCCCTTTGGGTGGAGCATGACCCGCCCCCTCAGTGGGGCGCTGTGCTATATTCTACTACCAACTATAATCTCCGTGAAACTAGTTTTCGAAAGTAGGCAAGTATGTGTATTATCATGTGACTCCTGCTCTGAGACATCTGGCATCGCCGAAAACAAGCCATCCTCTCCATATAACCCTCTCACCGGCCGATATGTTCTGGGGGAATCCTCGCCAGCAAAGACTCCCCCCGTCAGTTGAATGCTGACCCACGAGCTGTGACGGCACGCTATCGGCACTGCTCACTGTCACAGCTCACCAAAGTGCATTGTATATACCCCATAGTCTTGTTACAGCAGCACCCCACAGGCACTCTATGCTGCCACATTACATCAAATGTACAGATAGAGCCCCTCTCATTCAGCTCTGTGGCTCGCCTGAATGTCCCCGCCGGCTGAGAGTTACGCCATCTGACTGGGACGCACGAGTCACTCAGCAGCGGGGGTCAGAAACCCTGCCCGTCTCTGCTTCAGGGAAACACGCAAGGTTAGAGGAGGCGGTGGGGACCGATGGGGAGCTCCTTCCCGCAACTGTTGGTGGCGGCTGGCGATTCGCCAACCCCAGCCTGAAGGGCTCCATCTGTATGTGGTGTACAAGGTGATGTGGTATGTAAGGGCACCTAAAAGATATCTTTTACTTTATCTTCTAACTGTGTATGGGGCTCTACAGTGATCTGCCTGGCAAATGTAGAGTGTCTTTAACCCGGCGCCAGTACAGTAACAAATTGTTTCACCAGCAGTCAGGTGGGTCAATTTTTTATTTTTAAATATTTAACCCCACGTTTCTTCTTCCCTTTTTTTTTTTTTAAAGGTTTAAAGAGGGATCTTCGCTCCAGCTTCTGAGAAGTTTGGCAACATTGCATTACATTATAAAAAAATACAGACAAGCCTCAGTCATAATGACCCAACCTCATACTTGCCTACCCTCCCAGAATGGCCGGGAGGGTCCCGCAAATCGGCTCCCGGGCCCCCGGGAAGGTGGGCAAGTCTCCCGCATTGTAGCAACAGCCACTGCTCCCCCCTTCCCAGCGGTAAAAATGTCCTAATTTTCCGGGTCCGCGGGGAGGGGGCGGGGCTAAAATGACGCAAATCGCTGCATTTTGCACCATTTTAACCCCTCCCCCCCCATCCATGGACCCAATAATTAATGCGGCTGCCAGTCGTGGGGGCAGGGCTTGGTGACATCAGCCTCGCCCCGCACCCAAAACGAAGCCTCGTCCAGCCCTGCTTTCACTCCTCTCCAGGCTTCTCCCGGAGAGGAGTTTTAAAAAGTCGGCATGTATGCCCAATCTGTCTGACGCCGGGTTAAAACCCTAACTGCAGCTACCTCATATTTAAAGAATTATTGAAGCCAGGCAGGAAAGCGTATTAATGTTGTAGCGAATATGTATTGGCTATAACAGTGCTCTAATCTATCCTTTCCCCACGTTTATCCTTCCTGTGGAAATCCAGCTATGGCACTAAGATGTTTGGGAAGATTCCGGCCAGTTCTGAAACAGCTCAAGTCCACGACGATGACAACGTGCACGTGGAACATGGTAGTGGTTCAACAGCCAGACCATCGTATGCTTCTCCAGAGCAGACAGTATGCCACAAAAAGTAGCAAAGGTACAAGGATGTTTGCCTGTTTAGTCATCTTTCTCGTTCTGCTTCGTTACTTAAAATATTACAAACAGTTAAAAAAATATATCCAGCTCAGGATTCAGGACCTGTAGCTGAGGTTTATCTGATTTTAGTTGCAGTTCTCAAGCAGGAAACTGCTTGTTTCAGTTATTTTAATTGTAGGTGAAATCAGACATTAAAAAAAAAACTTTTTACTAATTGACCATGGTGTGACAATGGGGTAGATGTATCAATCTGCCTATAACGTTTTTTAAATAACGAGTCCCGCTTCTCCAGCATAACGTGGAGAAGCGGGCAAACGTTATAGGCAGATGTATTAACCCCCCCCCCCCCCCCCCAAAGCCGATAAGGAGAGCTGTTATGCCCAGCGTGAACGGCTCTCTTTATCGGTGCCCCTACATGCGCACTTGCGCCCCCCCCCGGTAGGCTTTCTGGGCATGCGCGAGATCTCCAGCACAGCCCAAGCCAGAAGCAGGGCTAGGGTTGTCCCCACAGTGGGGGATAGGACAACGCTAGCCCTGAGCTGGCGAAGTGGCCGGGGCGAATTAACGCCTTGGGGGCTGTTAATACATCGCCCCAGCCACTAAACACTGGGGGGGATTGCAGGGGACAGCTGTCACTAGCGCACGTTAGGTGCGCTAGTAATACATTAGGGAAATCGTAATCCCCCCCTCCCCCAGTTAACCAGCGTTAAGTGCATTTCTGCACTTAACGCTGGCTCATACATCTGCCCGAAAGTGAGCAGTGAAAGCAGCCGGTATTAACCCTTCCTTTTTATTTTTTTTAATATTTACACGCTTCTTGTGTATTGTACTGAGACCAGGAAAAATAATGAAAAAAAAATCACAGGCAAAAAAACAAAAGATTTATTTTTAAACAGCAAATTGTAATGGTATAACTATGTACCTTTTATGTATATTTATTTTATTTATTTATTAACAGTTTCCTATATAGGAAACACGGACGGTGTAATGGTTACATTACTGCCTCGCAGTACTGAGGTCATGGGTTCTATCCCCTCCATGTGTTATATATATGGGGCAGTAGGGACGGTGTAATGGTTATAGCATTACTGCCTCACAGCACTGAGGTCATGGGTTCTATCCCCACCATGTGTTATATATATATATGGGGCAGTACGGACGGTATAATGGTTAGCATTACTGCCTCACAGCACTGAGGTCATGGGTTCTGTTCCCACCATGTGTTATATATACGGGGCAGTACGGATGGTGTAATGGTTAGCATTACTGCCTCACAGCACTGAGGTCATGGGTTCTATTCCCACCATGTGTTATATATACGGGGCAGTACGGATGGTGTAATGCAGGCATGTCCAACGTTGGCCCTCCAGATGTTGTTAAACTACACATCCCAGCATGCTTTGCCACAGTTTTGCTATTAGAGAATGCTAAAACTATTGCAAAGCATGCTGGGATGTGTAGTTTCACAACATCTGGAGGGCCAACGTTGGACATGCCTGGTGTAATGGTTAGCATTACTGCCTCACAGTACTGAGGTCATGGGTTCTATCCCCACCATGTGTCATATATACGGCGCAGTACGGACGATGTAATGGTTAGCATTACTGCCTCACAGCGCTGAGGTCATGGGTTCTATCCCCACCATGTGTTATATATACGGGGTAGTACGGACGGTGTAATGGTTACCATTACTGCCTCACAGCACTGAGGTCATGGGTTCTATCCCCACCATGTGTTATATATACGGGGCAGTACGGATGGTGTAATGGTTAGCATTACTGCCTCACAGCGCTGAGGTCATGGGTTCTATTCCCACCATGGCCCTAACTGTGCGGAGTTTGTATATTCTCCCCGTACTTGCGTGGGTTTCCTCCGGGTACTCCGGTTTCCTCCCACAATCCAAAAATATACAGATAGGTTAGTTGGCTTCCAATAAAATTAACCCTAGAATGTCTGTGTGTGCGTGTACATGTGGTAGGGAATATAGATTGTAAGCTCCAATGGGGCAGGGACTGATGTGAATGTTCAAATATTCTCTGTAAAGCGCTGCGGAATATGTGTGCACTATATAAGAAACTGTTAATAAATAAATATAGTGCACCCATATTACGCAGCGCTGTACAGAGAATATTTGAACACTCACATCAGTCCCTGCCCCAGTGGAGCTTACAATCTATATCCCCTACCACATGTACATGCACACACAGACATTCTAGGGTTAATTTTGTTGGCAGCGAATTTACTTACAAGTATTCTTTTGGATTGTGGGAGGAAACCCACAATCCAAAAGAATACTTTGGATTGTGATATATATACATATATACATATGTTATGTAGATTTGAGTAAATTATTTTATTTTGTACCTAGGCAAAATCAAAGGACAAGCTAAAACACGGGTAAATATAAATGCAGCTTTAGTTGAAGACATTATCAACCTGAAAGATGTTGAGCAGGAAATGAGCAGCGTTCTTGACGTTCTTAAAGAAGACTTTAACAAAAATCTAACCATCAGAACATCGCCAGGTAAGTACATCCCTCATGTGTTCAATGACAAAACTCTACACAAAACATGTATACAATTTCAGGTGGTCTCTCGTGCTTCTTGTCTGCAGATATTTGTTGTTTATCTATCTCATCATGGCTGTAACTAGAACTTGTTATTCTAATATTGGAAAGAAAAAAAGTGTGCTCTGCGCTCGGATGTAGCAAAGCGCTTATGTGTCACGGTTGTGTGGCATAAATGTAATAATAAAATAATGGTAAAAAAAAATGTGCTTAGCCACTGAAAAAGAAAAAGGTTAGTGTTAAAATGTTTACAGCCCTTATTGGGCTTTTTTGTGGGGAGAAGGTTTTGCGGGTCCCGGCTGTGGTTGATGGTACAGCATTATTGATGAAGATCCTCGGCAGCTCTAACTGTCCCTAAGCTTACCTTAGGGATGATCCTTGACAAAGAGAGCAAGTCTCTCGAAACGCGTTGGAAGCCGGGGAACACTCAAGTCCGCACACCGCCGATTCCGGAAGTCATCACATCCGAACTTCCGGTAATCGCGGTGTTCTCTCGGGGGTCCGGAAGACACACGGCGTGGAGGAAGAATGCAAAGCCAGAAGACCTAGTTACCTAGACAGTTAGAGCTGCCGAGGATCTTCACCAATAATGCTATACCATCAACCACAGCCGGGACCCGCAAAACCTTCTCCCCACAAAAAAGCCCAATAAGGGCTGTAAACATTTTAACACTAACCTTTTTCTTTTTCAGCGTCTAAGCACATTTTTATTTACCATTATTTTTTTATTACATTTATGCCACACAACCTTGACACATAAGCGCTTTTTGTTATTCTAATACCCATCCCCTTATAGCTTAATCCAGGCATGTCCAAACTGTGGCCCTCCAGCTGTTGTGAAACTACAAGGCCCATCATGACTTGCCACCGTTTAAGCATTCCCTTATAGCAAAACTGTGGCAAGGCATGATGGGGCTTGTAGTTTTACAACAGCTGGAGGGCCATGGTTTGGACATGCCTGGCTTAATCCAAAACTCTCAATGCACAGATTTATCCTAGCAATGCATGGCTTAGGTGACTTATTACGGACCTGTCTCTCATTATAGTAACTGACTCGGGGCTGTATTTATAAGGTTGGGAAATCCTTCTTTCAGTTGGCAGTTTACTTTTCCCACGTTCACGCTATTCAAAAAAACAGGAATACCTCAAAGAAATCTCAGATTTCTTCTACAGTTCTCAAAGTTTCAGATAATAGGTCCGATTCAAGGACGTTCGGCCGAGCGGCGTTTATGGGCTCGCTAGGCATCAAACGACCGCTGCTTAGCGCGCCAACCTGAATTGGGACCAAGGTATCAACACATGTCAAAAGGTATATTGTAGACTGGACATCAAGCCATGATATTCGAAGTCACTATTAATAATGTGTTTGTGTCGATCGTTCAAAAGCATTTCTGTCATTTCTTGCACACCCAGAAAGCGTTCTAGGGGGGAAGGAGACAGGGCCGGGCATCGGCTGAAGCTGAGCGCAGCACTGATCTCGGCGCTCAGCTCAGCGGTGCTGGCCGGCAAGAGGGAGCGCAGGCAGTGGCACGCCCGAGGATTTTCCGGGTTTGCCAGACTGGGTACTGGCGCATTGCCCGGAACATTCTGGGGAGTGTCAGCGAAGGGGTTAATGACTCATTCATACAGTATCTGCAGTACATTCCTTTATAGGGCTCATTCGCCCCAGGTTTTCTCGTGTTTTTATAGCATACAGTTAAGAACTGTTTATTGCATGTTTGCTGGATGTAGGGATTTTTATATTTGCTATGTTAACACTTTTTGCCTGTTATAGACAGTGATTTTTAACTAGTGTGTACAGGGTGCCGGACGGGGTCCCGACAGCATTCACCTGACGTCGGGATCCCAACTGTCAAAACACCGACGGCCACCCGCTATTTTCCCTCGTGGGGGTCCATAACCCCCATAGAGGGAGAATAGAATAGGTGGCAAGCGCAGCAAGCCCGCAAGGGGCTTAGTTGCGCTCACCATGCTGTCTGGGTCCGGGCAGTCGGGATCCCGACTTTCGGACCCCTATACCACACCCTCTGTACAGAGGAGGTGTGCTGTAACAGGTGCCAGCAGCCCCTACATGTGGTCTGAATGCTCCGCTTGACAAAACTATAGTAGTGTTCATTCTAGCACCCACCATATTTGAAAACCCATGCAGTTCCTCTTCCCTGCCTGGGGTGTCGCTGTCTGCTGTAGTGCTTCTAGCCATGGCGCGGTGCAAATAAGAAAAGGGCTTTTTCCTGGGTGGTAGAAAATATGGTCATAAAAATACAAGACTCTGGTTTTGCATATCTAAAAGAACATACATTTTCTAAGACCTGCAGTAAAGTCCTGCACATGTCTGTGTTATTTTGTATGACGGCCTATCTGTTTCCTTTGCTTTATTTGCAGGCGCGTTTGATCACATTATTGTCAAAACAAAAGATGGTAAATTCCCATTAAGTCATTTGGGACAAGTTACCCTTAAATCTCCTCGTCTCTTCGTTATCAACATGGCAGGCTTTCCAGAGGTTTGTTTAGTCACTCATTTTGAATCTTACTGCGCCCTTCAATATGATTGACAAATGCCTACAAGTTGTTAGGATGCGTTGCGTATTTAAGTAAGGTGTTTACAAGGGCAAACGCAGGGTTTCCAGGAGGGGGTTTCCACTGCGTACTCCTGAAAAGTGGGCGTGTCCTCTGCAAAAGGGGGCGTGGCTTGTCGGCCATGCTGCAACGCGGTCCCTGTTTGCTGTCACTGTAGGGGTATTCCCAGTGCTCTGAGAGCTGCTGGCATGCCCCCTGTCTTGCTGTTAGTAGATGGGCCTGTCCTACGAAAGTCGGGACCGTTGGGAGGTGAGGTATGATATAGATATATATATATCTACGTGTATGTATGTATGTATGTATATATATACATACATACATATCCTGTCCTACCCTGCCTCTGGCTCATGGTGTAGAGGACATACAGTAGTTTGTACTTTACATTGTATGGTGTATGTGTGACTGTACTGCATTTCCCCTGTATATATTTCTATCACTGTATTCACCTGGGACCAGGTGTTGTGGAGAAGCGGTAATATTTAGTCCCATATAACGCGGGTCACTGTCAGGGCATAGAGCCTTACATGTGGCCGGTTCCTATATTGCTACTGGCATGTCTTGTGAATGGGAATGAACAAGCAGATTGCCCACTACCAGTGGCGTAACTAGATACAAGTGGGCCCCATAGCAAAAGTTTGTAAAGGCCCCTATTTATCACCTAATGCTCAAAAATGTATATAGCACATGATACTTTGACAGGTAAAGTGGGCCCCTGTCAGCTCTGGGCCCCATAGCAGCTGCACCTATGGTAGTTACGCCCTTGCCCACTACTACTATTACTGATGTTCATGTGCAGCGGGACCACCTGATCAGGACATTGTGCATGATGGCCTCTATGCTAACATAGAAACATAGAACCACTTGGCCCCTCTAGTCTGCCCCTTTTTTAAACATGTTCCCTCAAACAATATCTGATCCTTATTGCTTTGTAAGGATATCAGTATGCCTATCCCAAGCATGTTTACATTGTTCTACTGTATTTGCCTCTACCACCTCTGTTGGGAGGCTATTCCACTTATCTACTACTCTTTCTGTTAAGTAATTCTTCCTCACATTTCCTCTGAATCTCCCTCCCTCTAGTTTCAGTGCATGTCCTCGTGTTCTGCTGCTCCTCTTCCTGTGACTAATGTCTCCCACCTGTACCTCCCTCCCTCTAGTGTCAGTGCATGTCCTCGTGTTCTGTTGCTCCTCTTCCTGTGACTAATGTCTCCCACCTGTACCTCTCTCCCCCCAGTGTCAGTGCATGTCCTCGTGTTCTGCTGCTCCTCTTCCTGTGACTAATGTCTCCCACCTGTACCTTCCTCCCTCTAGTGTCAGTGCATGTCCTCGTGTTCTGCTGCTCCTCTTCCTGTGACTAATGTCTCCCACCTGTACCTTCCTCCCTCTAGTGTCAGTGCATGTCCTCGTGTTCTGTTGCTCCTCTTCCTGTGACTAATGTCTCCCACCTGTACCTCTCTCCCCCCAGTGTCAGTGCATGTCCTCGTGTTCTGCTGCTCCTCTTCCTGTGAAGAATGTCTCCCACCTGTACCTACCTCCCTCTAGTGTCAGTGCATGTCCTCGTGTTCTGCTGCTCCTCTTCCTGTGAAGAATGTCTCCCACATGTACCTTCCTCCCTCTAGTGTCAGTGCGTGTCCTCGTGTTCTGCTGCTCCTCTTCCTGTGACTAATGTCTCCCACCTGTACCTCCCTCCCCCTAGTGTCAGTGCATGTCCTTGTGTTCTGTTGCTCCTCTTCCTGTGAAGAATGTCTCCCACCTGCACCTTGTTAAAACCCTTGATATATTTGAAAGTTTCTATCATGTCCCCCATTTCCCATCTCTGCTCTAAACTATACATATTAAGATATTTTAGTCTTTCCTGGTACGTTTTGTGATGTAGGCCATGCACCATTTTAGTTGCCCTTCTTTGTACAGTCTCTAATGTATTTATATCCTTCTGGAGATATGGCCTCCAGAACTGAACACAATACTCTAGATGAGGTCGTACCAATGACCTATACAGCGGCATTATTACTTCTTTGTTTCTACTGCTGATACCTCTCCCTATGCAACCAAGCATCTAACTTGCCTTCTTCATTGTTTTGTTACATTGCCTACCTGCCTTTAAGTCCCCTGAAGTAGTGACACCTAGATCCCTCTCTTCCTCAGTAGTTTCCATTATAGTGCCATTTATACTATATTTAGGCTTTTTTATTTTTGAGACCCAAGTGCATGTTTTTGCATGTTTTTGGAAATAAACTGTAGTTGCCATGCTCGTGACCATTCCTCTAATCTACCTAGATCATCAATCATTTGTTTTACCCCTCCTGGTAAAACAAATGATCAGAATCTTGCAAGGCAAGTGGTCTCTGGCAGAATCCAAATTGTCGATAGAACTGAGGGCAGTCTTCAACACACTTCAGTTGGTACTGTACAGGATCTTCTGCAGGGAAGACCGGTATAGATCCAGTCAGACAACGCCACCACGGTGGCATACATAAACCACCAGGGAGGTACAAAGAGTGTAAAGGCCATGAGGGAAGTATTCAAGATGCTCCAGTGGGCTGAACGTTATGTACCAGCCATCTCAGCTGTGTTCCTTCCGGGATACTAAATTGTGAGGCTGACTTCTTAAGTTGCCAGGACGTACACTCGGGAGAATGGTCTCTTCATCCCGAGGTGGTTCTACTAATAACCGAGAGATGGGGCATGCCAGATGTGAATCTAATGGCATCTCACTTCAACCACAAGGTGCCACTGTTCTGGTCCAGAGCCAGGGACCCACAAGCAGTGTTCACAGATGCTCTATCCATACAGTGGAATTTTCATCTTCCATATTCCTTTCCTCCAGTGTCGCTTCTTCCTTGTGTACTCGGGAAACTGAAACAGGAAGGAGGAAGACCAATCTTGGTGGCTCTAGCGTAGGCCAGGAGACATTGGTTTGCAGGTTTACTTCATCTGTCCGTAGCTCCACTATTTCTGCTACATCTAGACTTGCTCAGGCAAGGTCCTCGCCTAAACCTGGACCTGAATCGGTTAGCTTTGACGGCTTGGCTTTTGAGACCGCCGTTTTAAGGAATAAGGGTTTCTCCGCCAAGGTAGCTAAGACTATGAGTCAGGCTTGCAAGCCGGCTTCAGCATAAATCTACTATAGGGTGTGGCACACCTATTTTTCTTCTGGCCTTCCTGCAGAGCGGCCTTGATTAGGGCTTGCATCTGGCATCCCTTAGAGTACAGGTCTCTGCGCTGCCGGTATGGTTTCAGAGACAAATTGCATCATTGTATGTGTTTTCTTTCAGGGAGTACTCCGTTTCAACCTCTGTATTCTCCTCTGGTTGCGCCCTGGGATCTTTCAGTGGTCCTTGAGGCCCTACCTGAACCTCCGTTCGACCCCTTGTCCTCAGTTGATCTGAAATGGCTTACGGCTAAGGTGGTATTTTTGATGGCCATAGCCTCAGCTAGTAGAGTATCAGATTTGGGGGCTTTATCTTGTCGCTCCCTGTTCCTAGTGTTTCATCAGGATAGGGCTGTCCTGCGGACAAAAACATTGCATCTACCTAAGGTAGACTTGAAATTTCATTTTAATCAGGAAATCGCGGTACCGGCTTTTCGTTCATCAAAATTGACTTCCAAAGAGAAGTCTGTGCAAGGCGGCAACGTGGTCCTCGTTTTATACGTTTCTGAGGTTCTATACCTTTGACACTTTTGCTTCCCAAAATGCTGCGTTCGGTCGCCGGGTTCTTCTGGACCCTCAGGCATCTTCCCGCCTGGGACGGCTTTGTGACATTCCCGATGTTAACCGTGTGGGACCCAGGAACCCCAAATAAGAAAACGGGAGTTATGGTAAAACCTACCTTAGGTTAACTCCCTTTCTTCAAGGTTCCTGTGCCGACAGGATGCCCACCCTGATACGCCTAATGTAAATGGGGCATATGCAACCTTGGTCATCGGCTCCATTCCTCTATGTATGAGTGAATTTATACCGTGCCTATAATCTGTCTTCTGTCCTTTTCTGCTTTCTGCTGGGACTTGTTAACTAAACTGAGTGACCTAGCATGGAGGCGGGGTTATAGGGGAGAGGAGCCAGGCATGATGGGAAGCCTTAAAGCTTTGGAGAATTGGTGGCCGGTCCCCTGGATCCGCCTACAACCCCGATGTTAACACTGTGGGCCCAGGAACCATAAAGGACCTTTTTTAGGATTCTCCCTGTAATGGTGCACAAACATGGTGCGATTCTCAGATGCGTGTGGAACTTTTTAGTTCAAAACTCATCGCTCGTAGTTCAAATTGCACCATGTTTCTTTTGGCTTGCGATGCGTGTTCCTGTGTAGTTCATATCACAAAAAAAGTGTGTGCAATCTTGCAAGGCAAGTGGTCTCTGGCAGAATCCAAATTGTTGATAGAACTGAGGGCATTCTTCAACACACTTCAGTTGGTACTGTACAGGATCTTCTGCAGAGCAGACCGGTATAGATCCAGTCAGACAACGCCACCACGGTGGCATACATAAACCACCAGAGAGGTACAAAGAGCGTAAAGGCCATGAGGGAAGTATTCAAGATGCTCTAGTGGGCTGAACGTTATGTACCAGCCATCTCAGCTGTGTTCCTTCCGGGGATACTAAATTGTGAGGCTGATTTCTAAGTCGCCAGGACGTACACTCGGGAGAATGCTCCCTTCATCCCGAGGTGGTTCTACTAATAACCGAGAGATGGGGCATGCCAGATGTGAATCTAATGGCATCTCACTTCAACCACAAGGTGCCACTGTTCTGGTCCAGAGCCAGGGACCCACAAGCAGTGTTCACAGATGCTCTATCCGTACAGTGGAATTTTCATCTTCCATATTCCTTTCCTCCAGTGTCGCTTCTTCCTTGTGTACTCGGGAAACTGAAACAGGACGGGGGAAGACCAATCTTGGTGGCTCCAGCGTGGGCCAGGAGACATTGGTTTGCAGGTTTACTTCATCTGTCCATAGCTCCACTATTTCTGCTACATCTAGATTTGCTCAGGCAAGGTCCTCGCCTAAACCTGGACCTGAATTTTTAGCTTTGACGGCTAGGCTTTTGAGACCGCTGTTTTAAGGAATAAGGGTTTCTCTGCCAAGGTAGCTAAGACTATGATTCAGGCTCGCAAGCCGGCTTCAGCATAAATCTACTATAGGGTGTGGCACACCTATTTTTCTTCTGGCCTTCCTGCAGAGCAGCCTTGATTAGGGCATGCATCTGGCATCCCTTAGAGTACAGGTCTCTGCGCTGCCGGTATGGTTTCAGAGACAAATTGCATCATTGTATGTGTTTTCTTTCGGGGAGTACTCTGGATTTAACCTCTGTATTCTCCTCCGTTTGCGCCCTGGGATCTTTCAGTGGTCCTTGAGGCCCTACCTGAACCTCCGTTCGAGCCCTTGTCCTCAGTTGATCTGAAATGGCTTACAGCTAAGGTGGTATTTTTGATGGCTATAGCCTCAGCTAGTAGAGTATCAGATTTGGGGGATTTATCTTGTCGCTCCCTGTTCCTAGTGTTCCATCAGGATAGGGCTACATTGCATCTACCTAAGGTAGACTTGAAATTTCATTTTAATCAGGAAATCGCGGTACCGGCTTTTCGTTCATCAAAATTGACTTCCAAAGAGAAGTCTTTGGATGTTGTACGGGCTCATTATATCTATGTGCATCCTACTGAATCTATCAGATGATCAGATTCCTTGCTGGTGCTGTATGGTTTCCACCAAAGAGGGTGGCCTGCTCACAGACTTTGGCTCGTTGGATTAGACTGGTCATTGCTCATGCATATGAGAAGGCTGACCTACCTTTACCTACTTCAATTTCAGCATACTCCACCAGGTCTGTTGGTCCTTCATGGACTGCATGTTGTGGCATTCCCGCTGAACATCTGTGCAAGGCGGCAACGTGGTCCTCGTTTTATACGTTTCTGAGGTTCTATACCTTTGACACTTTCGCTTTCCAAGATGCTGCGTTCGGTCGCCAGGTTCTTCTGAACCCTCAGGCATCTTCCCGCCTGGGACGGCTTTGTGACATTCCCGATGTTAACCGTGTGGGACCCAGGAACCCCAAATAAGAAAACGGGAGTTATGGTAAAACCTACCTTAACTCCCTTTCTTCAAGGTTCCTGTGCCGACAGGATTCCCACCCTGATACGCCTAATGTAAATGGGGCATATGCAACCTTGGTCATCGGCCCCATTCCTCTATGTATGAGTGAATTTATACCGTGCCTATAATCTGTCTTCTGTCCTTTTCTGCTTTCTGCTGGGACTTGTTAACTAAACTGAGTGACCTAGCATAGAGGCGGGGTTATAGGGGAGAGGAGCCAGGCATGATGGGAAGCCTGAAAGCTTTGAAGAATTGGTGCCCGGTCCCCTGGATCCGCCTACAACCCCGATGTTAACACTGTGGGCCCAGGAACCATGAAGGACCTTTTTTAGGATTCTCCCTGTAATGGTGCACAAACATGGTGCGATTCTCAGATGCGTTTGGAACTTTTTAGTTCAAAACTCATCGCTCGTAGTTCAAATTGCACCATGTTTCTTTTGGCTTGCGATGCGTGTTCCTGTGTAGTTCATATCGCAAAAAAAGTGGTGCAGGCCGTACTTTTTGTAGTAGATCTAGTTCAAATCGCATGCTGTTGTAGCATATCACATGCGATTTGAACTGGATGCGATGCAATTAAGTGTAAAACGCATCTAGCACAAAACATACCGTGTGTGGCCACCTTAAGACCAGTGTAAGATCCGTGCTTCTCCGGAACAGGAAACCGTTCAGCACTTTTAAAGAAATCTTGGAATCTATCATTTCCGAAGATACACTCTTCAGTTGATGGCTGTGCGCTCTTGTTTTCATATTTTGATAACATGGAAATTTTAAAGATTAAATTGATCTTCATACAAACGATCATTTTCTTTTTGCCCATTTCTGTAATAATATTTTGGTGTTTGTTTCTTAGAGTGCAGATGCCGTTGTTAATGCTTTAAGGCAGAGTCAGATGAACCTGAACCCAGAGCTAGATGGCACCGTAATCCACGTACCCGTCCCCCCGTGAGTAATCACAGTCAACTTTTTGAATTTATTTATGCAATTTTTAACTGTTTCAACTGCATTCAATATGTTTATATAATGTATACATTGTATTCTACTGTGTCACATTATACTTTGTCTACGAAGTGGCTGCGTTCTGTTATTCTGTAAGTCAGGAGTGGGGAACCTTATTTGTGCCAAGGGCCGTTTGTATGGGGGAAAAAATCCTGCGGGGGCCATATGTAAAAATCTATTCTACAAATTTTCCTGCTGCAGCCGCCCTGCTGCAGCCGCCCCACGCTATGGGTGGGTGTGATACAGCTCCACTGTGACTTATCAGAAGGTTGAGAATTTTGGGGTGACAAATGTGCTTGAGCTTCCCGGTTACGAGTAGACATGTATCTCGTGTTACTTCTTTTAAGGGTAACTCGAGAACACAGAGAAAATTTGATAAAGGTCGCAAAACAGCTTACAAACAAGGCAAAGGATTCACTACGAAAGATCCGATCTGCGGCTGTTACGGAGGTCAAAAAATTCAAGGACACCGTTTCGGAGGACACAAGAAAACTGTTAGAAAAACAGGTAATGGAACAACAATGTGTGCAGCGGTTGTGATTTATTTTGAGGTGAGATTCTAAATATTACTAGTTGTTTTTCCTTACTAACTGGTAGTATCTGTAATTAGTGTTCCCGCTAGGCTGTTTTAGCGGGGCACTGCGCCCTGCCCGATTTTTAAAGGGCAAAATGCGCCCTGCCCCTCTCGCAGCACCCCGCTAAAACGGCCTCACTGGGAAGCCCAGCGTCGCCGTAGACGGCAATGCCTGGTGTTTCCCCGGCAGCATAGTGACTTTGGAGGGGCCAGGCCCGCCCCCTTTGGTGACGGCAGTGGCCGGGCCCGCCAACTTTCATGATGGCCGCGGTCCGGGCACGCCCCTCTAGTGACGTTGGAGGCACGGGACCGCCCCCAGCTGTGACGTCGGCGGGCCCGGGCCGCCCCCCGGCGCCCTGCCCGAAGCCAAACCTAGAGTGAACACTAGTAATTGTCAGTTACACCCCTATCAGACAGAACAGCAAATTGCCGGGTGAAGCCGTTCTACTCGGTGCTTTGTGTCGTGTGAAAGGGTCATCCCGGGTCTTAAATCCATCCAGGGTCGTCGACAAGGGATTTGTGACATGGGTATATCCTTTCACACTACACAAATTACCTGTGTAATTCAGCAAATTTCTTGATGGCCAGTTTTTAACCCAGTAATTTGCTGATATGTGTGAAAGGGGGTCAGACACAAAAGGCCGAGTAATTGCCAGGTCCCATGTCTGACGGGAATTAATGACTCTGGATTTTTATTTTTTGAGTATCACAGATAAAGATATCTCTGCAAGACTGTATGCCTTGCGGTTAGCCACAATCACTCTCACCAAGAGCCAACTTGTGACTAATAGAACTGCTATCTATCTATCTATCTATCTATTTATCTATCTATCTATTTTAAGTTAAAGAGATGGAGAATGCAGTACAGATGGATCGCCCTTCATCCTAGCAGGAGCTGGCGCCAGGAAGGGGATGCGCGCGCACGTCCCCTTACTACGGAGCCCCCCCCCAACCCTGTCCGTCTCCCTAAAGCAGACACAGGCAGGGTTCGTGTCCCCCGCTGCCAGGAAACTGGGACGAGATGGAGGGCCGGCTCACCAGCAGGGGGGCGATCTGGCGAGCCCCAAATCTGGCTGGGAGGCGCTTCATCTGTATGTCATACATATCCTCGGAATTTAGTGTAATGCATTTTGGGGGCAAGTTACCATTATACGGGTATGGATCATTGGACAGACAGCAACTAGGTCGACACCACTAGGTCAACATGACTGAAGGTCGACATGCAGCAAGGTCAACATGGGTTAGGTTGACATGCATTAGGGCGACATGGGGGAAGGTCGAGAGTCAAAAGGGGTTTTTCACTTTTTTTTTGTCCCGAATGTTGACACAGTCGACATGGAGAATAGAATGTAGCGCTGCGCTCGCCATGCTTCGGGCACTATTTTATTCTCCCACCGCGCCCTGGTGGATGCTAGGGTATGAAGTACCGCCTGTCGGCACATGCCGGCTCAAAAAAAAAAAAAGAGAAAAACCCCATGTCGACCTAATGCGTGTGTTGACCTTCATGCATGTCGACCTAGTGGTGTTGTCTTAATTCTTGTCAACCCAATGCTTGAAGACCTATTATGCACAGACCACCTAGGAGGAAAACTGACTGTTCTAGACTAGGCATCCCAACAATGGCAGCCTTGGGGAGGGCTCTAGAACTTTTAAACATAGGGTTGACCGTCTTCGGATGGATTTATCTATGGTATTTATGTAAATTGGTGGGACAATCCCATTGTGACTGGTGTCGAATTTGGGAGGGGTAGCTACCACAACTTTTTTTTTTAATTATTCTTTAGAGGCTTTCCTATCCATAATCAATGGTGTAATGTTTATGCATTAACGTGTCCGTTACAGATCCAGCAGATGACAGACGACACAGCAGCCGCATTGGATAAGCAGTTGGCATCAAAGACCAAGGAACTTTTGGAATAAGGCCCATCGGATGGATCTGCAGCCTACGTGATCTCTGATGAGCAGTGGTTGGATTTATTGCCAAATGAACAGGAAGATTTCCTCTACATCTTAGAAGCAAACCAGTCATTTATCATCCATTCTGCAAGTGAAATGAATGATACTCGGTTGTCTTGAAGGTGTAGACCATAGTGAGTTGTGGATGCTTTTGCCGAATTTATGACAACAAAACATGTTATATTGGGAACCTAAATATGGAAGTGCAGCACTTGGATGGAGTCAAAATCATGAGATTGCTAAATTGAGGTCATTGATATTGATTGATTTGTGGAGTGTTGCGAGCGTCTCGGGAAAAGCTCCGGTGCAGTTTGTACAAACTATGTATCCGAGTGATTTTACCACTGCTACATGTAATGGCACAGATTGGGCATGGTATGACGAGGTGCCCAGATCAGAAGGGCATGGAGCAGTTGGTCACCAGCAAGTTGTTAGACAGTCATTAGGTCGACATGTGTCTGGGTCAACATGCAAGAAGGTTGACATGGGTTAAGTTGACATGGGTTAGGTCGACAGTCAAAAGATCGACATGGGGTTTTTCACCCTTTTTTAACCCCAGTGTCGACACCGTCGACATGGACACAGGTTAAAGTGCACCGCATTCCCCTCGCTGTGCTCGCCATGTTTTCGGCACACTATTTTATTCTCCCACCATGCCCTAGTGGGTGGTAGGGCATGAAATACCGCCTGTCGGCTCAAAAAACTGTGAAAAACCCCACGTCGACCTTCTTACATGTCGACCTAGCCACATGTCAACCTAAATGCATGTCAACCTAATGGTGTCGACCTAATGACTGTCTTAACAACTTGCTGGTGACCCAATGACCGTATCTCGATCAGAAGCCTAAATGTGCATTGACATCGTAGAGTATTCACTGTACTTTTATCATGACAGTAATATAAAAGTACTTCTTACTATGAGAATTACTGCACTTTCTTTTGAGTATAGTACTATATCGAATGCTGCATTTTTCAACTAGTTTTTTGTTTGTTTTCTACTGTCTTTTGTTTGTTTTGCCACTTATAACGATTTAATGCTCTATATGCTGAATTATATACTAAATCAATTTTATTCTATATTTATAGATTGAAAAAAGGCAAGTGAAATACTAATGTAATTAGTGTTCATTCTAGCACCCGCTATATTTGAAAACCCATGCAGTTCCTCTTCCCTGCCTGGGGTGTCGCTGTCTGCTGTAGTGCTTCTTGCACAGTGTGGTCTGTATATCAGCACTGACATGCAAACCAGACCTGTGCTAGAAACACCACAGCAGACAGCGCCCCCCAAGCGGGAAGAGGAACTGCATGGGTTTTCAAAGCTAGCGGGTGCTAAAATGAACACTAGTAATCTAGTGGGATGTGAATATTTAACACCCAAGGACATGTAGACCTACTCCCAGAAAGCATCTAGCAAATGACTGTGATGTATTTCAGGAATTTAAATAAAGCGATTTCAATGACCTGGATTTTGTTTTAGTTTTGTTTGAATGTTTCCTATTGATAGTTTTGCTGTACCTATATTTTGGTCTGACTGCATCTGTAAGATACACCACAAACGTGTTACTGGATATGTAACCTTGTATAGCAACTTGTATTTCTCCTTCCTACGTCATGGCAGCCATTACAGTGGGTTAACCCTTTCTCTCCTAGGTCTAGACAGGTAGTTTTTTTTTTATCCCCTAGGCGCCTCCTCCTCTTCCTCCTTCCTCTATATAAGTCTGCTGCTACCCTCACCTCCCAGTCTTTTTCCGTTCTCTTTAGGAGTAGGTCAAGTAGTGTAGGGTTTTAGATGTAATTAGCTGATAGTCTCCTGACATAAAGGTATCTTTAAAGATACCTTTATGTGCATTTGTGACAGAACACATATGCAAGTGTGGAGGTTTTGGAGCGATCATTCATCATTACCACCATCTCAAAGCGTTGGTCACCTCTATTGTTTTTCTAGGTTTTTTGAAAGAAAGCGGTTTGTGATACCACACAACGCTACCCTTGCATGTTTATAGACCATAGAATACACCAAATAACAGAAGAAATGAATAAATAGCTTAATTGGAAGGTCATTTCTCCAGGAGGACTTGCCACCTGAAATTTCGGACCTATGGTCTTTCATCTGAAGTGTCTCATGCTATGGTCCTATGTAACACACTACCGATGAAGGACCATAGGTCCAAAATGCATTAAGTGGGGTGTGCATTGCCTGTATGGACAATCGCCCCTGCTCCACTACTGGAACCAGAGGACTTCAATACCGGTACGTGGAGCCCTGTCTTTCCATCGAGGTCTAGGACTGGTTGGATGCTGTGGTAGCAGTTTTTGACATGGAATTGTGATTATATTCTTTTATTAACGAACCATTGTGAGGTGTTTTTTTTTGTACTAATTAAATCATTCTTGTATTCAAAATATGACACAATTATGTTTTTTTGTTGAAATTCCCGGTTGTGTCAATCCCATTAATTGGGTAAGGGGTTCTTCTTATCATTTCAGATGGAAAATCTTCCTGTGGAAATGACCTTCCACTTATGCTATGTATTCATTACTTCTGTTTTTTGGTGTATTCTATGGTCTGTAAACATGCACGGGTAGCGCTGTGTGGTATCACAAACCCCTTTCTTTCACAGTTCTTATGCGAGTGTTAGTTTGACAGAACACTTGGTGATTACCATTAGTTGAAGAGCCTTTGTTGTCGTGTGCTTTATTTTTTAACGCCCTTCCACCAAAAGTGTAGGTTTTTTTGTTTTATCTTATGCAGTAGGCTGGTTATACTGCTGCTCCCTGGGCGGCTTGGGGATGGCCATGCCTTCACCCTTATAGTGGTCCGGGCCAGTGGCATGGACCTTCCGAATAGTGAGGCTACATTTTTGTCATGCTGCACGCGTTACTCTGTGTGTTGTGGCAGAGTGTGCTGCTTGGTGTCTGGGGACTCTTCCGGCTGGGAGGCTTTTGCTGCTGGGTAGTGGAGGGCAGATGCTTTGTATCTTTGCCCTCCACTGATGCACTTCCAGGGGAAGGACTTCTGGTCGAGTATCGCTGGAGAGTGGAGGGCAGATGTTGCGTTCCACCTAGAGCGTCTTGCCCTCCAGTGACCTGCTTCCAGGCGCTGATTCGGTAGATACTTCCGGCCAGGTAGTTTAAGAGCAAGCCCCACAGATAACTTCCTCAGTACTCCCCACAAAAGACTTATCACATGAAGGGCAGATTTTACAGACGTGCTTCTTCTTGCAAATCTTCTTTTTTTGGTGCAGAAATCACACTAAAAGAAGAATGCAAACTAACTATACTTTCCATCAAACGGAGAAGTAACCAGTCCTCTGTGACGACCTACCTGGGCAGCGATAATACAGGCTCTATGACCGCAGCACTGATGATGACAGCAGACCGCTATTCAGAATTATTCAGCCAGCTTTAAGGTGCCCACACACTAGAACGATTTTTTTTGTCCGATTTCCGATAAATTGGCCGATATATCGACCGATATTTACCGATAACCGGTCAAAAATTGGCCAGATGCGCGTTCCCGTGGATCTTTGCTAAATCTTCCGATCTTACGTGCTGCACGAAAGATCAGAAGATTTAACAAAAGATCCATAGGAACGCACACGGGATCTTAAGAGAAATCTTTGGTAAAGATGTGCGCTTGCCTGAAATCTTTCGTCCAGGATGGACATAAGATTTCAAGGCTAATTTATGCGCACATCTTAAGATCGCAGATCTTTCTAGTGTGTGGGCACCTTTAGTGATTTAATGAATTGGATGAAAAAGACTTTTGCTTCAAAGGAACAAGCAACAAAAGATCTAGGTCACAGACAAGTCTTGATGGTGATTTGGATGTGGTATCACATGGTCTTTTTTCTGAAGATGAGGGTTAATTTGTTTCAAGTGCAGAGTCTGGAGAATTAATTGAGGATAATCGTATGTTTCATTTGGAATTGGTGGAGTTGATTCTTAAGAATTTATATAAGACTGTGAATTACAAGCAGTGGTGCAAGTAAGGGAGTACGGTGTGGTACGCCATACCATCTCGTGCCCCTCTGCTGTCACTGCAGCCTGCAGGTGCCCGTCCACGGATCAGTCTGCCACGGGTCAGTCCACCCGTCCCTTCCTCCCTCCGTTGTCCGCCCCCCCACCGCTTCCAGTTCTGAGGGGAGAAGAGTGCATTGCGCACCTCTCCTTCCCCTCATTGAGTATCCCTGTGACTGACTGGGCCGTTAGCCAATCAGAGCTCACGGGCCGCCAGCCAATCAGGAGCTGGCCCGCGAGCTTTGATCTACTGATGGCTCGGCTCCAGGCACAGGGAGGAGACGGAGCGGAGGAGCCTGCCAGCCCAGCCAGTCCCGGACTCTTCTTTCCTGGCAGGAACAACAACAACAGTAAGTTCTGCTGCTGGCACAGTGGACACAGGCCTGGCACAGTAGTGGGGGCAATGGTGGCACAGTGGGGGCATCCCTGGCACCGTGGGGACATACGAATAGAATATATCTGGTGTGGTTGGTACATACTATTGTATTGTGGTCTAATGCACAAAACAGATTTAATTAGCAAAGATATAATAGCAAATATAGATAAGTATAGTATGGTAAGGATATTTACAACAAAGAGATACTTATAGCAATCTAGTTAGTTACAGCAAAGAGATACTTATCCTAACAGCCTTGAAAGTTACAGCAGATAGATCCAACATAGATGAGAATTACTATCAATATACTGTATGTACATACGTATACCAGGACCACCTTGATCCAGAATTATTCTTTACTATAGGTTTAGGAAAAGGGGGAATGGGAGAGACAGATGCACAAGCGTAAGTGTTAGAAATTTAGTTTGTAGAACAAATGTAATGATCCACAATTAGGGCCTTATTCTAGTTCACTCTTTCTGACAAAATACTTCTTAGATGGACAAAACCATGTGCACTGCAGGGGGCAGATGTAACCTGTGCAGAGAGAATTAGATTTGGGTGACTGTTTCTGTTCAGGGTAAATACTGGCTGCTTTATTTTTACACTGCAATATAGATCTCACTTTGAAGTAAAACCCCACCCAAATCTAATTCTCTCTGCACAAGTAACATCTGCCCCACCTGCAGTGCACATGGTTTTGTCCATCTAAGAAGGATTTTGTCAGAAAGAGTGAACTAGAATAAGGCCCTTAGTCAAGTAGAAAGATAATACTTATCTTATTGGGTAATTGGTGTGGAGGTGCACCCTTGAGAGTAAATGTAGGTCAAATTTAGAAATGAGAAATATTCTCTTTTTGTTGGGGCACTCTTTAGTATGAAATAAAATATTTAGTTGGAAATAAGGATTTTAGTAAGTAGTGTAGTGTGCTGGACTATACACACATAAGGACCGGCATAGACAAAACAATAGTGTATTATTTATTACATATGGTGCAAGTACATTGGTAATAGGGATAGATCCCTGTATTTATGGTATTTGGAAGACTTTAATAGTTTAAGTAAAAAATTGGCACACACAAACACACATAAATGACACTGAGTGCCCCAACAAAAAGAGAGTCTTTCTCCTTTTCAAATTTGGCAGATTATCGTGTCAGATATCATGTAGGTGTTACCAGACACCTCTGGGTGCAAGATATTTTAGACACTGTATACAATGGCACACAATACACCAATGAAGTCTCCTCTCATTGGTCTTAGAGACACACACCCTCCAAGTCATCAATGGCCCAGAGGTTGGCTTACATGACAATGACGACTTTTTCTAATATGCAGTCTCAGGGTCCCGCCTTGCAGTCCATCTTTATCACTACATCTCTTTGTACATACATATCTACTTATACTCATAACTTGTGAATGCCGTGAGCGATTTTTCATCTGCAATGACCGGGTTACTGCTGGTAAAATACTGATTCATATGATACCAAGCATGATGCGAAAAAGTGGTCTTAACCCTGGGATATATATATATAGCTGGATAAATAGGGGTGCTGTATATTTAAACCTAAGCTTATACTAAGTGTATAGTGTATATATATATATATATATATATATACTGTAGAATGCAGTCATGTGTGCCTTTATGGCTTTTTCCCAGTGATAACTTATTATACCAGAATGCACATGCTTAGCAAATATACACAAAGTGTACTGTAGTACACCATGCAAAGTGCATGCATACATAAGTGGCCTATATATGCAATTGCTGAAAAGTGCCATAATGTTATTTGGTACTTGTGTACTAGCACGGCGCCCACGATATTTGGTCGCACGACATATAATCGCATGGCATACACCCGATGCAATTCGATTTAAAATTATAAAAGCCCCCTATACGATGTTTAATGGGGGCTTACAATGTTAAATGCACCCCTACGCCACCCCCACTATGAACGTGAACCCGAAGCGTGGCGAGCGCAGCGGTACGCATCCTACGACCTTTTCATAGCCCCACTATCCACGTTGGCGTGGAGTTGATTTTATATAGTGTGGCGAGCCCCGCGAGGGGACGCGTATTACTTTACATGTATTCCGCGTCCCGTCGCGGGGCTCGGTGGCTTGCTGCGCTCGCCACACTATATAAATTCAACTCCATGCCGACGTGGATAGTGGGGGTATGAAAAGGTTTTAGGACGCGTACCGCCACCCCTCGTGGGCTCGCTGCGCTCACCACGCTTCGGGTTGACGTTGATAGTGGGGGTGCCGTTGGGGGTGCTTTTAACATAGTAAGCACCCAACACGTTTAATTAACTTTTAGGGGCCACTTTTTACATGGGAAAACCCTTTAGGGTGCTTATACAATTTTAAATTGCATACCATTGTATATGCGATAGAATGGCATACAATTCGATGGTATACAATTTAAAATTGTATAACATCGGCTGCCATCGCATTGCATACCATCGCATGCCTTATGGTCTGTGATGCGATGGGCGCCGTGCTAGTACACAAGTACCTGTTATTTTATTTTTAAAATACTATTTTGACTTTAACAGTCCACTCTTTGATAGTTCACAAATCTATCACTCAAACATGCCTGTCCTCTTAACTGTGACATTTTTCGATAACACCTTAATTTAGCCAGACCTAACATTACTGATCTGGAATATATATTTTTATGGTGTCTGGTGTAACATTAATTGAGTATGTAATTATGTATGGCTAAATCCATTCACATTTCTTGATGCAGCCAATAAAAATGTTTACACAAATTTGACATACATTACTGTATCTTCCACCAATAAACAGTAATCCTCTAAAGCAGCGGTTCTCACACTGTGGGCCCTGACCTTCTCAGCATGGAGTCAAGACTGTGGTCCCAGAGCAAAATAGTTTGAGGACCCCTGTTCTAAAGGATGTTTGCTTATGTTATGTTTGCTTCTCTGAAGTAACAAAGATTAATAATTGGTGTTTGATAAATACAGTTACAAAGAGGGATATAGCTTAGTTTGGAAGGATAAAAACATAGCAATTGCATACTTCAGAGTCAAAGGGTATAAAACGGTTTCTCTCCTGTGCCATAAGTAAATGGAAAAACAGAAGGCCACTTTCAACATTGGAAACTAGTAGTTGTTTCTTTGCACCATCATCCGGTTATTGTCCACTGGTTCTGGTTATCTGGTTCCTTCATCTAGGGGTCCATGCAGTCATCTCAGGAAATATCATCTGTCTACAGCTGGGCTCATCTTCCTCATGGGCATCTATATGGGAAATAAAGAGATATCAGTACTTTTGGATGTCTCTGTCTTTTTTTACCCAATATGTGGTCTTCTCTTCCATCCCATCCACTTCTTCTGATATCCCGCTGTCACCTTGGTTTCCTGCAGGAAAAAAAACCAGAAAAACTTTTCCAGAGCATTAAAAAGCACCCCCCCCCCCCCTTTCCCTTATCTACTGTCCAATAATCTGTGTATTAATTGGAAAGGTGAATGAAGCCTGGGGATCCTCAATCAGCTTTTAACATTGATGTTCTTGCAAGAAATAGAAAGAAATCTTAATATCCATATAACTTCCAGTACTGTTAATACATATAACTTTCCTATACTGTATATTCCACACAAACTACTAATACATTTACCAATATATATACATTACAATTATTAATGGACACATTGTAAAACCTGCTCTATGGGTCAGCTAATCACAACCTGATTATCATTTGACTGATTATAAGCTTCATGCCGTCATGTCTGCAAACTCATTCACTAATTTCTAACGAGATTTTACTTGTAATATTTCCTAATTGATTGAGGACAACCTGATCAAAACTGCTGATGCCGACCTTAGGAAATGGTCTGTCATTCCAGTGTTTGTTTTTATCACCCAAACACATAAGGCAGACAACTTACTTTTTGTCTGTTACTTATCCCTAGGGTGTGGCATGGCTGCCACACTCCCAGAAGACTTAGGCCCTTATTCTGATCGGTGCGGCCGGAGCCGATTATGCGGCCAGGACCGTGCGTGCGAAACCCCGCCTTCTATACGGATCGCCAACTCCGTCCGTATGCGGTAAGAAGCTGGCCGAACAGACCGCACGTGTATTTTTCACGGAATACGCCTCCTCCATCTAAGGGAACCTCCCCCATCATTCGATGGTCGCAGACCATCGAATGCAGAACCAAGTGCTCCACCAGCTCCCGCAACCTCAGACCACACGGACATTTCTCCGTGCAAAAGCAGGGATCTGGGCGGGCAGCTGACATCCGGCGATGTCATATGTCCGCCCCCTACACGTGCGACACGGCCGCATTACCATACGTACGCCAAGCGTTTTCATGGGAACTCCCATGAAACGCGGGGCGTATGCATATGGTAATGAGCCCAAATAGCCCTTCACGCCCCTCTCCACCCCCTGTTCGGAGTGTTCACATATCATGCAGGATTTGGCCGTACGCCCCGCTCGCACATGCGCAGACACAAAACATCGTCGGCCCGAACGCACGCGGATATATCCGCACCGATCAGAATAAGGGCCTTAACCTTGATGTCCCCATATCGGGAAGTTTTGTTTCCCAACCGCCTGGTGTTTGGAATACTTTGGGCACAGCGACTTGCTATGCACTTGCATCGGAAGAAAACCTTCCACACAAGCTTAAGCACAACCCACAGGCAAATCAGATCGCAGTGATGGGCTCCTTTTGGAGTTCCTGTATCTGCTGAGTAATACACACCACCAATGGGATCGCATATTGCAATGTGGTTCTGGGTGGTAAGATTCCACCCAGATCACATTAAGTATGTGATCTATAATAAATGAGCCCCTAAATCTTAATGCGCAGCATGCCTGCGTGTGCTGGGACTGGCATACCTATGTGCAGTGCTGAGCACCTTATTTGCCTGCTGGTGCCAGTAGTACATTTTCATTCTGCAGGAGCAGGCCCCAGTTGGCTGGGGCACAGGATCGGGCAGGCTGGCGGTGCTGTGTATGGAGTACTGCGATGGGACATAGCAGAAGGGGCCATGCTGCAGGGGGTTGCTGAGTAGCAGCCCCCGTATATTGCTGAGCACCTGGCTTCCTAATACCTAGGACCACAACACTGCTTGTAATCCTCCCTGATCCCAGGAGCTTCTCATCAGTTGTCCTTTCCCCCCCCCCCCGGTCAGTATATCCAATAGTGACTGACGCCTTGTATTCCCCGGTCCTCTGCTGCTGCCACGTCTACATAGATGTGGCTCTGGGCACAGTCTCCGCTCCCATGGCAGATCTACAGCAGCGCCGCTGTCTATTCCGGCCGCCCAATGTGACTTTAAAGATCCCGGGACTGGGTTGCGCCATAGATAAGTTTCCCAGCAGCAGCCGCACAGCCCTATTTGAAATTTTGGGTGCCTGGAGCGTGCGCACCACTATATAGTCAAAATCGCATGCAGATCGCAGAGGTTTTTTACCTTGCGATCCCTATGCGAAAACCAGATAGACAGGGCAGCAATGACTATATAGTGGAAATCTAATGCAGATAGCAAGAATTGTATGTAAATAGCACATGAGTAAGCAAAGATTGCAAACCAAGTCGAATAGCAAAGGAATCTCACCGTGTGTACACACCATAACACAGTCTTCATTACACCACATTATCAGCCATCACAGCTGATAATGTGCCATAACTAAAGGTGGTCATACATCTACAGATCGATGGTCAGATTGGGCTGGTTGGAACAAAAACCTGGTTATGGATGAGAGAAAATGACAGTTGACCATTTGCTTTGAAATGCTGGAAAACTGCCAAAAACTGTCACTCATCCATTACCAGGTTTTTGTTCCAACCAGCCCAATCTGACAATTGATCTGTAGATGTATGGCCAGCTTAAGACTGTATTAAGCTGGGTACACACCTAAAGATTTCTGCCCAATGTCTGGCTGGAACAAAAATCTAGTAATACAGTATATTGGAACACACGACAATCAACAATTTACTCCCAAATTCTGCAAAACAGACAATAGTCATTCAGACAAATCAGTTAAAGCCATTTGATTTAACAATTTTATCCGAACAATAGTTTTTATGCGTTTTCCATTGTTTGGAGCAAACGGTTGATTGTCATGTGCTCCTATACATTACTTGTTCCCACCAGACAGGTTGTACAGATAAATCTTTCTATGTGTACCCAGCTTTACACCAGCATGAAAGGTGTTGAGATCTTGGACAGATGTAAGTTGATCTTTGGGGTGCATCCAAAAAAACTCAAGTGGCCAGTACACCTGCAACGCACGTATGGATCATTTTAAACAGACCTTATTTTTTTATTACAAATTTATTTTTTTAAATTATTTTACTAGATTTTCCCCCAAAAAAATAATATTACACTCTGCGGTTTCTGACTGTAGTGGGAGTGTTTAACAAAAAGAACCAACCTTCCACTTGGGCCCATTATTATTACAGTCTCAACATTTTAAAAGCAAAATAATTCTGAATTGTTGTGATTAAGTGTGCCGGGCTGAGAAAGACAGACACCAAATTGCTTTTGGAAAAGTATCTGCCTAGTTTATGATTCTGTAACACAAATTGAGGCTGGCGTGTCAAAGTTTACCGCGTGCATACATTTTACCGTCTTCTCAGCAGAATGTCACTCCAATCTCTGCCTCCCACATTCACTGCTGATTAGACACTATTTCTACTGCCATTTTCGAAAAACTCAAGTGTTTTTTTAATCACTACAGAAGCTCATTACGGTTTCCCAGTGACTCTTATGTCCTTCAGTTTCCCTGCAAGATTAGATTCTATACTCAGATGAATATTGAATGATTTCATTACATACAAATGCAATCAACACTTTTGCATAAATTTTCCCCTCTTTTCTTAAGTTCCAATTGACCTTAGTACCCATCCAGGCAGTGGCACAATACAAATGCAAATGATCCAACACAAAGAACATATAGAGGCAGTCAAAGAATATATTATGACAATGGAAAGAGATGGCATATATTTTCAATATATTGCAATGTATTATCCTGTATAATTTCTGTAGAGAGAGGGCAATGTATTCTGTTGTGCAAACCCTAATCTACCTATATAGTGTAAGTTGCTAAGTACACAGAGGAGGGGCACATAATTACACCTGCTGGCTTCCTGCAGGATACAGTAGCAAATGCAGGATTTCTAGAAGCGGGGGTTTCCAAATGCAGTCCACAAATTTTCCACTGGAACATTGGAGCAAGGGCGGGAGTCTGGGGGAGCCCTAGTAGAACCTAGCAACGACCCTTGACATTAATGTACACACTAGTCTTTTTATACACTGGATACTGTATGGAATACAGTACCAATATTTAACACTATATATATATATATATATATATATATACTTTAGTATATATATATATATATATATATATATATATATATATATATACTTTAGTATAGGATGTATCAAACATTTAAATAATATAAATAAGTTGTCAGGAAAAGGTTAAACATATCATAATGAATAAATACACAAACTTAATAGAACCAGTACTGCACTTTCAAAGCTCACATTCTCCCACCTCATGGTAAGGCTCCTGTCTCTTCATCCTGGCAACTGCTCTCTGGTCCAGTGCACTTACTGAGGACACGGCAAACTTGGCAGAAGATGATACTACCACTGGGCATGTGCGGCAGTTCCGCTCTGTCCCTTACACTGCACGATGTGGCGACAACTCCAGTAATCATATTATATACCATTGCTATTGTCATAATTTGAACCACTTGCCAAGAGGATGGGGGTTTCTGGGCAACCAGAAACCCCCCTTGTGTTTGTATATGGAATAGGCATGTTATATTGAACCTACCGTACCACACCAATATGTGCCAAAATTTGCAACAAAGGTTCCTAATATTATTCGGCTATGAAACGATACGCATTGTGTTTTCTGCAATTGTTTAATCTCAAATTGAATTTGACGACTAAGTCAAGTATACCTACCATTCACACACACAATAATGGGTCAATTCAGAGTTGTACACAAGTCTATTTTGCAAACGGATCAAGGAGAAGGGGCATGGCTAAAATGACCCAAAATGTTGAGATTTGCGTCATTTAGCCCTGCTCTTTTCCCTGAGAGCTGTATATGATTGGTGGACAAAGGGGATGCAGGGGGCATGCGGGAGACTTGCCCTCATTTCCTGGTGGCCAGGAGAGCCAACCATTTTTGGGGGTCCTCCCGGCTGTTCCAGGAGAGTTGGCAAGTATGCACTAGCACTGTGCCAGAGTCTAGTGCAAATGTGCAGGTGTCTATGAAAATGGTGCTGTGTATATAACTGTCAACAAATACAGTACAAGGGTAAAAATTATATTAATTATACATAGCACAATTATATTGCATATATCCCACTTATATTGCTGACTAATTCTCTTAAAGTCAGTCGCTATGAACTTGTTTGGCTAATTGAAAATAATTATTTCAGTTTGAACTAAACAGGAAATTTGTGATTGTGTCTTGTGGAATTCTGTGTGTCTGGAAAAACGAATGAAACTGTGCAATTGGTGGTACATTTATGTAAATTTACTAGGCATATAATTTACCACCAACTGAACAGGTTAATTCCTTTTCCCAGACACATAGGAGAAGTTTACGAAGAACGAATGGGTACGAATACACGTATTCATCAGGGACGTGCAGTCAGGGGAGGCCGTGTCTCACCTGTCATAAATTATTTTGACGATCTTCACTTGTAAACTGTGGGTTTGTATAGAAAGACAGAAGGACACATTTTGTTTTTTTTATATTCGATTTCCTTTACAACAGGGGTGGGGAACCTTTTTTCTACCAAGGGCCATTTGGATATTTATAAAATCCTTCGGGGGCCATATAAAAATTATCAATATATTCATGCGGGCATTATACACACGGGCAGCGGCATATATATGTGGGCATTATACACACGGGCAGCGGTATATACATGTGGGCGTTATACACACGGGCAGCAGCGTATACATGTGGGCATTATACACATGGGCAGCGGTATATACATGTGGGCGTTATACACACGGGCAGCAGCGTATACATGTGGGCATTATACACATGGGCAGCGGTATATACATGTGGGCGTTATACACACGGGCAGCAGCGTATACATGTGGGCATTATACACACGGGCAGCGGTATATGCATGTGGGCAATATACACACGGGCAGCGGTATATACATGTGGGCATTATACATACGGGCAGCGGTATATACATGTGGGCATTATACATTCAAGCAGCGGCATATACATGTGGGCATTATACATTCAGGCAGCGGCATTTTCATGTGGGCATTATACACGCGGGCAGCGGTATATACATGTGGGCATTATACATATGGGCAGCGGCATATACATGTGGGCATTATACATACAGGCAGCGGTATATACATGTGGGCATTATACATACAGGCAGCGACATATACATGTGGGCATTATACACACGGGCAGCGGCATATACATGTGGGCATTATACACACTGGCAGCGGCATTTTCATGTGGGCATTATACACACGGGCAGCGGCGTATACATGTGGGCATTATACACGCGGGCAGCGGTATATACATGTGGGCATTATACATATGGGCAGCGGTATATACATGTGGGCATTATACATACAGGCAGCGGTATATACATGTGGGCATTATACATACAGGCAGCGACATATACATGTGGGCATTATACACACGGGCAGCGGCATTTTCATGTGGGCATTATACACACGGGCAGCGGCGTATACATGTGGGCATTATACACACGGGCAGCGGCATATACATGTGGACATTATACACACGGGCAGCGGTATATACATGTGGGCATTATACATACGGGCAGCGGTATATACATGTGGGCATTATACATACGGGCAGCGGTATATACATGTGGGCATTATACATACGGGCAGCGGCGCATACATGTGGGCATTATATACATGCGGACATATGCATAACAGTTCTGCCCACCACTGCTGGCTAATTAATGTACAGCAGTGTGAGGGTGATATGGATGACTGACAGATCCAGGGGATGTAATTTATTCATAAAAAGTGGCAGTGTGGAGGAAGGGGGGTGTCACCCACAAAAAGGTTTATGTGATTATGTCGGAAAATCAGACATAATCACATAATCCTGTTTGGGGGAGACACCCCCCCCCCTTCCTCCACACTGTCACTTTTTATGAATAAATGACAACCCCTGGATCTGTCAGTCACTGGGGAAGGGAGGTTGGCATGAGTGAGGCTGGGTGGTTGGCAGCTAGGGAAAGTGATGAGCCAGGAGCAGCATTTACGTTTTTTTTTTTTTTACAGTAATTACTGTAGGTCCGGCTGCACAGGGTAATGCGGCTGCTGCTGCTGTGGCTTATGGACTCCGTCCTCTCGCAATGCTCCCGCCCATGCAGTGCATGATGGGCGCATCACAGCACTCGCGAGAGGATGGAAGTCCCTACAGCCCGCAGTGATTGGCGGGCACGTCACCACTACAGCCCGCAGTGATTGGCCAGCGCGTCTCCACAGCTCTCCCCCTTATCTGGCCGGGCGATCAGGCGGCGCATCACCGCTTCTGTTTGACAGGAGGGAGGGTAAGCGGGCATGTGTGCGGGCGGGCAGCTCGGCCGGACAAACTGGCTGCGGGGGCCGTATCCGGCCCGCGGGCCGGAGGTTCCTCACCCCTGCTTTACAAGGTGGATATAACATACCTCCCAACTTCTGTGATTATGAAATAGGGACACTTGCGCGGCGAAGCGTCCGAAAGGGGGCGGAGTGTATGCAAATGAGGGTGCGGCTTATGCTAATTAGCCGCGACCTCATTTTCATACGAGAATAGACGCTGTGCACGTGAGCACAGCGTCTATTCTATAAGATTGGGGGGTCTCCCAACTGCCACCACCCGCAGCGGGACAATGCCTGCCGCGGGTGGGACAGGACCCGAAAATCGGGACTGTCCCGCTGTAATCGTGACAGTTGGGAGGTATGCTATAAGTACCTGTCCCCCGGCTATGGCATTACACCCCCTGCTAGTGGAGCCTGGTGCTGGTTCCTAAAATATTGGGGACCCTTACTCATTTTGTCCCCCGTATTTTGAACCAGGGCCAGCTCAAGAGCCCGCTGCTGGTTCCTAAAATATGGGGGACCCCTGCTTCCCTTTGTCCCCTGTATTTTGGGATCAAGGCCGGCTCCAAAAGAGGGGGGAGGATGCAGCTGCCTCACCAGCCACTGACCTCACCACACATCACTGGGATTTGTACCCATTCAATGTAAAATATGGCCGGTAAATTAGCTTTTGCTATCTGCGTATTTATATACTGCAAGGTCAGCTGAATACACCATCGATAGAAAGAGGCTATGATATCTCCGGTGGTGCGTTCATTTACTATCATTCCTAGGGCTGATTACGCCCAGTAATTCACCCAAAAATACTCCTCAATTTCCAGGCTTATATGGCTGAAGCTTGCACGGATCAGGGATGGGAAAGGGATTCGTGTATTAAAGAGTAATTGATAAATCCATTATTAATACAGTGGATCAGTCAGATCCGTGCAGGCATCTCAGTGTAAGAAAGTAGGACAATAAATAAATGGAAAAAAGAAAATGTCATGGGGTCCCCACGCCCGTTTATAACCAGCCATTGGCTAATTGATCCAGAACACGGGAGGCTTTACACAAGGACAGTTCATAGGAGTAACACTGACACTGCAGGCACAGCTAGGTGGGGGGAGCTGACGAGAGTTTGGTCAGAGGCACGGAGTCTAACAACACGGATGATTTGGACTCCGCTGTGTTCGGTGGCAAGGTCGCGGCCCTCTGACCTGAGTTCCCCACAGCTAACTAGCTAGTTACAGGAGATGGAAAGTGACTCGTGGCAGTGATCTTGGAGCGTGGAACCTTGGACTGCACTGGCCTGGGAGGCCGATGAATAGTCGACGGCCTGGAAGCCGACACGGAGGGTTGACGGCCTGGGAGCCAGAGGGAAGTCGACGGCCTGGGAGCCGGAGGAGTCTTGACGACCTGGGAGTAGACAGGAGCTTGTTGACGACCTGGGAGTAGACACGGGAGTTGACGTCCTGGGAGCTGACACAGCTGTTGATGACCTGGAAGTCGACGGCTTGGGAACTGACACTGGGAATACAGGAACTGCAGAGTTGACACCTGCTTCGACTTGGGAGTCACAGATGGTATGGCCCTCTAAGGGCAGTAGAAAACTCTGCTGAGGGATGCTGTAGCGCTCTATCCTCTTCCCTTGGGAGCTGGAAATGATAGACAGCGGGGAAGGTACCTGGCAGGTGAGGAGCTTTAATATCAGCAGCAGATTACACAGGGTTTTACACAGGATATCCACAAAGACTCTGAACAGGATCCAGGAGCCATGGGACGCTGAGGACTGGATATACACAGGAATCAGACAAGTTGTTCAAGGCAGGGGTAATGGGCTAGAGGCCTCAGCTACATCCCCCCTGCTGGCCTGTGATTGGCTGCAAGCTGCAGCAGCAATTAAGTACAGGAAGTACCTGGGCACACCTTTGGTCACATGGGTCAGTGCACAGGTCAGAGTATCAAGGTGACAGAGAAAGCATTGGACAACAGAGTCCAATGTGATTGCAGGTGCCATGGTGGCGCCCATGTGGCGTGGGCACGGCCCGGGACCAGCGCAGGAGATTGGCAGGAGTTCAGGGTAATGCCACTCAGATCCTGCCATGGAGAGTACCCGGGACGGCACAGGATAGGGGCCTGAGCCGCAAGACGCACCAGCATGCGGGTAAGAAACATGGACGCATGTGCAGATGCGAACATGCACCGCGGGTTCGGACAGATAGCAGGACGTGGATATATTGCTGTGAACGGTGGCACTCAGCTCAAAAACATGAAAGACAGGAGACCTTGTAGTTTCCGATGTTTCAAGTCCTTCCAGGCTTTTTATAAAGGTGCAAGAGACTATGTCAGGGTTGCCTACCTGACCCTCTCCTTCCGGGAGACAATGCTCTGTTCCTGGGCTTTCCTGGTAATGTATGATTGCCATCACCTGTGCGGAGCTAGGTAATCGATAAGAAAGGTGTTTCACCACAGGTGCTGGTAGGTAGGCAACCCTGGACTATGTGCAGCTACAGTACATGGCTACGGGCGATACTTTTTGGCACCCGTATTCAGGAAAACCTTTTAAGATTAGACAGCGGTTAAATGTTTATTTTGTTTTGTGGTCTATCTCATCAGATGACCGTGGGGTCGACACTATGTCGGCAAGACCATCCGGGCTTTTAAGGAAAGGGCTGCAGCCCATAGATCAGCTATTAAATCATACTTGCCCCCCCCCCCCCCCCCCCCGGGAAGGTGGGAAAGTCCAGCATTTTCGCAGGAGCCCCCAGGCGTAAATTCGCCTCATTTTAGCCCCTCCCCCATCCCCGGACCTGCATATTGATGTTGATGCTGCTGCCAGTCATGGGAGCGGGGCTTGGTGACGGCAGCCTCGCCCCACCCCCCTTTCACTCCTCTCCGGGCTTCTCTCGGAGAGGAGTTTTACAAAGTCGGCAAGTATGTATTAAATATGCTTTATTGTCGGGTACAAGTGACCAGCCGGTGGCCCGGCATTTTGCCACGGCACGGCATCACTTATCTTCTTTGCGATATAGGAATATTAAACAAATTTCCTAAACCCAGGGGGTTAACCCTGTGTTTTTTTTAAAAAGCCCCTTTGGAGCGAAAAGCATTAAAGGGCATTTCTAAAGACTTTTGCAGCTTTGTTTGAGGATATCGGACACCCACTGATACCTGTGCATCATCTGCAGTCTTATAATTATCAACTGTTGTGCCGGTAAATGACAGACAACCATCACAATTGCCTGGACACCTGTACTGTCAAGCCACTGGAAGCCAAGTCCATTCCCAGCACCTGGAGCGAGAGGAGGAGACCACTACACTGTGGGTGAGAGACGCAGCTCGTTCCACATCAACAGCGGTGCCTGTCTCAGACCAGATCCCTTACCATCTGTGTGATCCCTGTGGCTGGCTGCAGGCCATGCCACGGCGGTGAGAGACTCCACATCCTGCACATCGGTGGCGGGACGTCGGCGAGTGAGAGACACCGCTTTAGCTGCCAGTGCACTTGGTGGACTATCCGTTCTATGCGCAAGTCACACATAATGATCTAAGCAAACAATGGGGACAATTATCATTAAAACATCACCACAAGATACTCCTCCCTCTCTGTTGGTTTGTTTCTGCCCAGTTTGTTTAATAACTGTTGTTTCCAATTGTAAAGCGTAACGGAATCTGCTGCGCTATATAAGACGCTGTAACGGAATCTGCTGCGCTATATAAGACATTGTAACAGAATCTGCTGCGCTATATAAGACACTGTAACGGAATCTGCTGCGCTATATAAGACGCTGTAACGGAATCTGCTGCGCTATATAAGACGCTGTAACGGAATCTGCTGCGCTATATAAGACGCTGTAACGGAATCTGCTGCGCTATATAAGACATTGTAACAGAATCTGCTGCGCTATATAAGACGCTGTAACGGAATCTGCTGCGCTATATAAGACACTGTAACGGAATCTGCTGCGCTATATAAGACACTGTAACAGAATCTGCTGCGCTATATAAGCCACTGTAACGGAATCTGCTGCGCTATATAAGACACTGTAACGGAATCTGCTGCGCTATATAAAACGCTGTAATGGAATCTGCTGCGCTATATAAGACGCTGTAACGGAATCTGCTGCGCTATATAAGACACTGTAACGGAATCTGCTGCGCTATATAAGACGTGAATCAGTTTGCTGCAGAAGTACCGCTGCTGGCTGGGGAGGCTCAATAATGGTTAGATATACAGCGTCCTGCTGCTGCTGTGTGGGCTGAGGCACATTCTGGTCAGCTTCAGCAGAGTGACGCACCGCTGGGGAGAGAGAAGCAGGACACACAGTAGCAGATTGCAGAGGGAGGAGAGAACACTTCCGGCCACTCTCAGCTGCCTCTCCCCTTCCATAACGGCAGTGACTGTGTGACCCCGCCTCCTGCTGCAAAGCACTACTGGGAAGGAAGAGCTCTCTGTGCGCCTGCAAGCTGCTTCATGGTATGTTTATAGCAGGAGGCAGCCCCCTCACGGTTTTAGTTATGCCCCTGTTACGAACTTAATCCTAATTCATTTTTGCCCATTTACATGTGTTACATGTGTGACTCCCAGGTGAATACGGCCGGGATGTATTAATATACATCGCCGCCCAGGCGCCGCGATGCTACCGCGCACTAAGATATGCGGCTAGCATCGGGGTGCGGTGACGGAGACCGCTGCGATACCTGTAATGTGGTGTGCGGGGGTCTCCGTCACATGCTGGCGGCTGCCAGTGTCCCCGGCGTCTCCTCCTTCCCCCGGTGACACCTGCTGGGGGAGGAGGAGATCGATGGAGGACGGGAGGGGGGGTCGCGCGGACCGCGGTCGGCTATAGAAGCCCATAGGCTTCTATAGGGTATCGCCACCCTGCCCGGCGGAGATGGGGCGGACGGGTAATGGTACATAGGAAAACCCCCGTTTTACCGCATTTTCCCTTTAGTACATCCCGCCCTAAATCTCATATCTGCCCCATTGTAGTTATAGGACATACTGATGTCCCAGATCACCCACTGCACTTGAATGCTGTGATTTTAGGACAAAAGGGGCCAGCCACCATGGAGTTATGGTAGATATGCAATACTTTAGCCTTCCCTGCCTTTGCCCCCTAGTACAGCCTTTCATGCCCTGTGCCTAAACCCCTTAGTCCAGCCTTCCCTGCCCTTTGCCCTCTAGCCTTGCCTTCCCTACCCTCTTCCCGCTCCTTCTTAGCCAGACTTTCCTGCCCTGTGCCCACCTAGCCCTGCCTTCGCTACCATGTGCCCCCTAAGTCCAGGCTTTCCTGCCCTGTGCCTACATACCCCCTCATGTAGATTAGAATGGGAAATAATATGCTTTTCAGTGTAATTCTCCATCATTGTTTCCTTACAGGAACACAATGTAAAGCCCAAAAGTCTAGTGTGTACACACAATATCATTAACAATGCTCGTTCCTGCGCATCGTTAACGACCCCCCCTCGGCTGAACATGCGGTCGAATTTGGCTATATAGCCAAGGACGTTAATGTTTAGCTAGTCCCGGTGATGTCACTGAACGATGTTGTTTACTATTATTGTTAAGTGTGTACGCTGTCTATGGAAATGATATCAATTGTATTATATGTACTTGCTACATGTGTGATTAATATCATTGTTATAAATCCCTCAGAACAATGTAACATTTATTATTACTGTTTATATAATAAATAGTTTTATATTATTATTGGTGCATGCTTTTCACCTGATGGTATGGGCTCTTTAAATTAGTGTAGTGCTTCCATCTTTGCCCATATTTTCCAGTTGACCCTGTTTGGTCTCGAGGGGTGTAAAACAGGGCAACTCTGTAGAATATATTATATAGACCTATATAGATAGATAGATAGAATCTTTTAGCCCGGCACTCCCTTGACTGATACAGCCACCGTGGGTGCCTCCTGGCACAATTAGATAGAGAAGCTTGAAATCGAACAGCGGCACTCCGGGGATTTGAAAAAAAAGTGTTTTATGTGACCAATGTTTTGGGGAATGAATACCCCTTTATCAGGGTGTAGACTTTGATAAAGGGGTATCCATTCCCCGAAACCTTGGTCACATAAAACAAGCTATTTTCAAATCCGTGGAGTGCCGCTGTTTGATTTCAAGCCTCTTTCTCTATATCTATCTATCTATATATATTCCCAGCGTATGTGTGGCACTCCAAATTACACGTCTCAGGTCGGTAAAACAAGAAGTTTATTTAGCAACGTTTCAATGTCTGCGCGACATCGTCATCAGGCTACTTGTTTTACCGACCTGAGACGTGTAATTTGGAGTGCCGCACATACGCTGGGAATATTTATCGCTTGACCGTGCGGGCACCCAGCCAGCATAGTGAAAGGAGGTTGTGCCAGGCCACCCTGGGACTATGTATATATATATATATATATATATATATATATACACATATATACATACACATACATACATACATACATAGGTTGAGTAGCCCTGATCCAAATATCCAAATTATTCCGAAAAACATACATTCCAGAAAGTAAAAAAAAAAGGTACTTATGTAGTATCTGGGCTGCCGATTTTGTGATTGTATGCCTTACCTTAAGGCATACAATCAGATGCGATGCGATGCGATTCGATGCGATTTTGCATAGGATTCAATGTTAAGAAGGTCCTGTTCATTTCCCCACTATCCAAGTGGGCATAGAGTTGATTTTATATAGCGTGGCGAGCGCAGCGAGCCACCGAGCCCGAAGCGTGGCGAGCGAAGCGAGCCCCGCGAGGGGACGCATATTTCTTTAAAAGTATTCTGTGTCCCCTCGCGGGGCTCGCTACGCTCGCCACGCTTCGGGCTCGGTGGCTCGCTACGCTCGCCACAGGTTTATATCCAACTCCATGCCCACTTGGATAGTGGGGAAAGGAAAAGGACCCCTTTTTCCCATTGAATTCTATGTTAAAATGGACTCAGACCATTTTAACATTGAATCCTATGGAAAAATCTTGACCATCGCATCGCATACGATTTGGTCGCATGCGATGCGATACGATGCGATGCGATCCGATCCGATTTCTAAATCGGACGCCCAGATACTACATAAGTACCAAAAAAAATGTTAAGCTCTACTGGGGACATGATATGTAACTGGCACTAAATATGTGCAATAAAATGATTGCTTGGCATTTAAATTCAGTGCCTGAGATAGTACACACACCTTGGGGCAGATGTATTAAGCTTTAACAAGAGATAAATCCAAGGGTGATAAGTAGAGATAAACGTCCAGCCAATCGCCTGCTAACTGCCATGTTACAGGCTGTGTTTGAAAAAAGTCAGTAAGGAGCTGATTGGTTGGACGTTTATCTATCCTTATCACCCTTGCATGTATCTCTTGTTAACCCCTTCCTGACAGAGCCAGTTTTTGCGTTCCTGACAGAGCCCTTTTTTTCAAATCTGACATGTCTCACTTAAGTGGGGATAACTTTTTTTTGCTTTTACTTATCCCAGTGATTTTGAGATTGTTTTTTCGAGACACATTGTACTTCAAGTTAGTGGTAAATTTGGGTCGATGCAGTCTGTGTTTTTTTGTGAAAAATACCAAAATGTCGTAAAAAAATGGAAAATTAAGCAATTTGCAAAATGTTAAATTTTCTGCTTGTGAGACAAATAATCATACCACTCAAAATAGTTAATAACTAACAAAGACCATATGTCTACTTTATGTTGACATCATTATTTCAACTTCCTTTTAATTTTTTGGGACACTAGGAGGCTTACAATATGAATAGCAAATTCTCAAATTTTCAAGAAAATTTCAAACACTGATTTTTTTAGGGACCAGTTCAGTTCTGATGTGACTTTGAGGGACTTGTATGTGAGACACCCCCATAAATGATGCCATTTCAAAAACTGCACCCCTCACAGTATTCAAAACAGCATTTTGGAAGTTTGTTAACCCTTTAGGTGTTTCACAGGAATTAAAACAAAGTGTAGGTGAAATTTCAAAATTTCTTTTTTTTTGCAGATTTGCAATTTTAATACATTTTTCTAAGGAACACAGTACATTTTACTAGAGAAATGTGACTGAAAATTGATTCCCCCAATTCTTTTGTTTTCATAAATATCCTATATGTGGCCCTAGTGTGCACGGTGACCAAACCACAGGCTTCATAATAGAAGGAGCACCTACTTGATTTTGGAGCCTCCTTTTTATGAGATTATTTTTTAGGCACCATGTAGGTTTCTAGGCACCATAAGATGCTAAAAGTTAGGAACCCCCCCACAAGTGACCCCATTTTGCAAACTACACCCCTCAGGGAATTCATCTAGGGGTATAGTGTACATTTCAAACCCCCAGGGGTTTCACCAATTATGATACAAGTGGGCAGTGAAAATGAAAAATTACATTTTTTTACACAAAAATGCAGTTCTGGCTCCAAATTTGTCATTTTCAGAAGGTATGAAGGAGACAAAGCACCCCAAAATCTGTGCCCCAATTTCTCCCGAGTACGGCAATGCCTCACATGTGACCAAAAAATACCAGTTGGGTGCATGGCAGGACTCAGAACGGAAGGAGTGATTTTTGGATTTTGCGGCTCAGATTCTGGTGGAATTTTGGTGGGTGCTATGTCGCATTAGCAAGACCCCCCAAGCACCAATACAGTGGAACCCCCCCACAAGTGACCCCATTTTGCAAACTACACCCCTCAGGGAATTCATCTAGGGGTATAGTGTACATTTCAAACCCCCAGGGGTTTCACCAATTTTGATACAAGTGGGCAGTGAAAATGAAAAATTACATTTTTGTACACAAAAATGCAGTTCTGGCTCAAAATTTTTCATTTTCAGAAGGTATGAAGGAGAAAAAGCACCCCAAAATATGTGCCCCAATTTCTCCCGAGTACGGCAATGCCTCACATGTGACCAAAAAATACCAGTTGGGTGCATGGCAGGACTCAGAACGGAAGGAGTGATTTTTGGATTTTGCGGCTCAGATTCTGGTGGAATGAATGGTGGGTGCTATGTCGCATTAGCAAGACCCCCCAAGCACCAATACAGTGGAACCCCCCCACAAGTGACCCCATTTTGCAAACTACACCCCTCAGGGAATTCATCTAGGGGTATAGTGTACATTTCAAACCCCCAGGGGTTTCACCAATTTTGATACAAGTGGGCAGTGAAAATGAAAAATTACATTTTTTACACAAAAATGCAGTTCTGGCTCAAAATTTTTCATTTTCAGAAGGTATGAAGGAGAAAAAGCACCCCAAAATCTGTGCCCCAATTTCTCCCGAGTACGGCAATGCCTCACATGTGACCAAAAAATACCAGTTGGGTGCATGGCAGGACTCAGAAGGGAAGGAGTGATTTTTGGATTTTGCAGCTCAGATTCTGGTGGAATTTTGGTGGGTGCTATGTCGCATTAGCAAGACCCCCAAAGCACCAATACAGTGGAACCCCCCCACAAGTGACCCCATTTTGCAAACTACACCCCTCAGGGAATTCATCTAGGGGTATAGTGTACATTTCAAACCCCCAGGGGTTTCACCAATTTTGATACAAGTGGGCAGTGAAAATGAAAAATTACATTTTTTTACACAAAAATGCAGTTCTGGCTCAAAATTTTTCATTTTCAGAAGGTATGAAGGAGAAAAAGCACCCCAAAATCTGTGCCCCAATTTCTCCCGAGTACGGCAATGCCTCACATGTGACCAAAAAATACCAGTTGGGTGCATGGCAGGACTCAGAAGGGAAGGAGTGATTTTTGGATTTTGCAGCACAGATTCTGGTGGAATGAATGGTGGGTGCTATGTTGCACCAATACAGTGGAACCCCCCACAAGTGACCCCATTTTGCAAACTACACCCTCAGGGAATTCATCTAGGGGTATAGTGTACATTTCAAACCCCCAGGGGTTTCACCAATTTTGATACAAGTGGGCAGTGAAAATGAAAAATTACATTTTTTACAGAAAAATGCAGTTCTGGCTCAAAATTTTTCATTTTCAGAAGGTATGAAGGAGAAAAAGCACCCCAAAATCTGTGCCCCAATTTCTCCCGAGTACGGCAATGCCTCACATGTGACCAAAAAATACCAGTTGGGTGCATGGCAGGACTCAGAAGGGAAGGAGTGATTTTTGGATTTTGCAGCTCAGATTCTGGTGGAATTTTGGTGGGTGCTATGTCGCATTAGCAAGACCCCCAAAGCACCAATACAGTGGAACCCCCCCACAAGTGACCCCATTTTGCAAACTACACCCCTCAGGGAATTCATCTAGGGGTATAGTGTACATTTCAAACCCCCAGGGGTTTCACCAATTTTGATACAAGTGGGCAGTGAAAATGAAAAATTACATTTTTTTACACAAAAATGCAGTTCTGGCTCAAAATTTTTCATTTTCAGAAGGTATGAAGGAGAAAAAGCACCCCAAAATCTGTGCCCCAATTTCTCCCGAGTACGGCAATGCCTCATGTGTGACCAAAAAGTTGCAGGACTCAGAAGGGAAGGAGTGATATTTGGATTTTGCAGCACAAATTCTGGTGGAAAGATGGTGGGTGCTATGTCGCATTAGCAAGACCCCCAAAGCACCAATACAGTGGAACCCCCCCACAAGTGACCCCATTTTGCAAACTACACCCCTCAGGGAATTCATCTAGGGGTATAGTGTACATTTCAAACCCCCAGGGGTTTCACCAATTTTGATACAAGTGGGCAGTGAAAATGAAAAATTACATTTTTTTACACAAAAATGCAGTTCTGGCTCAAAATTTTTCATTTTCAGAAGGTATGAAGGAGAAAAAGCACCCCAAAATCTGTGCCCCAATTTCTCCCGAGTACGGCAATGCCTCATGTGTGACCAAAAAGTTGCAGGACTCAGAAGGGAAGGAGTGATATTTGGATTTTGCAGCACAAATTCTGGTGGAATGATGGTGGGTGCTATGTCGCATTAGCAAGACCCCCAAAGCACCAATACAGTGGAACCCCCCCACAAGTGACCCCATTTTGCAAACTACACCCCTCAGGGAATTCATCTAGGGGTATAGTGTACATTTCAAACCCCCAGGGGTTTCACCAATTTTGATACAAGTGGGCAGTGAAAATGAAAAATTACATTTTTTACAGAAAAATGCAGTTCTGGCTCAAAATTTTTCATTTTCAGAAGGTATGAAGGAGAAAAAGCACCCCAAAATCTGTGCCCCAATTTCTCCCGAGTACGGCAATGCCTCACATGTGACCAAAAAATACCAGTTGGGTGCATGGCAGGACTCAGAAGGGAAGGAGTGATTTTTGGTTTTTGCAGCTCAGATTCTGGTGGAATGAATGGTGGGTGCTATGTGGCATTAGCAAGACCCCCGAAGCACGGTGAAATTATGAACCTAATAATCCATAGATGTGTGGTATATTTTAAAACACTCCTTTATACATAGGCCGGGTTTGTCGGGGCAAGTGTCACACTGGAAAATAGTTTGCTTTCTTATTCCCTTTTTATAGCAAACTTTGCACCTTTTTTGTGTCCTGCCCTTTTTTCCAGTGGAGGGGATTTCATCAGGAAAATGCTGCCCTGGTACAATACGGGGGCCAGTACTAGAAGTACTGGGGCCCTCAGCCTGCTGGTTCCCAAATATTAGGCCCTTTATGACTTCCTCTTGAAAGTGCATAAATGTCCCCCTCTGGCCGGTAGAACGGAATAGCACGTAAGCGTTATACAGTGCCATCTGGATGATATACACGGCCAGCTTCTTGTACCAGATTTTTGTTTTCCGCAGGGCACTGTACGGCTTCAGTACCTGATCTGAAAGATCCACTCCGCCCATGTACCTATTGTAATCCAGGATACAATTAGGTTTTGAGGTGTGGGTACTGGTACCTCGTACAGGGACGGAGGTGGTACTGTCTCCGTGAATTGTTGTCAGTATAAGGACATCCCTCTTGTCCTTATATTTGACCAACAACATATTTTCGGTGCATATTCCCCTGCTTTCACCCCTTCTCATTACTTGGGCAATGTGCGTTTTTGGGAGGCCTCTTTGGTTCTTGCGCACAGTACCGCAAGCTGCTGTACCTCTTGAACCAAGGGCCTTAAACAGGGGGATGCTGGTGTAAAAGTTATCCACATAGAGGTGATAACCTTTATCCAGGAAGGGGTGCACTAAATCCCAGACAATTTTTCCACTAACACCTACGAGGGAGGGGGGGCATTCTGGCGGTTCAATTCTTGAATCCTTCCCTTCATATACCCTAAACCTGTGGGAGGTGCTTTCACACAACTTATACATTTTTATGCCATACCTTGCCCTCTTACTGGGAAGGTACTGGCGGAATTTAACCCTTCCTTTAAAATGTATAAGGGACTCGTCTATGCAAATGAATTTATCTGGGATGTACATGTCTTCAAATTTGGCACTGAAATGATCAATGACCGGCCTGACTTTGAATAGCCGGTCAAAGGTGGGATCATCTCTGGGTGGGCACTGTGCATTATCGTTGTAATGCAAAAATTTAAGGATCGTCTCAAATCGAGCCCGGGGCATGGCCATACGGTAAAATGGGGTGCTTTACAGAACATCTGTACTCCAATATTGCCTAATTTCTGGCTTTTTTACTATGCCCATATGAAACACCAGACCCCAAAACGTCATCATCTCTACTGCATCTACAGGGGTCCACCTAGCAAATGATGACGTGGGGTTTTGAGCAATAAACTGCTGGGCATATAAATTAGTTTGGTCCACCATTAAATTTATAAAATCATCAGAGAAAAATAATTTGAAAAAGTCAATTTCTCTGAGACCTGTGGAATCAAATTGGATTCCTGGCATGGCCAAAAACTCAGGAACCTGGGGCTCAAAATTGTCTGGTGGTGGGGTCCATACGAGATCAATTATTGGGGGGGGGTCTCAGCTGCTCTACGGGGGCGTCTTTGAGGGGGTCCCTCATCACCAGAGGAGGAAGAGGAGCTTAAGGCGAATCCTTCAAATTCCCCGCTTGCATCACTGGCTGTGTCAGAGTCAGAAGCAAGCAGGGCATATGCCTTCTCCGCTGAATACATTCTTCTGGATGACTGGGATGACATTTGGGATGACATTTGGGATGCCATTTTTATTTTTGTGTTACTGGTAGTGAAATGTTTCAACACGTGTATAGTGTAGGGGGGGGTACAAACTTTATTTCAACCCGGGGGGTATGTAGTGTGTAGTGTGTATGTAGTGTGCAGAAAAAAAAAATACTTTATACAAAAAAAAAAAATGGAGGGGTTAAAAAAAAAAAAAAATTGAAGGGGTTAAAAAAAAAAAATTGAAGGGGTTAAAAAAAAAAAAAAAAAGGTCCTGCGCCAAAAATTGAGCACAGATGTTGGTCAGTAACGTCCGTCACTGAACAGCGCTGAAAGGCAACAGGAATTTGATCAAAAAAAAAAAAAAAATAGATCAACCCTGTGCCGAAAAAGATGATCAGTGATGTACGTCACTGATCCGCGCACAGCGGCCACAGGACACCCACAAAATCACAGTGTGTGTAAAAAAAAAAATTAAAAAAAGACCCCACAGCACACACAAAAAAAAAAAAGGTGATCAGTGATGCGACACTGATTACCAGTGAGGGGCAGCAGGTGCAACTGACAGTGCAACTGGCAGGTATATATAAAAAAAAAAAAAAACCTCTGCACCCCTAAAAAGTTGCTGATCACCTCAGATATAGTGATCAGCACAAAAGGCGGGGGCAGCAGACACAAAATTTAGCACTCTCTATCACTCTCTGTCGCTATCTCTCTCTATCTCTCTATCTCTCACTATCTAACACTCTATGACACTGCAGCAGCAGCAGTGACAGGTATATATATATATATATATAAAAATACCCTGCGCCCCCAAAAAGTTGCTGATCAGTTAATTTATACTGATCAGCACAAAAGGGGGGGCAGCAGTCAGTTATATAAAAAATATATAGCACAATCTGTCACTATCTCTATCTCTCTCTCTCTATCTCTCTCTATCTATCTATAACTATCACACTGCAGCAGCACAAAATATAGCACTCTCTGTCACTAGGCCTCTCTATCTCTCTCTCTCTATCTCTCTCTATATCTCTCTATCTCTCTCTCTATCTCTCTCTATCTCTCTCTATCTCTCTCTCTATAACTATATCACACTGCAGCAGCACAAAATACAGCACTCTCTGACACTATCTGACACTATCTGACACTATCTCTCTCTATCTAACTAACGCTATTACACTGCAGCAGCACAAGTTCACAGGAAGTCACAAGTAACAGGATCCAGGAAGCATCCAGCACACTACAAGCACAGATGAAGCAGCCAAGATATTTGCAAGGATCAGGTAAGTATTTTGCAAGGTTCTGGTCAGTATATCGCGGCAGATTGGCACGGTGACCGCACTGCACGCAATTCCAGACCGGAATGGCGTCTGCAGTGCAGTCACCGTTAGTTTAAACCCCCCTCCATGGCTGTGATTGGTCCGTCGGTCCGACGGACCAATCACGGCCTTTGGGGGCGGGCGGGGTGAGGTGGGGTGACACCAGTGTCACCCTTACACCCCGCGGTGATTGGTGCTGTACTTTACAGCACCAATCACCTCCGATCGCGTGTCACCGGCGAACGTTATTCGCCGGTGACACAGAAAACGCTGTAATTGGCTGTTCACACTGAACAGCCAATCACAGCGATCGCCGACGGGGGGGCGGCATCGCAGCCCCCCCTGGGCATGCACGGACATGTCTGCTGTCAGGGACAGCAGACATGTTGAAACTGTCACCGCGTCTATAGACGCGGTGACAGTTAAATGCCATGACGTACATTTACGCCATGTGTCGGGAAGTACTTCCCGACCATGACGTAAATGTACGTCAATTGTCGGGAAGGGGTTAAGGCTTAATACATCTGCCCCCTTGTTCCATGTTTTGAAACCCTTTTTTATGCACAAATAAAAATATATTTGTGAGTATTTCATGTGTTTGATGTATATGTACAACATAAATGCAAGATACCTCAAGATACACCATTGAAATATAAAAACATACTGAAATACGTAATAATCCGTTATCCAAAATTCTTCTGGTCCCGAGCATTTTGGATAAGGGATACTCAACCTGTATATTATCTGGTGGATGGCTTCCTTGATGTTGGTCTGATCTAAATTGACACTGATCCTGATGATGATCCGTTTAGGGTCGAAACGTTGATTTCTGGATAGAACTACCTATTAAAGCCTTAAAAATTCCAAGCCTTGGTGAGTGCCCATCACTTTATTCCTTGTATCGTTTGATGGTTTTCATCTTACGGAGAACCCCCCCAGCTGCCACTATATTTGAGATTGAGTGGGGACATTTCAGATCTAATATATACATTTTCTTTACTTTTCAATTTTATAAAATTCATTTTTGATATTTTATTTTGCGACATATTGTTTTTCGCAAAGAATACAGCTTTTTGTGCCTGGTAAACGTTGCACGGTTCAAGCATTTAATGTCATTTTTCTGCTACTAAACCAGACAAAGCACGATATAGTGTAATGTTCTTGCTGATTGTTACAGTGGAGAACATGGTTTAGAGACAAATTATTGTTCTTTATGGACCCACCCCAAATATCACATCTCCCGTCTTCCGTCTCTTCTTCCCTATAATCCCGTCCTGCTTTTAAGCAAAAGGTACAATATCATAGGCGCCTGAAGAGACAAACTTTCTGTGCTATATAATTAAATCTAAAAGGATAACATTCCCCCAAAAAGCCTCCAACTGGGAGAAGACTGCAAGACAATACATCTTATTGCCACCAATCCCCCGAGCCAGCGGGCACGCATATTTTAAACATACTAGAATTCTATAATTAAAACACTGAGTCCTCCCTGTAGATACAATTGAAAAATTATCCATAATTTCTAAGTAAAATCTCAGAACATTGAATTCCTGCACAAAAGTAGGGGGGGGGAAAATAACATACCAGATTACACATTTTTGGCGAATTGTAATTGTTCCAAATTATGTTTAATTGGTAGATATGGTTTGGTTTTTACAATCAAAATGTAAATGCTCATATTTTACAAACCATATTGTGTAATTTTATAATCCCCTCATTTTCCCAATTTGATATGTACTGGAGTAAACGCTTTGGGAAGCTCTACTGGTGATCTGTGCAGCGCATTCTGCTTGTACCTCCATTTTTTTTTTTTCAATTACACGTTGGGTATCCCTTATCCAAAATGCTCGGGACCAGAAGAATTTTGGATAACGGATTATTCCATATTTTGGTATATTTTTATATTTGAATGAGGTATCTTGCATTTATGTTGTACAACAACATCAAACTCATGACATACACACAGATATATTTTATTTGTGCATGAAACAAGGTTTTAAACAATGAAACAAAGTTTGTTTACGATCTCAGCAATCACATCCTTGGACATGGACATGTTAGTGCCAGTTACATGTTATTTCCCCAGTAGTGCCAGTTACAGATGTTTCCAGTAGGTTTTTAGCAAAAAATAAAAAATACAAGTACATTTTGGAGACTGTGGTTTTCGGAATCATTTGGATAACGGATATTTGGATAAGGGAGACTCAACCGGTACTATATAGAAATGCGAGGGACAATTTCTATATTCTCTTTTTTCCGGATCTTAAGTCACGTGATCCACATCCTGGCTACATGGGTAATGTCGTTTCCGGCATGATGCGGTCATGTGACCCGCCTCTCGTGAGTTTCGCAATTAAATTAAAATCATCATTTTCTACACAGCATTTTGTTCTATTATTGTTGTATTTGGTTATCTATTTTTACTAAAGTTTGCCTCCTGTTCTGTGTTAATGTTATTTTAAGCTACTTAGTTAATTGGATGATCTATGTCAGAATGTATGGTCATGTGACTCTATTAAAAGAAATTGTATATATACACTGAACCATGCCCCACTAGCAGTATACCTATAAACGTGTCAGGAAGTGCTAGCCCACTTTACACCACTACAAACCAGGATTGCAGTCCGGACAAGCCCAACAGGATCCAGCTTTGCCCTGTGACCCCACATTCCACTTTGGGGCACCTTACACCTTCAAAACCAATACCTACCAGGTACCGCTCCTTTTGGCCATTTGGGACTTGGACTGATAATTTGTGCCAAAACTTTGGCCGCACACTTGGACGCTATATCATCATCACATTTGCCTAACCAGCCAGGAGTGGTAACTATTGTTGTATCCTCATTTACTGTTGGGCTTACTAGGAACGGACTCTCCTTATATTGCTGCTATAGTGTGGAAGTGGGGGTTTATCTGTAATTTTATTTTGTTTTTAACTTGTTCTAATTGTGTTATTACACTTATTAAATATATTGTGAAGATCATCCAATTTCAATTATTTTTATTTCAAGGTATAGCGCTGTTTTTTCTTTGTTTTTTTTTGGTACTCTTAACCTAGCACGGCGCCCATCGCGGGCATCGCATGCACTAAAGTAACGGGTGCGACGCGGCCGACGCGATGCCCGCGATTTCCCATAGGGATCAATGTTAAATTTTTCAATGGACATGATTTTTCAGTTCAATGCCTCAATGCCCGCGATTTTGCCATAGGAAACAATGTTAAATGGGCCACAGAGCCCAAATAGGCACCCTGAGCAGTGAAATGTCCCCCACAATTGTTAACGACACCCCACGATCCACGCGAACCCGAAGCGTGGCGAGCGGCGGCTGTACGCGTCCTACGACCTTTTCATACCCCCACTATCCACGTCGGCGTGGAGTTGAGAATAGAATAGTGTGGCGAGCGCAGCGAGCCACTGAGCCCGAAGCGTGGCGAGCGCAGCGTGCCCCGCGAGGGGACGCGGATACCTGTAAAGCCCGCGAAGGGCCGCGTTTACCTGTGAAGGTATCCGCGTCCCCTCGCCACGCTTCGGGCTTGGTGGCTCGCTGCGCTCGCCACACTATTCTATTCTCAACTCCACGCCGACGTGGATAGTGGGGGTATGAAAAGGTCGGAGGACGCGTACCGCTGCGCTCGCCACGCTTCGGGTTCGCGTGGATCGTGGGGTGGCGTTAACAATTGTGGGGGACATTTCACTGCTCAGGGTGCCTATTTGGGCTCTGTGGCCCATTTAACATTGTTTCCTATGGCAAAATCGCGGCCATTGAGGCATTGAACTGAAAAATCGCGTCCATTGAAAAATTTAACATTGATCCCTATGGGAAATCGCGTCGGTCGCGTCGCACCCGTTACTGTAGTGCATGCGATGCCCGCGATTTTTTACACCCGATGACCGCGATGGACATCGTGGGCGCCGTGCTAGGTAAAGAGTACCGTTTTTTTACTCTCTTTGGTGTGTTCTCCTTTTCGCTGCAGATACTCTCAGTCTATCTCAATGGGATACGTCATGGACTTGATGAGGGCCTTTACAACCACTCATCCAGATCCACCTCTCCTAAGACTCACACCTTTTACCATTCTAGGGAACCCCTAAAGGTAGGGATCCATCTTGTTCCTTCCACTGAACTCTGCACGCTGCTGCTCTCCCACTGCCGCCTCTCTCTCCATGAAGCTGGTGGCTCCCATCTCACACTGCAAAGATGGAATCTCTCGCTCTCCATAACAACACCCACACGCTGCTCTCCTCTCCATAATGTAGAGGACCGTAGAACTCACTTTCGTCAGTCCATGGTCCCAGGATGGGCTTTCTCTCTGGACACTTATCCTATGCCAGTGCCTTCCATAAGTTCAGCTCACACTGACCAGCTGCCCATCCTTTGTCCTTAGACCCCCTCACTTCCTGTACTACCCCCTACATGTAGAAGAATCTGGTTTAGACCATAAACTCCCTCTCAGTGATAAGGCTGAATGGTTCTTAACACTTTTCAGTATCTGTTACTTCTATTTCCAGCGTCTGTTGTCTCCTACCATTCCAGTAGGCCACATAAGCTGTAAAAGAAGAGAAAACCACAAAACCTACTGTGAAACATGGAGGAGGCTTGGCTCTATATAGTCGATGCCTTTTCGCATCTGGCATGGGTTGCGTTCACAGTTTGCGAAGGATGTGGGCCAAACTACCTGTTGACAAGTACAGTAGTGGCATTGAGAGCTAGAGAAAATGCTTGATTGTAGTGATTGCCTCTAGAGAGTGTGCAGCAAAATATTTGGATAAGGGTTCCATTATTGTTGCCAATGCCATATTCATTTGTTTTATTGTTTAAAATATTCTAATCAAGATTAGATCTAAAATCTAGTGCAGCCTTATTTCCGCTAACTATGGATACAACAATGTTGGATACCACTTTTTTGTCAGTTTTAATTTATTTATTATTATTTATTAACAGTTTCTTATATAGCGCATACAAATTACGCAGCGCTTTACAGAGCATAGTTATGAGCAAACACAAAACAAATTACATTACAAGACAGTTTAGGACAAGTACATGGTTAATACGGATAGTTGCATCAGGGGACAGGACACTGAAGCAATTATCAGGGTGGCAGTGGTTTATATATTCTAAGAAAGGCACATGAGGAGAGAGGGCTCACTCAGGATAAAGAATAAATTAGCAATAGTTGGTAGATCAGTCACCGTTTTGAAGTTTTATACGTCTCCATCAGGACATAAACACATACAGAAACCAATACAAAATGTACACATACTATACAATCTCTATCCCTGTCGCTCATCTGCTGGTAATACCAGCACATAACCTACTCCCCTCCGGAAAGCGATTCAGGGCCATCCCTGCAAAGACAAATAGAACTTTGAAAGGAGTCTTCACGCAAGCGGTAACACCGCTGAACTGCTGCTGACCACCCCCCGACTGAAATGTGTCCTACAGTAATTGAAGCGCCCCCCCCCTCCAACCCATTGGCTGCTGTAATAGTGTTCCGAAGTCAAATTCCGAGTGTACATTGTATAACTGGTCAATAAAGATGATTGTGATTCTGATGAGCGGTGGAGCCAGCAATGATGCAGGAGCAAACATCAGCGCTCACCGCCCATCGCTCCCCCGTACATACTGGATGGCTTTTGAGCTGAAAGCATTCAGCTCAAAGTCACCCAGTGTGTATAGGACTTATCAGTCATATCCTGCATGCATCTCTCAAGGCTGTACTGAGGGCTAATTAGGAGAACCTGTATATACATGTACTGAACACCAAAAATAGGAGAACCTGTATATACATGTACTGAACACCAAAAATACAGGTATTACATTCAAGCCAGCTGCATTTGGGGGGGGGCAGCGTCCTGTCCTGCGGCGCTGTCCGGTGCCGGGGGGTACCTGTCCTGCGGTGCTGTCCGGTGCCGGGGGAGGGGGGTACCTGTCCTGCGGCGCTGTCCGGTGCCGGGGGAGGGGGGTACCTGTCCTGCCGCGCTGTCCGGTGCCGGGGGAGGGGGGTACCTGTCCTGTGGCGCTGTGTATTTAAAGCTGGCGGCGGAGGCAGCGGGGGTCCCTGCAGTCCATTAGAAATAACGAGCGCTATCCGCAGGGCTATGCGGAAGCGCTTCTGTTGTGAAAACACTGGCAGCACGCTGATTGGCTGAGATCAGCGTGCGCCGTGCTGCCAGTGTTTTCACAACAGAAGCGCTTCCGCATAGCCCGGCGGATAGCGCTCGTTATTTCTAATGGACTGCAGGGACCCCCGCTGCCTCCGCCGCCTCCGCCGCCAGCTTTAAATACACAGCGCCGCAGGACAGGTACCCGGCCGGCACAGGGGGGGGGGGGGGGGCAAAATGCCGCCCTCCAGTGGCCGGCGCCCTAGGCAAATGCCTAGATTTGCCTAGTGGTGGCGCCGGCCCTGTCTATCCCCACCATGTGTTATATATACAGGGCAGTATGGATGGTGTAATGGTTAGCATTACTGCCTCACAGCGCTGAGGTCATGGGTTCTATCCCCACCATGTGTTATATATACGGGGCAGTACGGATGGTGTAATGGTTACATTACTGCCTCACAGCGCTGTCATGGGTTCTATCCCCACCATGTGTTATATATACAGGCAGTACGGACGGTGTAATGGTTAGCATTACTGCCTCACAGCGCTGAGGTCATGGGTTCTATCCCCACCATGTGTTATATATATATATATGGGCAGTACGGATGGTGTAGTGGTCAGCATTACTGCCTCACAGCGCTGAGGTCATGGGTTCTATCCCCACCATGTGTTATATATACAGGGCAGTATGGATGGTGTAATGGTTACATTACTGCCTCACAGCGCTGAGGTCATGGGTTCTATCCCTACCATGTGTTATATATTTGGGGCAGCACGGATGGTGAAATGGTTAGCATTACTGCCTCACAGTACTGAGGTCATGGGTTCTATCCCCACCATGTGTTATATATACGGGCAGTACGGATGGTGTAATGGTTAGCATTACTGCCTCACAGCACTGAGGTCATGGGTTCTATCCCCACCATGTGTTATATATTTGGGGCAGCACGGACGGTGTAGTGGTCAGCATTACTACGTCACAGCGCTGAGGTCATGGGTTCTATCCCCACCATGTGTTATATATACGGGGCAGTACGGATGGTGTAATGGTTAGCATTACTGCCTCACAGCACTGAGGTCATGGGTTCTATTCCCACCATGTGTTATATATTTGGGGCAGCACGGACGGTGTAGTGGTCAGCATTACTACGTCACAGCGCTGAGGTCATGGGTTCTATCCCCACCATGTGTTATATATACAGGGCAGTACGGATGGTGTAATGGTTAGCATTACTGCCTCACAGCGCTGAGGTCATGGGTTCTATCCCCACCATGTGTTATATATATGGGGCAGTACGGACGGTGTAATGGTTACATTACTGCCTCACAGTACTGAGGTCATGGGTTCTATCCCCTATAATTCTATATTTGGGGCAGCACGGACGGTGTAGTGGTCAGCATTACTACGTCACAGCGCTGAGGTCATGGGTTCTATCCCCACCATGTGTTATATATACGGGGCAGTACGGGTGGTGTAATGGTTACATTACTGCCTCACAGCACTGAGGTCATGGGTTCTATCCCCACCATGTGTTATATATACGGGGCAGTACGGACGGTGTAATGGTTAGCATTACTGCCTCATAGTGCTGAGGTCATGGATTCTATTCCCACCATGTGTTATATATACGGGGCAGTACGGATGGTGTAATGGTTAGCATTACTGCCTCACAGCGCTGAGGTCATGGGTTCTATCCCCACCATGTGTTATATATACGGGGCAGTACGGACGGTGTAATGGTTAGCATTACTGCCTCACAGCACTGATGTCATGTGTTCTATCCCCACCATGTGTTATATATACGGGGCAGTACGGATGGTGTAATGGTTACATTACTGCCTCACAGCGCTCACAGTTCTATCCCCACCATGTGTTATACTGTATATACAGGCAGTACGGACGGTGTAATGGTTAGCATTACTGCCTCACAGCGCTGAGGTCATGGGTTCTATCCCCACCATGTGTTATATATATATATGGGCAGTACGGATGGTGTAGTGGTCAGCATTACTACGTCACAGCGCTGAGGTCATGGGTTCTATCCCCACCATGTGTTATATATACAGGGCAGTATGGATGGTGTAATGGTTACATTACTGCCTCACAGCGCTGAGGTCATGGGTTTGATTCCCACCATGGCCCTAACTGTGCAGAGTTTGTATATTCTCCCCGTACTTGTGTGGGTTTCCTCCGGGTACTCCGGTTTCCTCCCACAATCCAAAAATATACTGGTAGGCTAATTGGCTCCCAACAAAGTGAACCCTAGAATGTCTGCGTGTGTGTGTACATGTGGTAGGGAATATCAAGCTCCACTGGGGCAGAGACTGACGTGAGTGTTCAAATATTCTCTGTAAAGTGCTGCGGAATATATCATTTGAAGGTTTAAAAATTCATAGGCGTTACCTACCCATTTGAAGTCCGAGCGATAACTCCGCATAAGGATGAGACAACTTAATTAACTTGGAATTTCATATTATACCAGTCCTAAGGTGAATATCAAAAGGATTTTCTAATGATACTGTAAACAACTGTATTCAAGGTGTAATTGGTATTCAAAATCTACATACGAATTATAGGCTGATTCAAAGGTAAAGCTGTAATTGTAACAACATCTTTTACAAATAAAAGGTAGACCAGAATATGCTTCTAAAAACGGTTCACCAGAACTATTGATAATAAATTGACATGGCTACAATAAAGAGAAAAATCTAAATGCTCAAAAAATAGGAGTAAGGATTTAGATTTAGAGTGGGTCTCCAGTGACCTCCCCAGGCAGCGTCAGGATACATAAATGAACAAGTGCAAACATTATACAGCCCACACCACATGAAATCAGACTGGAAGAACCCTTCCAGGTCAGCACCTGAGGGAAATCACAGCCAGTGTAGTGACACCTGTGCAAACAGGTCATTTCTCAACACAGTACACAAACTTATTTCCATTGAGCCAAAGCACAATTCCAAGTATAAAATAGCGAAACAACAAACACTAATGCATTAGGAATGTCACTTCATAAACTGTACAATCCATGGAAAGGGACGCGGTCGTATTGTCGACACCACTTAGGTCGACAGGTGTCTAGGTTGACATAGGACAAGAAAAAGGAGAAGTTGTAATCACACAGGAAAATAAGTGGCCCCTCATATACTATTAAATGGTATTGATTGGTATTTGCAGTGAGGGTGGTGCTACCACTGGACATTGGTTTATAGCAATAGAACCAGTTCGGAGTGTGATATATTTCTAGACCGCCGCTTAGCTAATTATCAGATATATTCTGATTTATTCACTAGACAGCCCATATATCACTATTATAGTGAACATTACTGCATATAAGGGGTGTGGGGTCCCACGTCGTAAGGATATTTATATCCTTTTTAACACCTGTGTATGTTTTCAGGTTTCTTTTTTGTGTCTTTCATTTCGCTACATTTTTAACCATGTATTAATAAAGGTTACATTTTAACAAAATTAAAACTCCTAGGTGCACCACAAAGTGACATTTCTTCCTGTCCAAAAGTTCTATCGACATAGGACGAGGTCGACATGTGTTAAGGTCGACATAGCGTTAGGTCGACAGGTCGGAAGGTCAACATGTTTTTATTGTTTTTTGAGCCGATGTGCCGACAGGCGGTAAGCTTGTTTGGAGAATTGGACCGGGGGCGATGAAAGGTCTGTATACACAATTATCCGATGTTCCTCAGGAAGACGGAATATGTAAAATAAGGCTGTATTTTGTGGCCTACCATCCACTAGAGCGTGGCGGGAGAATAAAATAGTGTGCCCAGCGCAGCGATGCACCGTCCCCGAAGCATTGCGAGTGAAGCGAGGGGCTGCGGTTGACTTCCAACTGTGTCCATGTCGACTGTGTCCACATTCAAGTAAAAAAACAGTAAAAAAAAACATGTCGACCTTCCGACCTTAACCCTTGTCCTATGTCGACCTAGACACCTGTTGACCTTCAACTAATGACTGTCGACCTAAGTGTGGTCAATAAAACGATCCACACCCCATGGAAATGGGTTCCGTGAAGCTTCTAATTAAATAAAGCAGATACTGGATCTCCAGTGACCTCTGGTGGCGACCATAAAAACCGCAGCCTTCTCTTCAAATCCATCTGCAGCAAAATATATTTATATGCATACTGTATTATACATGAGGAATACAGAGCAGAAATATTTTTACAAGGCAAATATAGAAAAATATAAAAAAAACTAAGACCCAAGGTCTCATTAAGGCCGATGGGTGATAGAGTTTTCAGAAAAAAAATCCATTTAGATTCCAATTGAAATAGCTTTTTTTGCCCTATGACCTTCCCTCATGTTCGCAGTTATTGATAATAACCGTTACATACCAGTTACAAGTCCAACCTTGCTATGAAGCATTCCTTCGATACAACTCCAGAGGATACAACGAAATTGTTCAGAAATAGAAGTCTTCAAAAAACAGGCAGAAGAACTGAAATGTTGTTTTATCGAGAAAGGATATCAGGAGGGGAAATCACAAACAAGATAGAAGAATTTAAAACCAAGGGAATATTACCAATGTTTAGAGTACAAAAAGAAAAAAATCAGAAACAGGTAAACCCAAATTGGCATTTATCATGAAGTACAATAATCGACATAAAGAACTAGAGAAGATTATTAAAAAAACACTGGCTTATTCTGACCCAGATCCGTTATTAAAAGATCATATTGGAGATGGACCAAAATTTGTATACAGACAAGCAGATAACCTCAGATCAAAAACTTGTGAAAAGTGCCATACCCGAACAAAGACAAAGGGCTTCCACAGGTGTGGTGTGTGCCCTATGTGTAGGGTACATAAAAAAGCCCCCAGCAAGGTAGGAGACCAGTGGTAGCCAACTCCAGTCCTCGAGAGCTACCAACAGTTCACATTTTCCAGGCAACCCAGCTGCTGCAAAGGTGCCCTCATTACTGACTGACACATTGTAAAAGATCCACAGGTGGAGCTAATTACTTCACTTGTGATTCTGTGAGGAGATCTTGAAAACATGCACTGTTGGTAGCTCTCGAGGACTGGAGTTGGCTACCCCAGTAGTAGACTATAAAGCTACTGCCGGGAGGCAGCGGGGACCGGCGGACAGTGACTAGGAACGTCGGAGAGCTCTGTCGGAAGTGGACGCGCAAGCGTCTAGTGCGCACGTCCCCCTCTGTCGGCTGGTGGGGTCTGGCGGATGGCGATCCAACCGCCAGATAAACGAGAGGAGATCCCTCTTTAGGCATATAGTGTATATACAAATGTAAGCATACAAGTAAGCACCTGAATTATCAGTGAGAAAATACAGAAGGTGTGGGTAGAAGTGGCATCCACTGATTACCTCAAAAGAAACCTTGAAGTGTGGGATACATTTCTGTTGCATGTAAGCATACATGTACGAATATATTAATACCTCTCTGCACGTGGTGATCCCTTTAAAGATCAGAATAGAAGAGCACGCTGAAATAGATTTCTTGTGAAGGGACCCCATTTTTTTACATCCCAGGCAGTGCCAGATTAAGCCTTTGGGGGGCCCCTTGCACTTGTCATTACAAAAGGCAGTATAAACTTGGTCAATGGGTAACTGCAGGGGGGAGATATATACATATACACACATACATACACACACACATACATACCACATGAAAAGCCTGTTTGTCCCTCTGCACCTTACTCTGTAGGACTGTAGGAGACCTCACAGTCCCAGTGCTGCCTCTGATTAAAAACCCATGGAGGACAGCAGCAGCATCCTAGTCATGGGAGACTAGGATGCTGCTGCTGTCCTCCATGGGCCTGAGAAGCATGTAATGAGCTCCACCAATCAGAGCTCAGCACAAAGCTTTCAGCCTCTGCCCTCTTGTGCAAAGTGTCATGGGACTTAAGTCAGCTCCCAGTAATGCACTGGACACTCGTGCAGTCAGTGTGCCTTGGCACCCCATGCTCAGCACCATTAATCATTATCACATTGGCAGATAGGTGAAGCTGCAGAACTAACACACTCCCATGCACAAATCCTTTAGGTAAAAAAAAAAAAAAAACTTTTTTTCAAAATACATGCCAACCACAGGGGGCCCAGGGCTACTGACCCCTTTTGCCCCTGCTTTAATCCAGCCCTGATCCCAGGGGGTGTGGACATTTTTGTTAAAAACTGGACTACACATTGTCTGTTATATGTTTTATTGCATGTACCTTGTGGAGCGGGAGTTCTGAAGACTCTGGTAAAAAAACTAAAGATATGTATATGAATAGAACATAAGACTATGGGTAACATTCTATGGGATGAGATAAATGCACGTTTTTTTTTATCGCACCACTTCGCACTTTTTTAAATCGCAAGATTGCCCCGTTTTTTGCATATTTAATGAGATGCGAAAAACGGGCCAAATAGTGCGAATAGGTGCGAGGTGGTGCGAAGTCTTTAGTCCTGAAAATGTGCGATTTTCATGTCTGAAAATCGCACGTTTGCAGGAAAGCGCAAATAAAAAAATAAAAAAAACGAGCGCGGGGTCCCCCGCCAGAGCCTAACCAGCCCCGGACTCATTGAGCCGGTGCTGGTGACATAAAATCAGGGTCCCCGACAAATAGGGGTCCCCTTGATTTCATGAAACCAGCACCAGGCTCAAGGTCCGGCGCTGGTTCCCAAAATACGGGGGACAAAATGACTAGGGGTCCCCCGTATTTTAAGAACCAGCACCGGACCCAACCAGCCAGCGGGGTAATGCCACAGCCGGGGACACTTATTATATAAGGTCCCGCGGCCAAAGCATTATCCCCGTGGCTGGTCAGCATGGGCAGGGGCCCTGGGGAAGTGGGGACCCCCCCAATGAAGGGGTCCCCCCCCTCCAGGACTTACCAGCCCATGCTGAAAGTCCGGGGCTGTCCCCGATGCCCCTGGGCGGTGGCGCTCTCGGACTGAAGAGGCAAAGAGATTTTCATCTTCCGCACCTTTCCTCCGGATGATTCTATTGGCCGGCTAGCGGCCAATCAGGAGCCGACTTTCTCGGCTCCTGATTGGCCGCTAGCCGGCCAATGGAATCATTCTGAGAAGAGGCGCGGAAGATGAAAATCTCTTCGCCTCTTCAGTCCGAGAGCGGGTACTACAGCAGCCGGGAGCAGCGCGTCTGCCGGAGAGGATGCCGATGTCGTCGCCGGGGACCAGGTGAGTAGGATTTCCTTCCTCAGGTACCCCTGTGGACTTCATCGGATCCTGGACCCCGGACCAGCCCCGGAACCCCAGGACCAGCCCCGGAACCAGGACCAAGGCCCCGGAACCGGACTCTTCAGCCCTGGAGCCCCGGAACCCCAGGACCAAGGCCCCGGAACCGGACTCTTCTGCCCTGGAGCCCCGACCCAGGGACCGACCTACGGGCTCAAGGTAGGTAAGTATCAGTATGTGTGTGTTATGTGTGTATTAAACTTTTATTTTTTAGAGTGTCAGTGTGTGTGTTATTTCACTATTTTTTGTACTGTAGAACTACAAGTGCCAGCGGGCCCTTTAATGCCCCGCATGCTGGGACTTGTGGTTCTCCAAGTCCCAGCATGCGGGGGAGGCTCGCTGGGATTTATAGTTTTTCTGCTTTTTTTTTACACAATACATCAGCCCGATGCCCACCGCCCAGGGGCATCGGGGACAGCCCCGGACTTTCAGCATGGGCTGGTAAGTCCTGGAGGGGGGGACCCCTTCATTGGGGGGGTCCCCACTTCCCCAGGACCCCTGCTGACCAGCCACCGGGATAATGCTTTGGCCGCGGGACCTTATATAATAAGTGTCCCCCGGCTGTGGCATTACCCCGCTGGCTGGTTGGGTCCGGTGCTGGTTCTTAAAATACGGGGGACCCCTAGTCATTTTGTCCCCCGTATTTTGGGAACCAGCGCCGGACCTTGAGCCTGGTGCTGGTTTCATGAAATCAAGGGGACCCCTATTTGTCGGGGACCCTGATTTTATGTCACCAGCACCGGCTTAATGAGCCCGGGGCTGGTTATGCTCTGGCGGGGGACCCCGCGCTCGTTTTTTTTTTATTTTAACTGTTTTTTTATTTTTTTTCACCAGAAACCTGCACAGAACATTGCGATCTGTGCAGGTTTCTGGCTAATTCGCCCATCAGAACCTGGTCTGATTTTTGGGCGAATTATAGTCACACTTTATACAAATCGCATACCATTAAATATGCGATTTGTATACTTTTCCATGTGAAAACATCTGGATGCGATGTGCTGCGAAAAGCAGCCATCGCATTTCCAGTGTGTCCAACTTGTTGGCAAAAATCGCATTTTTTTCACATTTTCGGAGCTCATTAAATATGCGAAAATGGAAAAAAATGCGATTTCGGCCGTTTTTGCGAAAAAATTTGCAAAAGTCTAATTATCTCATCCCATAGAATGTCACCCTATATTTCTGACCTAACTGTGGGGCGTTATACCTTTCATATTTACTTATATATCTTGCAGCAGTTCAGACTGAAGGCCTCTAGGCCTTAGTGCCCTGTGTGTGCCATCAAAGACAATGGAATCATTAGGCTCATTTTCCAAGACTTCTTTAATGATTTTAGTGAGGACATCTGGTATATTCTGTTGGAGGGTATCCTCAGGAATGCCCCACACCCTTAAGTTGTTTCTGTACCCCCTGTTGTCCATATCATACAGATGATCATGCAGATTTAGAATTTACTCTGCTTGGAGTGCAATAGTGTCCACCAGAGATTGTCAGAAGGTATTATTTTTCTCTTCTTTTGTTTCTAGTGTATCCATACGAGAACCCAGGTGCATCCGGTCTGACCTGAGGGATGAGAATTTACAGTGAATTGCCTCCCTTAACTTTATTTTCCAGAGAAGAAAAGCCTGCCTTGGTAAGGATGTCTGCTTTTGTTGGCAGGGACTGCAATAAGAATTTTCTGCATGTCATGTGTATCATCCATGACCACAGATGATGGGCTTCTGACATCAGCAGATGACTCTGAAGCCCCAGAGTGAGCCAGGGAAGTGGGCATGGAAGAGGCAGACATGTCCAAACCCTGTGGAATGTTGAGATACTTCTGTAGGACATAACTGAAGGCCACGTTGCCCGAGCAGACCATGGGCCTTATTCTAGTTCACTCTGACAAAATCCTTCTTAGATGGACAAAACCATGTGCACTGCAGGGGGGCAGATGTAACATGTGCAGAGATAATTAGATTTGGATGAGTTATTTTGTTTCTGTGCAGGGTAAATTCTGGCTGCTTTATTTTTACACTGCGATACAGATCTCACTTTGAAGTAAAACCCCACCCAAATCTAATTCTCTCTGCACAAGTAACATCTGCCCCACCTGCAGTGCACATGGTTTTGTCCATCTAAGAAGGATTTTGTCAGAAATAGTGAACTAGAATAAGGCCCTGTGTTCTTACCACTTGAACGTTTCCCACAAAACATGAAAAAGCTGCTCAGGGTTCGAGGGTGGACTCCCAGGTGATATTTATTTATTACCAGTTTCTTATATAGCGCACACATATTCCGCAGCGCTTTACAGAGGATATTAGAACAGTCACATCAGTCCCTGCCCCAGTGGAGCTTACAATCTATATTCCCTACCACATGTACACGCACACACAGACATTCTAGGGTTAATTTGTTGGGAGCCAATTAGCCTACCAGTATATTTTTGGATTGTGGGAGAAAAATGGAGGAAACCCACGCAAGTACGGGGAGAACATACAAACTCCACACAGTCAGAGCCATGGTGGGAATGGAACCCATGACCTCAGTGCTGTGAGGCAGTAATGTAACCATTACACCGTCCGTACTGCCCCGTATATATAACACATGGTGGGGATAGAACCCATGACCTCAGCACTGTGAGGCAGTAATGCTAACCATTACACCGTCCGTACTGCCCCGTATATATAACACATGATGGGGATAGAACCCATGACCTCAGCGCTGTGAGGCAGTAATGTAACCATTACACCATCCGTACTGCCCCGTATATATATAACACATGGCGGGAATGGAACCCATGACCTCAGTGCTGTGAGGCAGTAATACTAACCATTACACCATCCGTACTGCCCCGTATATATAACACATGGTGGGGATAGAACCCATGACCTCAGCGCTGTAAGGCAGTAATGCTAACCATTACACCGTCCGTACTGCCCTGTATATATAACACATGGCGGGAATAGAACCCATGGCCTCAGTGCTGTAAGGCAGTAATTACACCATCCGTACTGCCCCATATATATAACACATGGCGGGAATAGAACCCATGGCCTCAGCGCTGTAAGGCAGTAATGCTAACCATTACACCATCCGTACTGCCCTAATATCAGAGTGAGTACTGTATTGTAGGGAATGCAAAAGGAGGCTGAAGTGTGCAACAGAGAATGGGGAGGATGCAGACAGGACAACAATAGGCACAGAGCAAATATTTCCATTTCAGCAAATGTGTTTCATCCTGCAATGGTACGTAGTTGCAGAAGTACAGGTAAAGAGCGCTACAGTTCAATACACATTACAGCTTAAATATAAGTATTGAGGACTAGATCAATGTAATACTAGTGGATTGTGGCCAATGATGGAGATGAGTATGCGGACAAAGATGGTCACTGAGTGTTTGAGTATGGGAGAGCTGTGAGTGACATGTGAAGAGAGGAGGGCTTTAACAACAGGAGGGAAGAGGGCCCTGCTCTGATGAGGAAGGGGAGACAGACAGATTACATGAGGCGCAAGCAAGTGGGCGGTGGCTTGATAGCAGGATGTAGGCAGGCAGGGGGTCGGAGAATCAGCTTCAGGACTAGTTTATGCAGTGGAAGGGTACACTTTGATGAAAAGGTGAGTTTTCAGTGCCCGTTTGAAGCTTTGCAAGGTCGGGGAGAGTCTAATGGAGCGAGGGAGTGCGTTCCACTGAAGGGGTGCAGCACGGGCAAAGTCCTGAACTCTAGCGTGGGAAGCAGTGATCAGGGTGGAGGAGAGACGACAGTCGTCAGCTGACCGTAGAGGGCGGGAGGGTGTATGAATGGAGATGAGGTTAGAGATATATGGAGCAATGGAATTAGAGATGGCCCTGTATGTGAGTGTGAGGTGTTTGAAGAGGATTCTGTAGGGGAAAGGAAGCCAGTGCGGATTTTGTTAAAGGGGAGTGGGGGAGTAGAGCGGCGGGAGAGGAAGATAAGCCTGGCTGCAGCATTGAGGACAGATTGGAGAGGAGCCAGTTGGGATCGAGCGAGGCCGGTGAGGAGAACATTGCAGTAGTCGAGCCGTGAGATGACCAATGAGTAGATGATCAGCTTAGTTGCACTCTGTGAGAGAAAGGGCCTGATGCAGGCAATGTTGCGTAACGGGAACCGACAAGAATTGGTCAGAGCTTGGATGTGGGGTGCAAAGGAGAGGGAGGAGTCAAGAGTGCTAAAAAATGGTGTTTGGGTACATATTAAATCAGATACGTTGGGGGTCATCGGCAGCCTCTCCACAAGGAGGCCTTACATAGCTGGTAAAGGAGCAGCGGGCTCCAGCAGTAGAAAGGACAGTCACATCATGATAGCAAAGGATCTGTGAGCGATCCTGAGGCCTTGTTAATATCACAAGCGCCACTAGGTGGCATTCAAATCACAGAAGAGCAGGCTCCTTATAATAGTGAGCGATATGGGCTGTAGAAGAGGGCCACAGTGGTATATTCAGGAGATAGAAATAATCTGTATGTCCAGTCTAGGAGCAAGAATCCAAAGGGCCACATTCTCTGTGTAATATATATGCTGTATGATAATAATTGGCAGCGCCACTATCCAGGGTACCCCAGCCCTGCACTTTTACTGCATTAGTGATGTATACACTTAAGGTACCCATACACTGCCTACGATGTCTCCCAGCAGTGTACGGACACCCGACAGCCTGCGAGCCCCCGGGACCTTGTGCGTTGTGATGGATCGCATGCATCCCTGCTTCCCGCCTGCCTCGCCGACAGAAGGAACGGGTGGTTGAACGGACTGCCAGTCCGACCACCTGGTCGGGTCCGATGCACACGGGGCCGAGCATAGGACCCGACGGCATGTAAGGGAGGGACGATTTGGTCCGATTTATCGGGCCGATTGGTAGCAATCAGCTGAAATCGGACCAAATCGCCTCGGTGTATGGGGGCCTTTACATATGGTGTCCCAATGGGGGTGCCTGTGACACCTGTCACTACAGAGAGGAGAAGAGAGAGAATAAAGCCTCCCTGTATGGTCAGGAGATGTAGTAAAAGTTAAAAGCCGGAACGGTCCGGACCATACAGGGGGGGAGTAAGCTAACCTTCCACATGTCCCCGGTGAAAGCTGCCCCCCCCGATTCTGTATCCTACTGGGACAAGCAGCCCAATATCCACGTACTGTAGTTATGACCCCTCTCCCACAGGAGAGAAAGCTCGGGTGCAGCACCGCACGTGTATGTGTACAGCGCTATATATATAACACTGTCGCTTTAAAGTATAAAGACCCTTGACAGTGACGTCACAGCCCACGTGGTGCGGAAAGCTCCGCTGCTGTATACAGAGGAAGTGCTGCTGCTGAGTGTCCCGGCTTTATGGTGCTCGCTGCGTTATTGTCACTGCGGGGTAAGATCTTATTGATCTACTGCTGTCTATAGCGCAAGGTACCGCAAATAACCTGTGACTCCTGTGCACGAGTCTCTGCGGAAGACTTGTCTTGTCCAATGGTGTTATTGCTCACAGAGGCACAGACAATGCTGGAGTCTGGACCAATAGTATGGGTTGTCTATGGCTGTACCAATACTATGGGTTGTCTATGGCTGTACCAATAGTATGGTATGTCTATGGCTGTACCAATAGTATGGGTTGTCTATGGCTGTACCAATAGTATGGATTGTCTATGGCTGGACCAATAGTATGGGTTGTCTATGGCTGTACCAATAGTATGGTATGTCTTTGGCTGGACCAATAGTTTTGGTTGTCTATGGCTGTACCAATAGTATGGTATGTCTATGGCTGGACCAATAGTATGGGTTGTCTATAGCTGGACCAATAGTATGGGTTGTCTATAGCTGGACCAATAGTATGGGTTGTCTATGGCTGGACCAATAGCATGGTATGTCTATGGCTGGACCAATAGTATGGTATGTCTATGGCTGGACCAATAGTATGGGTTGTCCATGGCTGGACCAATAGTATGGCATGTCTATGGCTGGACCAATAGTATGGGTTGTCCATGGCTGGACCAATAGTATGGGTTGTCCATGGCTGGACCAATAGTATGGGTTGTCCATGGCTGGACCAATAGTATGGGTTGTCCATGGCTGGACCAATAGTATGGGTTGTCCATGGCTGGACCAATAGTATGGCATGTCTATGGCTGTACCAATAGTATGGTATGTCTATGGCTGTACCAATAGTATGGGTTATCCATGGCTGTACCAATAGTATGGGTTATCCAAGGCTGGACCAATAGTATGGGTTATCCATGGCTGGACCAATAGTATGGGTTATCCATGGCTGGACCAATAGTATGGCATGTCCATGGCTGGACCAATAGTATGGCATGTCCATGGCTGGACCAATAGTATGGCATGTCCATGGCTGGACCAATAGTATGGCATGTCCATGGCTGGACCAATAGTATGGGTTGTCTATGCCTGGACCAATAGTATGGTGTGTCTATGGCTGCACCAATAGTATGGCATGTCCATGGCTGGACCAATAGTATGGCATGTCCATGGCTGGACCAATAGTATGGCATGTCCATGGCTGGACCAATAGTATGGCATGTCCATGGCTGGACCAATAGTATGGGTTGTCTATGCCTGGACCAATAGTATGGGTTGTCTATGCCTGGACCAATAGTATGGCTGGACCAATAGTATGGGTTATCTATGGCTGGACCGATAGTATGGGTTGTCCATGGCTGGACCGATAGTATGGGTTGTCTACATGTGTCTTGTTAATCCAAACCTAAATAAACAAATAACATCATCACTGACCTGCTTATGTAGCACGCTTCATGTTCATACAACAAAGGCTGAATTGTGATACATCTTATTCTGTAATGTCATTGTCTATCGTTTATAACGCTTAGGAGAACTAGCCTGCATACTTATGCTGTGTACACACCGAGCAATATGATCGCTGGCAATATATTGCTCAGCAATCATTGCTCAGTGTCCCATTTTCATCAGCCACCAGAGATGGCCGCTGATGAAAATGTCACACTGCCGGGAGAAGAGGCAGGGGAAATTGCTGGTCAGGGAAGCATGCTCCTCCGACCAGCGACCATTAGGGGGCTGAAAATGGGAGCGCGCACCCAGCGATTTGTTGTCTGTGCACACTCCAATCGCTGGCAATATTGTCGCTCAGCCACCATATTGCCAGCGATTTTTGCCCGTGTGTACACATCTATAGAACTTTATTATGTGAGAAATGTGTTATATGCATCGTACTAAACAGGTATGGAGCTTTACAAACCAAAAAGGATATATGCACTGCTATTTTCCAGCAGGAAAGTAATGGGATCATTGAATAGACGTACATTAGGTCTCCAAGCATTATGGCATAATCAGGAACTGGATTCCTGAACTTGTGTGGCGCCAAAATGTACTTTCCATAATATAAGTTAACTTAAAATTCACTTGTGAGTGCCTTTGTTTCTAGATACAATCTCTTGCTCTCTCTCTCGACTTGGAGAGAGGTCCAACCATTCACCTTTTGTACTTTATCTCTCTTTAAACTTTGATACATGTGCCCCTTAATGTAGTGGGGGGGGGGGTTCTGTATCCTCATTTTCAACTATTTGCATGTATTGCTATTAATTGAGTGTGTTGTATATTTTTGTCATGTGTTTTTGTTTTCTATGTGTTTTTGCAGATGCCCATTAATTTGTGTTAACAATGTCTGGTTTTAGTCCTGAGCTCATCGATTACTTGGAAGGTAAAATTTCCTTTGAGGAATTCGAGAAACGACGAGAAGAAAGGCAGGCTCGTGACAAAACGGTATAGTAGTAAAAACGAGCAACAATGTCAAATCAATTTGGGGGAGATTCTCTAACAATCGCGGCCCAGCTCCGCCCCCCTTCGTCGCCCATTGCATACATAATTATCCGATATGTTGTAACATATGCGATACATATGGCAAAGGACAGCTCTTGCGTTAAGAGCTGTCCTTTGCGGTGAGAGTCGCCGGGTCCCGGTGGCTCCCCCTCCCTCCCTTACCCGGCGCTGCTGCTTCTGCGCCGGGCTCTCCTCTTACCTGCACCCGGAAGAGGATGTACAGTGCAGGGAGGAGGAGGTCACAGTTCCGGGCAGCACAGCTCTGTGCTGCGCGGACACAGGTGAGTGGGGGTTGGTGTGGGGCGGCGGTGGGTTGCGGTAGAAGCCCATAGGCTTCTATGGGGCATCGCCAGATTTTTCTGCCAATGCCCCCCGCCGCGGTAACCCAGCGGGGGATGCTTAGGGCATCCCAAAATGCGGTAAAAACCCTGACAAAGTGGTTTTTACTGCATTTTTAGTTTAGAGAATCTCCCCCACTGCCTTTTACACAGAAACAATGACTTTCAATTTAAGGTATAGGCTGAAATTTATTTCGAAAATCGTAGTTTATTTCCTCGCTAAAAGCACTACTGGGGACATCTGTAACGGGCACTACTGGGGACATCATATGTAACTGGCACTACTGGGGACATCATATGTAACTGGCACTACTGGGGACATCATATGTAACTGGCACTACTGGGGACATCATATGTAACGGGCACCACTGGGGAAATAATATGTAACGGGCACCACTTGGGAAATAATATGTAACGGGCACCACTGGGGACATCATATGTAACGGGCACCACTGGGGAAATAATATGTAACGGGCACCACTGGGGACATCATATGTAACGGGCACCACTGGGGACATCATATGTAACGGGCACCGCTGGGGACATCATATGTAACGGGCACCGCTGGGGACATCATATGTAACGGGCACCGCTGGGGACATCATATGTAACGGGCACCGCTGGGGACATCATATGTAACGGGCACCGCTGGGGACATCATATTGTAACGGGCACCGCTGGGGACATCATATGTAACGGGCACCACTGGGGACATCATATGTAACGGGCACCGCTGGGGACATCATATGTAACGGGCACCGCTGGGGACATCATATGTAACGGGCACCGCTGGGGACATCATATGTAACGGGCACCGCTGGGGACATCATATGTAACGGGCACCGCTGGGGACATCATATGTAACGGGCACCGCTGGGGACATCATATGTAACGGGCACCGCTGGGGACATCATATGTAACGGGCACCGCTGGGGACATCATATGTAACGGGCACCGCTGGGGACATCATATGTAACGGGCACCGCTGGGGACATCATATGTAACGGGCACCGCTGGGGACATCATATGTAACGGGCAATGCCGGGGACATCATATGTAACGGGCAATGCCGGGGACATCTGTAATGGGCACTACTGGGGAAATAATATGTAACTGGCACTGAAAATGTGCAAGAAAATGATTGCTTGGCATTCAAATTCAGTGCCTGAGTTAGGACACAAACTTTGTTTCCTGTTTTGAAACTTTATTCCATGCACAAATAGAACATATTTGTGTGTATTTCACAACATAAATTCATTTTGTATTCACACATCGGTCTTGTCCTCGATACCTCATTGAAATACAAAAATATTCCATAATACTGCATAATATGTTATTCAAAATGTTTCTGGTCCTGAGCATTTTGTATAAGGGATACTCAACCTGTATGTGGTTTGTATACTAAAAATACATAGCGTCCGTGAAAAGCCGTGGGCCTACTGTATGTATTTTCACTGCACTTCTAGCTTTTAGGTGCCTCTATCAGGGATTTGGTTTCTCCTGGCTGCTGGGATATCAAGCGGCCAAGCTGGAGTCTAGTGCCGGACAGAGCGCAGGGAAGCTTAAAGTATACATCAGATGACGCTATCCTGAGAGAGCCAATCAGAACACAGAGGGGATGCACTTGCGATACTAAAGTATGGTGTCGCGTTTCAGCAATAGAACAGGGATGACACCAAAGAATTCAGGAACTTCTTTAAGTAAACCCACTCTGTGACTAACCCAAAGCAGAAAAAGCTCTGTTGACCAGAAAACATGGTGCTGGTCGACCTGGTGTTTCACTATTTTCAGCCGACATGTGCCGTCAGGCGGTATTTCATGCCCTACCATCCACTAGGAGGTGGTGGGAGAAAACAAATAGTGTGCCGAGCGTAGCGAGCCATGCAAGTGAACACGGTGCACTTTTTTAGTGTCCATGTTGACTGTGTCGACATTCAAGACAAGTGAAAACCCCATGTCAACCTTTTGACTCCTATACAAACATGATGCCAAGTCCTACTGGTAATCGATAGCAACGTTTTTGAGAACTGTCCTTTGTATTAAATCTCAAACTGCAGTTTGGTCAAGCCAACAGATCCTCATTGATGCATGGTCCGTGCAAGCCATGGGGTATTAGCTACTACTGTGCACTTAAATCAGTGTCACGTTTTAAATGTATTCAGTCATTTCAAGCTTTTTTACCTTGAGTAAAAATGCAAAAGAGCAAGTTTATTATTGAACTCTGTGCTTTTAGTACTAGATTGCATTGTATCTACTACAAAAAGAATACACTGTGCTACAGCAGCCTGCTTTTTGTACTGGATACGATGCAATCTAGTACTAAAAGCACGGACTACACAGACGATGGGCTGTGTGCGGGAGTGTGCATCGCACCCGAAAAATGCACCGTGTGTGGGCACCTTTTACTCCAGAATTTAGAAATATCACCCGAGCTTGTGATCATTTTAGGAAGTCTGCTTTAAATTGACTAACGCACTATTTTATTGTATTTAGGAAGTGTCCAATATAATACCTACAGACCCTGCAGCTGGTGACTCTACCGACCCTAATGCTCCGTCCACTTCAGCATGTGCCGAGTACAATGAGGACAGAGGTATTCTTCTCCAGCATGTTTTCAGATTCCCTCCCTCTCAAGAACTGCCATACTGTATATCAGTTCATAACTAGCGCTGGTTTAGGTATAGACAGGAAAGGTCAACATACATTGAGTCGAACAGTGAAAGTCGACGGCGGGGGGTGCGGCGGGGACCCGGGGCAAGCTCCGTTGCCACGGGGCGCGCGAGCGCCCCTGGCGGGATACTACCGCCAGCCCCTGCAAGAATAAGGCTGGCTTCATCTTTGTAGTGACTTTGTCGGGGATGTAGTCAATTTACCGACAGTCAAAATGCTGACATTTATAATGCTGACATGGTCAAAATGCTGAAAGTAAACATGTTAACATATCAAAAAATCGACGTGAGGTTTTTCAGAATTTTTTTTTTTAAACAAACTTGTTCTTACTTCACGATCCAAGTCGGCATAGAGTTATATTATAATAGTAGAGTGCCGAGCGCAGCAACGCACCGTGCCCTGCGAGGGAACGCTCTACAGTTATATGGTGTCTATGTTGACATAGACAACAACAAAAAATGTCGCCATTTTGAACCTGTCGCCATTTTGCCCATGTCGGCATAATGAACGTCGCCATTTTGAACATGTTGGTATTTTGACTGTCGGCCAATGCTTGTCGTGAAATCATACTGAACCCCTTTGTGATGTCTATTTCAGAATTGCCTTCAAAAGTGTTCCAGTATTTGTGTGTACAATGGGGTTTTGTTGGAACTACTTAGTGGTTGCTTTTGACTCATGGTTGACCAAGATGAATGCTGTTTGGAACCGTTGAGATTTGCTCTTAGTTCAGTATTAATGTGATTCAATTAACTTACGTCAAACAAGTTACGCAAGATGGATCTGTTCTCGTATTATTGTCTCTTAAAACATAATTTGCTCCTGAAGCACGTTGTTTTTTTTTTTCTTTGTATGAATTTATTCAGAGGAAACGGCTGATGGTGTCAGCAAGTCCGTTCAAAAGGCATTTGCATCAATGCTTGGAGAGGATGATGGGGAGGATGAAGAAGAGGAGGAGGATGGAGATGACACCGGTCAGCAACCTTCTGCCGGAGATGTCTTTGCCTTGGAAATGGAAATTAATAGAGAAAACAAAAAGATGATGAAGGTATTTTAAAGATCAGGCCAGTAACACAAACACAAAGCTGCAAAACACAAGACAGGCTTATGGCAGAAAATTAAATGCATTAGTTAATTCTCAGTTGGGCCCTTACGTTTAAACCTCAGCAAAATATTTTGTCTTGCGGCAAAAGGGGAGCGACACTTGACCATGGGATTGTCGGTTGGGCTGGGGTTTGGCACTTAAACTACTGTAGCTTTAATTTTGAGCGCCTTCCCCCACCTTGCGTCACAGTAATGAGGCTGCGTTGCCAAAAACGACTCCAGTCTCTATACAGACTGCCTGGACCTGGGCACAAACAAAGATGGGGGTTTTCGCTAAAAAAATATTTGTGACAACGTTCTAAATGTAAACAGACACAATTTAATGCAATATAGTATAATATAATTATTTTTTTTATAAAACGATGCAACGAATTGTTAAATGTAGGTGACTGCGTAACTGAATATGAAGTGTTCTAGGCTCAGTGACTTATATACCATTAAATATACATTTTCCAGAAATACCGCACACTCCGGACTTAATTTCAAATCAACAGACAGGAGCCATAATATCAGCGATGTTTCAGGACTTTATTGTCCCGTCCTCAGGCTGAACATACATCTTTCCTCAAGAAATAAAAAACATTCCCCACAGAATTACTAACTTACTAACTCTCTATTTTTAGGTTGGACATAATAGATGCAGAATCCCCCTTTCTTATCTATCGTAATTAATCAACTCCTCACGTGTACAGTAGCTAAAAGAAAGAAAAGAATCACTAGTGCAACATTATAATACAAGTACATATAATATAATTCCATACATATGCACTTGCATAAATAGTAGGGATGACCATTGAGGATTCAAAATCATTGATGGTTCATGGCCGATGACGAATACTTTTTCCTTCGATGGGGGAGAACCATCTGGTTTCCCTTAATCGATTGTTTTTTTTTAAGTGCCGGGACACAGAGCATAGCTCCGCCCCCACCAAGCCCCACCCCCATGTTTTAATAGGCCTACAGGCCACTCAATCAAACACAATGGAAGACCTTCGATATGTAAAAATATCGATGGTCATCCATTGCATAGTTTAGCACTATCGGTGGCCAGTTGCAGAATTGCCATCGATGGCAACTAACGATGGCCATCTCTACTAAATAGCATATCCTATACAAACCACATTGGGGTCTTCCCCTTCCCCTGTGTCTTCTGCCTACTAGATGTATACATGGTAAAAGCACATATAATAAGTTTGCAAAGTCCCGGTCTCTGGAAAGTTATGGTGGTCAGGTTTCTTCAGATACAGTTTGAGAGACCACCGCTCTAGAATTCCTCAAAGAAAATAATACAGCCCTAATTCTCATTTCTGTTTGGCTTATTTTGTATCTTGTGTGGTTTTGGTTTTTAAAATTGACATGTAAAGCAAGGAGTTCTATTGGTAGGAAAGTGATATCTACAAAACGTTAATGTTTTTTTTTCCTTTAATCATAAAGTTATTTTAAATGACAATTTTCTGCAATTGTAGACTTGTTCGTTTATATTTTTCTTTCTCGGTTAGGCAAAAAGACCTCGAAGTAAGCTTCCTAGGGCCCTGCGAGGGCTCATGGGCGAGGCCAACATTCGCTTTGCCCGAGGAGAGGGAGAGGAAGCCATAGTAATGTGTATGGAAATCATCAGACAAGGTACGCAGTCATAATTTTGATGATTTAAAGGCACGTCTTTGTTCCTAGACCCAGTACATAGGTCTGAGTACAAACCACAGATTTGTGGAATTGCTCTCTGCTCTAATTGTGCAAGTAGCTGAGGTTACACTAATTCCATATATATTACGCTGGTAAGCCCGCTCAAAGCAAATGCTTCAAAAGCTAGTGTGCTACAGTGTGATTGCCTCTGTGTTTGTGCGTGTGTGAGAGAGAAAGAGATGTAGTGTTTTGGAGACACACAAACGGACACCATATATAACATGAGCCAAATTTCCATTTTAAATGCCATACCATTGCAATCTATGTATATTACTTTACCTATCATAGCTTTCTATTTTCATTCCAACAGCTCCTCTGGCTTATGAACCTTTCTCAACACTCGCTATGATATATGAGGACCAGGGGGACATGGAGAAATCACTGCAGTTTGAACTGATTGCTGCCCATCTAAACCCCAGTGACACAGAGGAATGGGTCCGGCTGGCAGAGATGTCTTTGGAACAAGACAACATCAAGCAGGCCATATTTTGCTACGCCAAAGGTAGATGAACCCTCTAAAGCTGGCCATACACTGGAGATACTATCAGCAATCCCGTATACGAACGATTGTTCTGAATGAGTATCTGTATCTGAAAGATAATCTGCCAATGCTCAAAAACTTTCAAAAACAATTGTAATCTCTTGATTTCATCCTTCATGGATGTTCCGTTTGTCAGACCTTTAGTCTTCAGAGTTATTTAATATCACGCCAGTGTACTTTACATTGGGCAAATAAATGAATGTATGGAGTCACTTGAAGATCTTTTGCCACTGTCAGATTGCCTGAAAAATATCTTAGTGTGTGGCCATCTGTAAAAAAAAAAAGCTAATCTGAACCCCCCACAATGATTTTATTTATGATCTGGTTGACGTTTCAGAGTGGATAAAATAATATTGAATACAATGGGCTAAAAATGTAATACAATGCAATTTTTTTTTTCTTTTAGGCACAAAAAAATTGCACCAAAATTTTTGTCTGAAAGGCGCGTAGGGTGCAAAATCCAGAAATCTATCGCAATTTCTGATGATTTTTAAGTAACGGGAAAGTGTTTTTTGGGGGGGCAAAAGTAACAAAAAAAAAGTTGTGAAGTGCCCCCCACAAGGTTAACCAGCCATAGGTTCTTTGAGCCAGCCCTGGTTCCAAAAATACGGGGGACAAAAGGTGTAGGGGTTCCCGTATTTTTTGCAACCAGCATCGGGCTTCAATAGTCATCAGGGTCAAGTCAAGTCCTGCAGCCACGACCGCTCTGTGAATAGTCAGCCCTGGTCCCCCAAATAAAGGGAATTCCCTCCCAGGCCATCCTGGGTTGTTGGGTGTCACGGGTTAGGTTAGTTGTGGACCTGTACGAAGCTGACTCTGGCAACAACTAGAGTAGCTGTTACATGTGGGGGTAGGTAGGTAGGGGATAAGAGTAGATATGAGCAGTACTGGGTGAGCAAGGCACAGTGCAGGCAGTTAAGGGCAGGCAGTGCTGAAGGTAAGGAGTTCTGACTGATAAATAAATGATAGTATCTGTGGTTTGCGGTGTCACTGTGCTGGTGTAATGCAGATATACATGTTATGTCAACATACATTATTTTGGGGCCATGCAGATAGAGTAAGATGGTACAGAACCAGTATATAGGGTCCTGTGCACAGGCTCTATAGAGGCACAGAGTGCACAGGGATTATAAGGGCAGGGCACAACTGGACATATGGGGCACAGAGTATACACCACTGGGTACATATGGGCAGAGTACAGTGTGTATATAGGAGTGCAGCACAGAGAAGCAGGAAAGTACAGGAAACATAGGGGCTGAGTACAGTGGGTGCACAAAGTACATGGGGGCACAGCACATGGTATATAGGGGCATAGAATGTACAAGGGGTACAGTACAGCATATGTACATACCTGATGCTGTGGAACCCAACAGCAAAGGTAGCCTTCTTCTGCCATCCGCAAACTACTTCCTCTTCTTCCGCCATTATGAATATTACTTCCAAGTACCCCCAACTGGTCTGCACTGTACCCCCAGAGGTACTCATACCCCAGGTTGGGAACCACTGATCTAGTGTGTACGCAGTATGGGGGTCATTCTGACCTTACGGTTGCTGTGCGATTATTGAATGACCGCTCGTGCACAAGGAGCAATCGGTTCCCTCTGTGCCTACCTGTAGGATCAATGCCGCTGCTTCCTCCTCCCATGTCAGGTGGTCGCTGATGTCTGGGGGCAGCGTGGTTCGCTCCCAGTGGATTGCTGGTCAGACAAAAGCATGTGGAGACGCTGATAACGCTGCAGACGGAACCGGAAGCGACACAACATGGGTCGTCTCCGTGCCAATGGGAGATTTCTTCTTCCCCCATTACCAATATTATCTTCAAGTACCCCCGGTGGGTCTGCATCATACCCCCAGGAGTCAGAGTACACCAGGTTGGAAACTGCAGGACTAAGGGAATGAGCAAGATCTTGGAAATTACAGTTTAATGCAAAATCATGGATTTGGGTCTCAAAAACCCAAAGACTAAAATATAGTATAAATGGCACTATAATGGAAACTACTGAGGAAGAGAGGGATCTAGGGGGGTTATTCTAGTCCATTCTTTCTGACAAAATCCTTCTTAGATGGACAAAACCATGTGCACTGCGGGTGGGGCAGATGTAACTTGTGCAGAGAGAATTAGATTTGGGTGGGGTTTTTCTTCAAAGTGAGATCTATATTGCAGTGTAAAATCATGCAGTCAGTAACAAAAACAGAAACAAAATAACTCACCCAAATCTAATTCTCTCTGCACATGTTACATCTGACCCCCTGCAGTGCACATGGTTTTGTCCATCTAAGAAGGATTTTGTCAGAAAGAATGAACTAGAATAAACCCCTAGGTGTCACTATTTCATGGGACTTAAAAGCAGGTAGGCAATGTAATAAAGCAATGAAGAAGGCAAGTCAGATGCTTGGTTGCATAGGGAGAGGTATCAGCAGTAGGAAGAAAGAAGTAATAATGCCACTGTATGTTCCTAGTAATTTGGTGGGGCCCCTGTGCTATAGATAGGGCCTATCCTTATGTATCCTTAAAATGTCCCTATGGGGGAAGGGTCTTCCCGCCTTTATATCTGTCTGTGACTACCCTGTTTGTCTTATCACTGTTGAGTCTTATTGAAAAGCTCAATGGAATACGCTGCGCTATATGAAAACTGTAAATAAATAATAAGAGTGATAAACAACCAGCCAATCAGCTCCTAACTGCCATGTTACAGGCTAGGTTTAAACGACAAATATTTATTGGCTAGTTGTTTATCACTCTCCACTTTCTCACTTTTTGAAGCGTGATGCACCTGGTCCTCTGTATGGATAATATTACTTAACTGCTTGCGACCCTTAGCAATACAATTGCAGGAGAAGGTGCATACACTTCCTTCCTGTATTTGCGAGTGCTAGAACTGCGATGAGATTGGAATTCTACATGAAGCTCTCGACCATCGATCATGATGGTCATCTGTGACTGCAACCAGAGTAAGTCTGACCCTACCCAGACGTGCAGTCGCAGGGGGCATTGTAAACTGTGTATACGATGCAGTGCTTTGCCTCACCATGCCAGGTTACCCGAGCGCCTCTGCTTTTTTAAATAGGCAAAGGCTTTTGCTGAACTGGGCTGCAATCGCAGGACCCATTAGGCACACACTGTATACGCAGAACGTGTTCTGTGTGCGATGCTTGGGAAAACCGTGCTGGGAATTGCACAAACGGTCCATACCAAATTAGCCCCTCTGTACACTTCGCTGTGTAAGCATTATTTTTTATTAAGAGATTTTCTTGCACTATTTGTATTTTTAGTTGTTCGAGTACATGAGGCAAATTATCAATATTTTATCGTTATTGACTATAAATGATTTCGCATTTTCCAGCACTGAAATATAATCCTACAAATGTTCGTTATCTGTGGGAGAGGTCGAGCCTCTATGAGCAGGTGGGAGAGCATAAATTGGCAATGGATGGGTATCGCCGTATCCTTAATTTGTTGTCTCCTACGGACGGGGATCGCTTCATGCAGCTGGCAAGAGATATGGCCAAGTAAGTTATTATACAGTATCGACAGGTTTTTAGTTCTGATCTTGCGGAAGGCAATTCGCTGTTCACTGTACAGTAGGACGTGACATGGACGGTGTCATGATGTTTATTGAGCACGATGGTTGTGACCAGGTCCCGTTCTCGGCCCGTTCGACTGCATCTCGGCAGGCGGGATTCAATGTCCTGCCTGCCGAGTGCTGAAAAAGGGGGTGTGGCTGCGAGAAACGGCCGTGGATTATCAAGATCCTGCCGTGAGCCCGACAATCCACGTCCGTTCTCGGCAAAACGAGCCCGAATGCTTCTAAAGTCGGGCTTGTTTTGCCGAGATGCCTCTTCAATGCTGTCGGGAAAGACAGCTCTGTCTGGAGACCACAATGATGGTGTCCGAGATCCTTATTGACATTAAAGAGGTGGCAGTGCTAAATTGGTAAATAATATATCAATCGGAAAGATAAATGAACATACACATGTAAAACAATTAAAACCTTTTGTAATAAAACGTCATAAAACAAATCTTTATCCCAGTTTTCCATTGCCAAATAGGAGATCCCCTGGTAACAGTAATACCCCTTTTATACCGCTGCCAAAAAATAGTTTTTCCCTCGTGGACCTGGGTCAGCGGCGGTGTAAAAGGGGTTAACTAGTGTCCCTTTACACGGGACTTCTACCCAGGTCCTGGAACACGGGCAGGACCTGGGTAGAAGGCAGTGTAAATGGGTACGGGTCATCCCGTTTACAGCAATGGGGGAAGCTCAACCTCCGTTTCGCAGCATCCTGCGGTCAACTTGGAGGTTGGACGGGGGTGCACACAGCCTCCGCTGCTGTCTGCTGTACTCTGCAGGGAGGGGGTAAATGGATACTTGTGTGCGGCATCCATTCACCTTACGGATGGGGGCTGAGGGGGTTCACGGGAACTGGGAGCAGCCCAGCAGCTTACCTTGGTGCTGGGCTTGACCACAGCACAACGATCGGCGGTCCCGGTGCTTGAAGATGATGTCACACTGCGGGTCGGCACAGCAGTGTAAACGGTGCATATCCCGGATCCGACCTGGCTTGGAACCGTGTACCAAATACCGGGTCGGGTGTAAAAGTGGTATTACTCAGTCAGGGCCGGCGCTACCCACTCAGCAGCTCCTTCAGGGAGGCGCCATGCTGAAAAGGCGCTGTCTCTCTCCCTGCTCTGCTAAAGCTGCCTCAGCCCTCACTGTCACTGCCTCCTGCACGCCGCCCGCAGCGCCTGTCTGACAGCGGGCAGCAGTATGGAGAGGCTGAGCAGCTCCCTGCACCATGCACACACTGTCCTCTTCCTGCGACCTGCCCCCTCTTCCTTACAGACACTTGCGCTGAGGTATGTAGCGCTGACTGTGAATGCCTGGATGACATGTCATGTCCGGATCCGCCCCCTACCCATTGCTCCCTGCTCCTGTCAGCTGTCAATCAAATGACGAACAGGCAGCAGTGCCGCCTCCCCTTCTTTCCCTCTTCTCAGTGTGCTGTGCCAGTGCCGATGCCAGTCCTCAACACTCCGCCCCCTCTATCTCCTCTCCTCTTCTTCCATCTCCTACTTCTCTCCCCTCCTTTCCCCCTCAGTCACGAGTGCTGCACATACTTTTTGTACTGCTTTCGGATCGCATCGCACACACATTGCATGCATTCTGTGCGATGTGATCTAGCCCATAACGTCTGTGGTTCTCGCAACGTGTATGGGCACCTTTAGTGCCTGCAACATTTTGCGGACACAGCACGGAGATGGTGTATGCATACATGTACATGCACCCGAGATCCTCCATAGGATTGCATGTTGCATACACTCCCACAATCGGACGGCAGCTTGTTGCAATGGCAATGGGAAAGGGCGCAAAATGTATGGTTTGCAGGAAGGCGCCGGACACCCTAGCACCGGCCCTGTACTCAGTAAGCGGTCATTAACACTGAGCTAGTAAACAATGAGATAAACATTCATAAGCTGCAAAGAGACTACAGTGTAGCAGACTAACATAGCTGGTTTCCAAATTGTAGTGTGGTATACTTCAAAATGTTTTGAGCTATGGAATGCTTCACAATTTGCTTATCAGTTCAGCTGGGACGTATTGAGATGCATCTTCTCTTTATGTAAAAGTTGTTTTGTAGATTTCTGTATAGCTGCAATTTAAAGGGGACTTTCTGGTGGACTATATGACTTCTAAGTGATGGCCAATGGTTGCCAGGAGCTGTGTTGTTATTTCTACAACTAGTTAAAAGCCCGTCAAAGTGACAGCTTCTGCAATGTACTAAGCTTGCGAGCAGGAATCTCCTTCCTCCTGTGTCTGTTGTTTACTTCCTCCTGTGTCGGTTGGTTACTACCTAGTTTGTTTTATCACTGTTGTTTCCAATTATAAAGTGCAACAGAATATTCTGCGCTATATATGAAACTGTAAATAAATAAATACATGTACTTTCACTTTGAACTGTGACAGTTTTTTAGCCCACAAACTCTGCACCCCACCCCCAGTCCCCATCTGCTCCTACCTCCAAAAATAGTTTTTACTTCTCTATTATTTACATTTTTTAGAACACAAAGGAGTGATTTGGTCTGTTGAGTGGCCTCTTGTGGTCTATGGCAGTACTCCTAGAGGTGAGGCGTAGTTAGATGGATATTAGTGAGCCCGCTCAAAGCAAATGCGTCGAAAGCTAGTAGGTGTAATTTCACTCGCTGCCAACAGATAGCAGTGTTTCAGAAGCCGCACGGACACTATGTCACACCTCACAGAGGCCTACCCAGACCCCGCACACACGCACACACGCACACACACACACACACACACCTTCCAGTTGCTGTTGGCTTTTGCTCCCCTCTACCTCCCGACTGCCAGGAGATGTTTGGGGACTGGTGAGCTTACATGGGCCAGTGCTAGTGTATAGAGAATCATTCTAGCCCATCACCCATATATACAGCATCTAGGTATAGAAAAGGCTAACGCTGCTCCTCGCTTCTATGGTGCAATGGTGGTGCACACCTACAAACTCACACACACACACACACACACACACTCTCATTCACTCACAATCAGTATGACTGAGAAGTAACTCCCAGCAGCAGGAGTATCTGAGACCCCGCAGCTCCTGTGAGATCAGCAGCCCCTTCCCCCTCCCCCATAATACGGCCCTGGTATCCATCATTTTCACAGGCTTTCAACTTATAATAGTAATAATGTTGTACTTAGTGTATATTAATATTGCAATTCCCTGAGGCGTTAACCTTGTGCATACATAAATTAAGAAACATTGAGGGTTTTTTTTTTTTTTTATATCCGTAATTTTATAGTAGGATGCTCATTGTTCATTATAATATACACCTTTTCATGTAAAGGGTTATCAAGCAACGGGATACATGGGTTAACGTTCTCTCTTTAATAACACAATGTTGTGCAAAATTTTTACAGGAGTTATTATGAAACCAACGACGTCTCCTCTGCCATCGTCATTATTGAAGAAGCGTTTTCCAAGCATAAAGATCTTGTCGCAATAGAGGATGTCAATATTGCTGCAGAACTTTACATCTCCAACAACCAGTACGACAAAGCGCTCGAGGTATTTGTACTGTAACTGTGTGTTTCCCGCAGCATTCATATTATATTATTTCAGTGTCCTTTCATTATACAGCTGCAGGGCAAGATATATAATTATACCAATCCAATGAGGAAAACGCAGTATTCAGGACATACAGATGGAGCGCCTCTCATTCAGGGCCAGCTCCCCTCTACCTGTTGTCATACACACGCACACACATATGTATGTGGAGCATTGTGACGCTGATCTAATAAAAGTTTTCGTAGTCCTCACATTTGCATATAATGTAGTCCAAGCGCTGACCCACATCGTTCAGTCTGTTTACTCTACATGCTAGGGACTTTGGGTAACCATAGAGTCCAGCTGCTACCATCTGAATTCCTATAAATTGGGCCTCGCAATTATTTGCCAGCAGTGGTAGGCTGCTGGTAGCTCAGCATAGGGAAGACTCCTCCGGACCAGTAAGATGTTATGTATTTTGGTGGCGTACTTGTGTGATACGTAACAAAATATTCTGCCGGTACTTGGTGTCATTCTTTTAAGGAGCGCTTGTTCGGTCAGTGGGTAGTTAGCAGTCTCTCCTGTGTAAATAAATGATGCTTAACTATTTGTCTGCACTAAGATAATGGAAAACGACAACGTAGAACAATATGCAGGGCATTCTAATCAGACTGATAAGTGGGTGCGCGCCGGGGCTTGTCGGGGATTTGTTTTTGCTTGCCTCAGGCTGCGGTCGGTGAAAACGGGTCGTTTATTGGGCGATCCAATCAAATCGCCTGCTAGAAAAAAACCTGACCTTGAAGGCCTGTCTCCCCACTAGTACCCCCTCTGTTTCGGCACCAGTGTGGGTTATACGGTTTCTTAGGTCGATTTTGTGCTGATGATTTGAGTCTTTGTACACAAGTGGCAGTTCAGCGACATAGTCAGCGGGCGATTTAATACAAATCCTGGTGTGTCTAGCTGCAAAGGCATTTGATGCATCTGCGAATCTGGTCCTGTTAACGGAACATGGCAACATATCTATGAGAATACAGCCCTTGCAGAATCTTTTTATTTCCATGTGTGTTATAGACGCTAGGGGATGTGTGTCTTTTGTTTGTATTTTTCCCTACAGCTAATAAATGGCCAGGAAGAACCACACAACACAATGTTATTTGGAAAATAGTTTTGATTGTTAATATGTATTTATACAGGAATGTGATGTTTCTAAAGGGGCCCATGCACTTATACGATTCGATCTCTATTCACCCGATTCTGACTGATCGGGCCGAGAATCCGGGTGAGCAGTTCCCAAACCAAAGTGCTGCACGCAAGGTTTATCGGATCCGGCAGAACTGCATGCGATACCTTGGAGCGGGGTACTGTATGGCCAGCTTTGGATCTACTCTTCATAAGAGAATGTTATTTTTTTTTTTTTTTTTTTAAGGTCATTACACAGTTCTCAGGGATTACACTTAATAGAATCGAAGACCCCAACTCTGAAGATAATCCAGGTAATCAGATGCTCTGCTGAAAACTATGGCTAATCAATGATGCAGAGCGATGTCATTAATGTGCACATTAAAGGTCTTCCTGAAATGTTTTATAAAAACAAAGACCAGTTACCCCTGGAGTTGTCAGTGTAGGTTGAAAATGTTATGGATTCCCCGGGCAGAATGGCTTTATATTTTCTCAAACATTTTAGTATGTCCAACCCCATGAACATTTTTTAAGAAATTTTGAAAAAAATGTAATTCATTTTAATTGTGTTTATATGTCAGCCAGGTATGTACATGTATATGTTAATCATTTATTTATATATAATTCAGGGTCTGGACTCGCATTCAGGAGTGTATATAGAAGAGGAATGCACCATTAAAGAAGTTCCAGGAGGGGTATTCTGAATATAGATAAACAGTCCAGCAAATAAAAGCTGAGGAGGGCACTCACCATTCAATGCAAAAATCAAAGGTAGTTTATTAAACAAAAGTACATATATTAAATGTCGACGTTTTGACCCTAAACACGGCTTTTTCAAGACATAGTGGGGCAGGGGTCTGGCAGTCGGGATAACGACAGTCATTATCCCGCTGTCGGGATCCCGACTGGCCGGACCCAGACAGCATGATGAGCGCAACAAAGCCCCTTACGGGCTCGCTGCGCTCGCCACGGGCACGGTGTCTTGCTACGTGAGCCACCTATTCTATTCTCCCTCTATGGGGGTCGTGGACCCCCACAAGGGAAAATAGCAGACGCCCGTCAGGAACCCGGCTGTCTGTGTTTTGACAGTCGGGAACCCGACTGTCGGGACCCCGTCCGGCACCCGTGGGGCAGATGTATTAAACCTTAACAAGAGATAAATGCAAGGGTGATAAAGAGTGATAAACGTCCAGCCAATCAGCTCCTTACTGACTTTTTTCAAACACAGCCTGTAACATGGCAGTTAGCAGGTGATTGGCTGGACGTTTATTTCTCTTTATCACCCTTGCATTTATCTCTTGTTAAAGCTTAATACATCTGCCCCACAGTATGGGAAGCGGCAACAGCCCAACAAGCAGGTTATCAGAGTGACCTGCTTGTTGGGCTGTTGCTGATTCCCGTATGTCTTGAAAAAGATCCGTTTAGAGTCGAAACATCGACATAGAATATGTAGTTTTGTTCATTAAACCACCATTGATTTTCACATCTAATAGTGAGTGCCCGGTACTTATGTAGTATCTGGGCGTCCGATTTTTTGATTGTATGCCTTAAGTTAAGGCATACAATCAGATGCATTGCGATATCGCATCGCATGCGACCATCGGATGCGATGACCCGATTTTTCCATAGGAATCAATGTTAAAATGGGCTGAGTCCATTTTAACATGGAATTCAATGGGAAAAAGGGGTCCTTTTCATACCCCTACTATCCAAGTGGGCATGGAGTTGGATATAAACCTGTGGCGAGCGTAGCGAGCCACCGAGCCCCGCGAGGGGACGGTATTCTGTGTCCCCTCGCCACGCTTCGGGCTCGGTGGCTCGCTACGCTCGCCACAGGTTTATATCCAACTCCATGCCCACTTGGATAGTAGGGGTATGAAAAGGACCCCTTTTTCCCATTGAATTCCATGTTAAAATGGACTCAGTCCATTTTAACATTGATTCCTATGGAAAAATCGGGGCATTGCATCGCATCCGATGGTCGCATGCGATGCGATGTGCCCGATCCGACCCGATTTCTAAATCGGACGCCCAGATACTACATAAGTACTGAGTGCCCTCCTCAGCTGTTAATCTATATTCAGATTTCCCTTCCTGGGACTTCTTTAAAGCAGTGTTAAGTGCGCCAAATTAAATTCACATGATAGGGAAATGTACTGGTTTTATGGGGGGTAGTGTTAATTTCATCAACTAAAATTCAAGTCTATAACAGTTTGACAGGTTTTTTCTGTAATTAAAATGTGACGATAACAAAAATAGTATTTTTTTTTAAATAACGAAAATGTTTTATACAGTATTAGTCCATGTTTTCCTGGCTAAGATTGACTGGACGAAAATGCTCTATCATTTTGCATCAGGACAAGCATTTTTTGAGTGATTGGTTTTTGGGATTATTTAATTTATAATACTGTATCTTATGCAGTTTTACCCATCCTCTCTGGCCCTAGATTTACTTACGCTGCGGCTGCAAAACTACTGTGTCATGAGAAACACTCAGTCAATTTTTGTAGCTAGCTGTTTAGTTAACTTTGGCATTATAACTATATATTATAATATGCATCCTTACAGCTTCATTTTATTTTGCAGTAGACAAGTACTGTATTACTACTTGCTGGTATCAGGCAGGTTGTAGATTTTTTTTAATTATTTCAATTAATGTTTTTAATGAAAAGTAAAACAGTTATGTTCTTGAATTAATATTTTCAGAAAATAAATGACCTGCTGTGACGGAAATCGCATTTGTGTTGCACTTGTTTGATACCTAGATTACGAAACACATAGTGAAAATTATACAAAGTACTCCAGGGAATGGTAGAGAAATGATCTTCAGCAAAATCCAATACAGTATCAATAAACTGCAAGGCTACGACTAAATCAATGACTAAAATTAGATGAAAATGTTCGTCAACATCCACTTACTAAAACTTGACTAAAGCTGGCCATACATCTTCACATTGATTGTCAGATCTGTCTGGTTGGAACAAAAACCTGGTAATGGATGAGAGCAAATGACAGTTGACCATTTGCTTTGAAATGCTGGAAAACTGCCAAAAGCATCTGTCACTCAGATATTACCAGGTGTTTCTTCCAACCAGCCAGGTCTGACAATCAATCTGTAGATGTATGGTCGAACCGGTAATTGTCTGCGGCGTGAAAGGGGTATAAGATGTATGTTAAAATTGTATGCCAGTCACTGTGTAAAATGTATTTTTTTTTATTTTTATTTTTTTGTTTTTTGTAGATATTGTCTCTGTAGAGAGTGTTCTGTGCCATGTACCGGATGGAGTCCCAATAGATATTACAGTGAAGATGATGCTTTGTTTGATCCATCTAAATATTCTGGAGCCTGTCAGTGTAAGTAGTAATAATAATAATCCAAGATTTTGACATGAAGTTGTTTTTGTTCTTCTACAATACTATGGGCCTGATTTATAAATTGGACTAATCTCAGTTTACGGATACACAGAAGTTTTTGCACACAGGGCTTAATTCAGTTGTGGTTGGAGTGTGAATCGCGGCTGCTTCCTTGGAATGCAGCAGGAGGCTGGGATCTGTTGCTGCGAAATACGGTACAACATTGGAACACTTACAGATGGAGCACCTCTCATTTATCCCCAGCCCTCCCCAGATCCCCTCCCCTGGTGAGAGCGGGGGGAGAGTCACTCAATCTGACGGGGACATGCAAGCATCTCACATGCACGTGCATCCCCGCCGTTTGGTACTTGTCCAAATCTGACTTTCCATTGGAAGTTTTTCAGGTGGAAACTTAGTGGCTTGGAATTGTTTCCAATGCTCTGTGGTTAGGGGGATAAGGACACCTGCTTCTGATAGATATCTTACACCTATGATAGGGCTGGTGCTTCTAATTCTACTGATGATCCAAATAAAAAATAAGACGAGGAGCTTTTGATTTGTTTTTTTCTTTGAGGTATAAAGACCTGTACATCGTGCCCGATACAAATCAAAAACAACCAGCACTGACTACATCGTCAGCTCTGTGAAAAATGGAATTTCCCAAGTGGGGAGCGCCCTGTCTTATTTTTTATTTGTACGTGTTATCTTGAATAGTTGATGAGTATTTTCTAGATAGGGCTACACCCTTTCAGTGATATTCAATGGCATCTGGCGAGCTATACGGCGAGCAGTGCCAATAGCTCACAGTCAGAGTATTCAACCCCCCGCTTACTCGCTGTTTCCAACTTGCCTGCCGCCTGTGGCGAAGTGGAAACCGAGTCGCTCGCCGCTATATGCAGCGGGCTCCCTGTATTTGCCTCACTGTTCTGGGGAATCCTCGCCGCCCTCTGACGGTAAGAATTTCCCCAGAACATAGAATAGGGCGAGGGAGCTAGATGGCGAGGATGGCTTTTCCTTGCTAAAAAAAACCCATCCTCGCCGTATAAACCCACCTCGCCAGCCGCTCGCCCTTGTATTGAATACCGCCTATTGTCTGAAGCGCGGGTTTTCCAATCTCTTTTGTTATACTACTGATGATGAAAATGATTGCTGGGGTTTGCATAAAATCAAGGGGTGGCAATCTCTTCCTTCTTGCAGATGAACTAGTATGGAATCTTGCATTGTGGTTCCCTGCAAATAAAGCTTTTTTATGTATGCCTCAAATCGGCCCGCAAACAGTGACTATTTCATATGCCATGATTATGTTAATTTATAATGTAAGTGAAGTCAAACTACATAAACCCTGGTACTGGAGAAATACTTTGCTTTGTATAAACTGTTACGTTTAAATAGTAGTTGCTACAAAGATGAGGAGAAGTCCAAGAGCAAGGTTTACTCTCAAGTCAAAAAGGTCGTATTAGTCCAAAAGTACAAGGTCGTAAGATGCAGCTTAGAACGGCATTGGCCTTCAGACCCCAATGTACAATCGTTATCAATTAACATTAAACAACAGGCGGTGATGTCACTTCCCAGGTGTCTTCTATTGGTCATTCACTCAGGTCATCTCCGGTAACTGCGAGCTGGTTGGAGGGGAGCTTGGTTCTTCGTTCCCATCCACGAGACTGGACCAGCATATCTTACGGGTTCACCCAGTTTCATACAGGGGTCTCCTGTCATTAATTTAATTTCTATCACAAATGTCTGTCAGTTATTATCTAGATCTCTGAAACTAAACAAGCTATCCTAATATAAACCATTACTTAATTTATCCAATATAATAAGAAATACAGTGATACTAAACATGACTATGCTAAGACATCCTGACACTAAATCGTAGATAGCGGCTGAACCCGTCTTCTGCCAAAAATATAAACTGGTATTTAGTCATTTAGCAATATACTGATTATACAAGCTTTACCTTCAAAAAATTAAGAGATACAAACATGCAAGTACTTATGTGGAAGGACACCTATATAAATATATAACACACGCTTCTCCTGCCATACACGAACAATGAATTCCCTTTGTTTTCAGAGACTTCATGGAGCAGCTTCCTGCCTCTGGAGCTGTCTTTTGTTCTGGCACGGAACGCGTGGAGCCTGTCTCTCACAGATGCCTCAAAGAGAGATAAAAATCCCAGTGTCTGCGCTTTTGTCTGTATAGAGTGCAATATGGCTGAGTCACCGTTCCACACAATTTTTAATAAATGATTATTTAATGATTTGTAAAAAAAATCTCGTTTATAAAACATATAAAAAAAATACAATAAATAATTTTCACACAATATAAAATATTATTGAATATTAGATGGATAAATGGACAATGCTCATATAATTTAGGTGGCCAGCTATTTCTGTTGGTTTATATGCAAGCTATAACCTAATTAATGAAAATTAAATAAAAAAGATCAAAAATATATATAGAAATAAATAATACGAAATATATATGCATAAAAATTGATATAAGATAAAAATGAATGTCCCCGGGATTTATTCAAATTCCATATGGGAATATATGAATATAGATTGTCCACCAGGTTGCCAATAAACTACTCGGTCTCCAAGTGTATTTGGTTATTTAGCAGGGATAATATTTCCACATATGTGGTACTCACGGACTCCAGTAAATATTTTGTAGCAAGGTGGAAAGAAGCAGGGAGACTGAGGGACGATTCCGTGAAGTGTTCACTGCCCCCAGTGCTGCTACCTGCTAATTTGCGGTGAATGCAAGATGAATTGCCGGGTAAGAGAACCACCTGAAAACCAGCAGTGTGATGTCATTCCGGTACTGCTGCGTCTCTCACCCGCAGCAGTGGGTGGTCTCACCTCCGGCTAGTGCGGTGTGTCCGTGGGGCGTACTGTGCTGCGTCTCTCACCCGCAGCAGTGGGTGGTCTCACCTCCGGCTAGTGCGGTGGGGCGTACTGTGCTGCGTCTCTCACCCGCAGCAGTGGGTGGTCTCACCTCCGGCTAGTGCGGTGGGGCGTACTGTGCTGCGTCTCTCACCCGCTGCAGTGGGGGGGTCTCACCTCCGGCTAGTGCGGTGTGTCCGTGGGGCGTACTGTGCTGCGTCTCTCACCCGCTGCACAGTTGATGGTAACACCAAAGCTGGAACTCGGTGTCCGTGTAGTGGCCGCCTGTGTAATCGATGTCTCTGGCGGAATTGGCAGTGAGTACAAGCGTATGGGACAACAATGGTGGACTTCACAGGAAAAAGTAACTCCTCTCCACGGGTGCCGGGATCCTCTAAATAGTTTCGCTCCAATGTGAGCTTTTTCAAAGATGCCTGCAGCTCATCTCTCACAGATACCTGCAGCCATACACAATCGCCCAAGTGGCCACCCTCATACGGCTTTAACAAAATATATATCATGAACTTTTTTTTCTTTTCTTTTTTTATAGCCCATGTTGACATCCTTAATGGAGCAGAATCCGGAAGAAATGGGGGATTTGTATTTGGATGTGGCAGAAGCTTTTCTTGACGTTGGAGAATATAACTCTGCGCTGCCACTCCTTAGTGCGCTGGTGTGCTCTGAGAAATATAATCTGGCTGTTGTTTGGCTACGACATGCAGGTAAGAGCTATTGACTGGCAGGAAGCCAGCATTTTGGGGGCGGGAGCCTGCTGTTTTGTAGGTGTATGAAAACCTCCTGCGTGACCTGGCATCTTTGATAAAGGGTTGTGACGTCCACAGTGACCACTTCCTGTCTGTCTCAGTCGCAGATTAGTGGTAGCCACAGGACATACTCACAATTACACAGACACTAATATGGACAAGGGTTTGGGTGCCTGACCATTACACCACCACGAACTGTATACTTTAATATGGAGTTGGTACCCCTTTTACCGCTTGCACTCTTCTTGGAACGTTTCCCACAAGATTTTGCCGTTTCTCTGGGAGTTTTTGGCCATTTATTCTGTAGAGAATTTCTGAGGTCAGGCACGGATGTTGGATGAGAAGGCCCGGCTCGCAGTTTCTGTTAGAGTTCATTTCTAAGGTGCTTGATGCGGTTGAGGTTAGGGCCCTGTCCGGTTCAGTCAAGTTCTTCCACACCAAAATCACCATACCATATCTTTATAGCCCTTGGTTTGTGTACTGGGAAACAGTCATGTTGGAATAGAGAAGAGCGTTCCCCAAAATTGTTGCCACAAAGTTGGAAGCATGGCATTCAAAAATCAAATTATTTCGGTATGCTGAAGCATTAATATTGCCCTTCACCGGATAAGAGGCCTAGCCCAAACCCTGAAAAACAGACCCGTACCATTATTCCTCCTCCACCAAACCTCACAGTTGGCTTAATGCAGTCAGGCAGGTAAAGATGTTCTCTCGGCATCTGCCAAACCCAGACTCGCTATTTCATACCTATTCTGATTTTGTGGTACAATAGGAAAGTTTTGTTGTAAATTCCTTGATTTAGGTAATCGTATAATTAATTAATTAATTAATTATTACTGTTCGCAGATATTTTTTTTTTTTCTGGTGCATTTAAAGTGGCAATGCTCTCCTGATCCCCGTGCTTTCTGTAATGGTTATGGTTGCTAAATAATAATACTGAATCACTGGATAGTTTCTGCTGCCACTACAATAGGTGGATGGAAAATTACTTTGATGGAGGTATTATGGGATGAATGTAAAATGGCGGCCTTTCATATTGAAAAAAGAAGTGGGGTTGATATATTGACAGTCTGCCTTTTACCTACGTCGAATCCGATATTTTAAAAACATTACTTGGTTTTTGACACGCCAAATATTGTGAAAGGTAACCTGTGTGTAACTTAAGGGGGTCTCGTCCCTCGCATTACCAGACATATGTCACAGAGTGATCAGTCTATTATGAATTTAGCCCCACCCCTTTTTCCTTTCTTTCCTCTTTTCCTTCCTTCCGTCTTTCTTTCCTTTCTTCTAAAAAACAAAAATTCCTCACGCCTTCAATCACATTACAATTGTGTACAGATTTTGACTTTGGTGTTACAGATACTGATATTGTAATTATATGGAATTTTAGTTTTGTATTTTCTGACCCTTTGAGTGGCAACATCTCTGTGAGAGATGTACAAAATATCCACTAAAAAGGCCAACGTCGCTCACATTTGTTATATAAATGAAAGAGTAGTTTTAAAAGGAATAATGTCGGGCGCGCACCTGGTGTGTATTTGTAGGTGCAGAGGGATATGTAAATGCAGAGGTGCAGAGGGATATGCACCTACAAATACACACCAAGTGAGCGCCCAACATTATTCCTTTTAAAACTACTTATTCTCTGAGATTTGACTACTCAATCGAGCTGCTCCCACAGACATAGTGATTACAGCGCCATAACCAAATCCATCTATACATATAAATGAAAGAAAAAAATATTGTGTATGAAAGAAGAACTATATTATATTTCCTATAGAAGGTGAACATTACCATAGTCATTATGGTGAATAAAAAAATGTATTTTTCAGTTTTCACACCTATTTTGACAAATTCACTTGGCACTCAAAGGGGTAAGCTGTTAAAATAAAAATAAAAAAATCACATGGAAAAAAAAAACCTGTTTTCAGGATCTGAATGTTTCCTTACAGAATGTTTAACTCATGTTACAGATTGTTTAAAGGCCCTGGGACACATGGAAAGTGCCGCAGAGAGTTACTGTAAGGTGGTGGATATGGCTCCGCTGCACTTAGATGCCAGGATCTCCCTCTCTACACTTCAGCAGCAGCTTGGCCACCCAGAAAAGGCATTGGAGGCTTTGGAACCGATGTATGATCCAGACACATTGGCGCAGGATGCCAATGCTGCCCAACAAGTAGGTAAACCAAATGATGTGGTTATGAACCAAAACAAAATATCAATACTTTAATCTATTAAATAATCTAATTCGTCCATTTATAGCAAGTGCTGTGAGGTCTGAAGGGGAGGCGCTGCCGCACCTCTGCTTTACTGGCGGCCTGACTTCCAGACAGTGGCGTAACAATAGCCCCGTGGTGGCGGGGAGATGCTTTGTAAGTATGCGCTCCAGGGGGGGCTGCAAGGCTATTGTTACGCCACTGCCGCTTGCTGGGACCTGCCGCGTCTGTGGCCGGAACTCGCAGAGGCGGCCTTCTCTAGCATCCTTAAAAATTAGGGGCAGCCATTTTGTGAGGGTTCGTCTTCATTAGCAGCATGAGCCAGGAGGGGTGCTGGGACAGCAGGCCAGATCTGTGGGTCCCTGCCACAGAAGTGGCATGCAGAAGGGTAAGGTAGGTAGGTGGGTGGGGGGGGGTTAACTTTACTGTTGGGGAGGGGGCTGACGAAATTTTCACCGGGGGAGTGCAAATCAAGTCATTACACTACTGCTTCCAGATATGATTAGCAGAAGGAGTCAAAGGTTTGTCTAAATGTGATGCACCTCAAAAAATGGACACTTATAAAATGTAACTTTTAATAGTTTGTTAAAACTGCGAAAAATACACAAAACAAACAATACAAACAAGTGAGATAGTGCAAGTTAAAATGACCCGTGTGGAGATTCCGTGTGTCCTATCGTATGCTCATTTTATTCTATGGTTATTATCCAACTTCTTAACCAGGGATTCTCAGGGTATTATATCTGATTCCTAGAGTAAAGCTGGGTACACATATATACAATCCCTGTTTTCTTGCGACCGTTCGACCGACCATAGGCGCAACAAATAACAGCCGATACGCGAGTACACACCTGTACAATTTTTTACTTGCGACGTCCGATGTACTCCCGTCCAAACAGCCACAAGTAAAAGATTGTACCAGCCGGCAGGGACTATGGACAGATATGGCAAACTGAGTCGCATACCCCATCTTTATAGCAGCCGGCAGGGTGACTATGGACAGATGCGGTATGCGACTACCAGTCAGTTTGCCATATCTTTATAGCAGTTTGCCGTATATGTCCACATGCCCATAAACATGTGGACATATACGGCAAACTGCTATAAAGATATGGCAAACTGACTGGGTAGTCGCATACCGCATCTGTTCATAGAGAGGTGAACGCTTCTTGTGCTGTAGGAGAGATCATGCAGCTATGGAACGCACATGGGTGTTCCAGCTTTGGCAGTATAGTCACAAGGACGGGCAGCATATTGATCGAACGTGCGTACACACTGCACTTTTGTTCCGATATGGGCCCGTGCTGTCGGATGAAAATTAAACCGCAAAGAACCTTCGACCGACTGAGTATGGATGGACAAGACCTTTTTATCCTGTTTATCGATCGTACAGAGGGAGTCGGGACAGCGTACACACCTATACAATTGAACGGCCGTCCGACCCAGTACGGAAGAACGGCCCAACGATTGTATAGATGTGTACCCAGGTTAAGTAGCTTTCTAAGGACAAACCGAACACCCCCCCCCCCCCGGGTTACTGTTGGCAAACCCCCCCCCCCGGTTACTGTTGGCAACAATTAGTTATATCAGTTTTAGCTTTTTCTACAAACAAATAGATAGATTGTAACCTAGCACCACACTAGTTGCTGAAAGCCTCTTGATTTTATTTATTCATTGTCCTACTGTATATATGTTTTTTTGGTACTTGTTTCCTAGCACGGCGCCACTAATTTTAATTGTATGCAATCGAGTCACAAAAATTGGGTCATTTGCATCACATGCAACCAAATCGCATGCGATCGACCCGACCGACCTGATTTTTTTACATTGGAACCAATGTTAAATGCCCCCCAGACCCCATTTTTCATTGTATGCCCCCCCCCCCCATTGTTAACGGCACGCCACGATCAACGTCAACCCGAAGCAGCGCGCCCATGAGGGGCGGCGGTACGCGTCCTCCGACCTTTTCATACCCCCACTATCCACGTCGGCGTGGAGTTGATCTTATATAGTGTGGCGAGCGTAGCGAGCAGACGCGCATTACTTCAGACGTATTACGCGTCCCCCTCGCGTGGCTCGCTGCACTCGCCACGCTTCGGGCTCGCTGCGCTCCCCACGCTTCGGGCTCGCTGCGCTCGCCACACTATAGAAAATCAACCCTCTGCTGTACGCCACTCTCCCTACACAAGGGATGAGAGTTAATCAGCACACTCAGCTATCTTCTTCCAGCGGAGTTTACAATCCATAGTCCCCATCACATATACTCACACGCGCGCTAGGGTTAGTCTTTTTTGTATGGAGCCAATTACTCAGTACACGGTATGTGTGCGTTGTAGGATACAGTGTTGATCCCTACTACACCGACCTTGCTACCCAATGTTTGCAGCCACCTTACCCATCCGCTTCCACTAGGGGAGCCAATCCTGGCTCAGTTTTCAGTCCCCAGATTAGGTATTTTGTGTAGTCTTGGTGCAGCCTATGTCGAGGTGATTATTACTGTGCTATCCTGTGCCTGTATGAAAGACAATGATCAGAAACGCTTAATAATATAATTATTTACACAACATTAGCGCATTTAAGTATTGAAATGTTATTTTTACTTCCAGGAACTTAAACTTTTACTCCATCGGTCAACCCTACTTTTCTCTCAGGGGAAGATGTACCATTATGTGGATACTTTACTCACCATGCTCGCCATGCTCCTGAAAGTAAGTGCGCGTTTCATTGTACTTATCCATAGTTTTTTTTTATACAGGTTGGGTCTCCCTTATCCGTGTATTCCAAAAACCAAAATATTTCGAAAACCTATGTTTTTCAGAATATTTCTGAGGTGTTGTTTTTTTGTGGTGGGGGTTTCTCCCCCGCTCCTGTTTTCATACTTATGGGGGGGGTTTCCCGCCCCGCCCTGCCCGCCCGCCCTCTGTTTCATACTTACCTCGTCACCTGATGTCCATGGCAGCCTTCAGGATCCTCTTCAGCGACTTCTCCAGCCCAGGGGTGCATTGCGCAAGTGCAGTGCACCCCTTGGACCGGAGATGCCGCTGAAGAGGCTCCTGAAGGATGTCGGGGGACCAATCGGGGCACCACCAGGGGACCGGGTAAGTATGGAAAAAATATTCCAAAATCGGGAAAAATCCCTTATCCAAAATATATACCAAAAGTATATTCAGCTCAAAAGAATAAATAATTAATTGTGAATTAGCGATTAATAAAACTACCACAGCATCAACAAATGAATATGCTGCTCCCAGAAATTCAATACCAACATGAAAAAACTAGACAAAAGTGAGAGCGCTCTGTATTGATCTGTAAATAATTTAATCGGAATAATAATCAATTTATAGACACTGAAAAGACACAATTATGACATTTACAATAATTGTAAATGTCATAATTGTGTCTTTTTAATGTCTTTAAATTGATTATTACATCGATTTAAATCATTTACAGGTCAATACAGTGCGCTCTCACTTTTGTCTAGCCTTATCCAAAATGCTTGTGGTCCGGAGCATTTCGGATAAGGGATACTTAAACCTGTATTGTATTTATTTACTTCTTTAAGTAGGCCTGAAAAGAATGGAACATTGACATACAATTTTTAACACCTACACAAGAGGGAGTTGCTCATACTAACAAGATCTTACACTCTAGCTGGGGGAAATTAAATTCGATCTCCGTTGAATTGTAACTGATTTGTCAGTCTGGTGTTTAAAAATATATATTTTTTTCGCAGTTCCATCAATTCACAATTCTGTGTTGAAAGGGAGGGGAGGGAAAGGTGGGTGGATGGAGGAAAGGTAGGGGAGCGAAAGGTGGGCTGAGCCCCCATAGCAAGAGGCCTTTATGTAAAGGTATGTGTCTATATAAAACATGTGCTATGAAATGCTGAGTGGTTGGGGTCATGTTTGTTTTGGCATAAAAGAAACGTATAACCAGAGGTATGTATTTATGTATTTCTGCAGATGTATAATTATTAACTAACAAGGAATATTTAATTGCCTTAATCTCAATTATTTATGAGAGATTTATTCCTGGGCACTTTAGCAGATATTACCTTACAATTATTGGGACCTAATGAGGAATTGATTTGTTTCCGAATTGTCTGTACAGTGTGTGGGTGATTTTTACGACTAAAACAGATGTGTTCGTAAAAAGGCTGAACATGGTCTCACCATAGCCTGTCGATATTGCATTTGTGTGTGTGTGTGAGGTATTAGGATTTACAAGCTAACAAAATATAAGGTGCTGATTGTGAACAGATGTCTTACCCATGCTGGTGTATATACATCCAGGCAGCGCGCTGCGGAGCTTTCCCCAGTAGAGAATTTCATTTGTTGCAGCTTGGCCAAATGCTGCAGTGCCTGTTCGTTTTACTAAGGAATGGATGTATCACTGTCGTGTGAAATTTCCAGTTTCTAGTACATATTCTAGACTATTCTTTACATTCAGCAAAATATTTCCAGGATCAGACCCTTCTCACCCAGGATGCTACAAAGACCCTCATCCACTCACTTGTTATATCCAGATTGGACTACTGTAATTTTCTACTCTCTGGTCTTCCTGTAAAACACCTCTCTCCAATCCGATCTATCCTCAATGCTGCTGCCCGGCTCATCATCCTCTCCAGACTTATTACAGTATGTCCACCTCCCCTCTCTTACGAGCCCTGCACTGGCTCCGCTTCCCCTTCAGAATACAGTTCAAGCTCCTCACACTCACTTACTAAGCCGTCACCCAATCCTCTCCCACCTACATAACTGACCTTGTCTCTCTTTACACTCCATCTCCCCTCTCTGCTCCACAAAGGCACACCGCCTCTCCTGCAAACTGGTCACTGCCTCCCATTCCCGCCTCCAGGACTTTGGCCGTTGTGTTCCTTATCTCTGGAATTCTCTACCCCTCCTTATCAGACTTGCCACCTCCCTACAAAACTTTTAAACGGGCTCTCAATACCCCACTTCTTCATTAAATCTAACCAGTTCTCATCCTATCCCTCTGTTTATGCTCACTTATATCCCTGCTGTGTCACCCCAGTCTGTCTGCCCCTCCCCCTTTAGAATGCAAGCTCTAACGAGCAGGGCCCTCTCTCCTCATGTGCTTTTCTTAGAATATATCTCTGCCACTGTTATAATTGCGTCAGTGTCCGCTGCTGCAACTGTTTTTCTATTTACCATGTACCTGTCCTAATTTCCATTTGTACTGTAAATCACAATTTTCTTGTTTTGATCATCTATGTATTGTCAGGCGCTGCGGAACCCTTGTGGCACCATATAAATCAACAATAATAATAAATAATAATAATATTCTTGAACTGTTCTAGGTGATGTGTTCACTTACCTCTTACAGTAAGCGATAGTGTCTGCGCTGGTGTGTCTCTTCACTGGTGTCACAGCGTTTTCTGTAAGCCGCAGGCAAAGCATTGTGTGTATAGCACATTAGGCATTGGTGCGTAGTATTTGGAATCCAGAAGACTCGTAAAGGGAACGTCTAGTTTCTTGCCTGTTTCATTGAAACTCCTTATTTGGTTTCATCCCAGAAAAGTCCATTCATATTCTGGGTAAAGCTGGCCATACATCTACAGATCGATTGTCAGATCTGGCTGGTTGGAACAAAATCCTGGTAACTGATGAGAGCAAATGACAGTTGACCATTTGCTTTGAAATGGTGGTAAATTGCCAAAAATGGTCATTCAGATATTACCAGGATTTTGTTCCAACCAGCCCAATCTGACAATCGATCTGTAGATGTACGGCCACCTTAAGTTCACAAGAAGGCAATCGTAAAATAAAAAAGTAGAGGGAAGAAAATAGCCCGACCGGGGGAGATGAAGAGAAGAAAAACTCAGAAAAAGAGGTGGTTTGTCCTCAAAGGGATGTGCGGATTGTTTTTCCTTTTTAAATGGTTTACGGTATCCCTTTAGTGTTACATCTTGGGGTCGTAGGTTGCATAGTGATATAATGTTGCAAGATAGTGTTTCTTTAGTGGTGGCATTCTGAAATAATTATAAATTAGAACTATGAGCTACACAACACAAATAGAATTTAAAATAGATAATGGGAGACGGTCAAAAGACCCAAGTTGAAAGACGAAATATATATACAGGTCGGATCTCCCTTATCTGTATGTTCCAAAAACCAAAATATTTCGAAAACCGTGTTTTTTTCAGAATATTTTAGGGGTAGTTTTTTTGTTTTTGTTTCCCACTGCCCTTTTTTTTCATACTTAAATCGTCCCCCGATGTCCACGACCGCTTCCGGGATCCTCTTCAGCAGCATCTCCGGTCTGAGGAGCGCATTGGGTGTGCAATGCACCCCTGGGACCAGAGATGCCACTGAAGAAGATCCTGAAGGACACCGTGGATGTCGGGGGATCTTCGGGGCACCACCAGGGGACTGGGTAAGTATGGGGGAAAAAATATATTTAAAAACCTGAAAAAATCCCTTTTCCAAAATGCTCATGGTCCCGAGCATTTTGGATAAAGGGATACTCAACCTCTATATACATTTTCTATTACCGCCAGGTAATCGTGTACTGTAGTTTATATTTTCTAGTACGTATATGTGGTTATTTACACTTGTGAAAATGATGTCCAGCAGCCTCCCTGTGTATGATTTCTCTCTATCCATCCCTTGTCTGCATTTGTATGTTCTGAATTTGGGTCTTCATTTGAAAGGATGAGGTTTGTGGTCTGGAAAGGTTACAATAATATCAACCGTACAGTCAACCATTGGTGTCATCATCTAAATGTCAGTTATGACCAGTAATCCTGTTGTGATGTTTCATCCTTGTGGTTTTTAGATTGCGATGAATCGCGCACAGGTCTGTTTGATTTCCAGTTCAAAATCTGGGGAGAGACATTTGTATCTGATTAAAGTCTCTAGGGATAAAATATCGGACAGCGATGAACAGGAGACAGCGAATTCTGATGCAAAAGGTAAGCGGCATCATTAACAAGGTGATTGTCCTATCCAACACAACCTTTATAGCTTTTTATAAATCCTGCTATTGGTGCGCTCGGCACACTATTTATTTTTCCACCGTGCCGTAGTGGACGGTCGGGCATGAAATACCGCCCGTCGGCTCAAAACACGCGAAACTCATGCCGATCTTGTGACTGTCGACCTTTTGACCTAATGCTTGTCTCGTCCTTCCAACCCTGTCAACCTTACCCATGTCAACACTTTTCATTTGTTGTCCTAAATCCTGTCGACCATCAGTTGTTGACCCGATGCATGTTGACAGTAATAGGGCCGACTTAATGAGGTATAGAATTTGATTTACCCATCTTTGGTGAAGTACAGATATCCTTATAGACTATTGGGGTCTATTGAAGTTTGGGATCCACAGCTATTGCATATAAGTTAGAAGGGTTTCCGGTCCCTGGGTCAACATTGTCTAAGTAGACGGTCACTAGGTCGACCACTGTCGGTTGATAGAGACTTGGTTGACATACCTTAATTTGACATTGACAGATGGTCGACATGAGTTTTTTCATGGTTTTGTTGTTTAAACAGACTTTGGGGCGAGCCCGAAGCATGGGGAGAGGGGCGAGCCCGGAGCATGGGGAGGGGGGCGAGCCCGGAGCATGGGGAGAGGGGCGAGCCCTGAGCATGGGGAGAGGGGCGAGCCCTGAGCATGGGGAGAGGGGCGAGCCCTGAGCATGGGGAGAGGGGCGAGCCCTGAGCATGGGGAGAGGGGCGAGCCCTGAGCATGGGGAGAGGGGCGAGCCCTGAGCATGGGGAGAGGGGCGAGCCCTGAGCATGGGGAGAGGGGCGAGCCCTGAGCATGGGGAGAGGGGCGAGCCCTGAGCATGGGGAGAGGGGCGAGCCCTGAGCATGGGGAGAGGGGCGAGCCCTGAGCATGGGGAGAGGGGCGAGCCCTGAGCATGGGGAGAGGGGCGAGCCCTGAGCATGGGGAGAGGGGCGAGCCCTGAGCATGGGGAGAGGGGCGAGCCCGGAGCATGGGGAGAGGGGCGAGCCCGGAGCATGGGGAGAGGGGCGAGCCCTGAGCATGGGGAGAGGGGCGAGCCCGGAGCATGGGGAGAGGGGCGAGCCCGGAGCATGGGGAGAGGGGCGAGCCCTGAGCATGGGGAGAGGGGCGAGCCCGGAGCATGGGGAGAGGGGCGAGCCCGGAGCATGGGGAGAGGGGCGAGCCCGGAGCATGGGGAGAGGGGCGAGCCCGGAGCATGGGGAGAGGGGCGAGCCCGGAGCATGGGGAGAGGGGCGAGCCCGGAGCATGGGGAGAGGGGCGAGCCCGGAGCATGGGGAGAGGGGCGAGCCCGGAGCATGGGGAGAGGGGCGAGCCCGGAGCATGGGGAGAGGGGCGAGCCCGGAGCATGGGGAGAGGGGCGAGCCCGGAGCATGGGGAGAGGGGCGAGCCCGGAGCATGGCGAGAGGGGCGAGCCCGGAGCATGGCGAGAGGGGCGAGCCCGGAGCATGGCGAGAGGGGCGAGCCCGAAGCATGGGGAGAGGGGCGAGCCCGGAGCATGGGGAGAGGGGCGAGCCCGGAGCATGGCGAGAGGGGCGAGCCCGGAGCATGGCGAGAGGGGCGAGCCCGGAGCATGGCGAGAGGGGCGAGCCCGAAGCATGGCCGTGTCAACCATGCCCGAAGCATGGCCGTGTCAACCATGCCCGAAGCATGGCCGTGTCAACCATGCCCAGGTCGACATTAAGCTTGTGTCGACCCTTTTTATGTGTCAACCTAGTCACTGTTGATCATGAATTGTTGGCCTAGTGACTGTCGACCCCCTATGCCATAAAAGTTAGTAGATCTCTAGACTAAGGTCAATGGTGCTCTGTTTAAAATATTTTCTAAAAAAATACAAATAAATAAAAATCCCTAGAACCATATAAAAAATGAGTATTACTGTTCTATTGATTGCAGTCATGTTTACATTGTAACACGCGTGTTTTCAGTGTAGACTGTGATACTGTACTGTGTGTGGGTTTTACTTCCGTGAACAGAGCAGAGTGGATGGTTTTTACAGTCTCCAAGTAGCAGATTCTACAGATATTTATCGAAGTACCATAATGAGACTTTTGGAAGTGCACCATTATTGTTAGATTACATCTGACAATGAGACGTTTATTATATAGTGCAGGAGGAGCATTGGCTGCTTCTGTTCTCCCACAGAGGCACATTTCCTACATACAAATGGGCTGTTAAACTGTTTTATACTGACAATAGCACTGGCTCATTCTAATGCCAAAGGGTTGTTTCTGAGATCTATATCTAGAGCCTCTTCATAAAATGAAAGCAAATCTCTCATTGATCCAAACTGCTGTTAGTGGTAAAGGACATGAATTGTTTATCTGCGCATACGTTTTTGTAAATCTTTCCCCATTTAAATCTAAGCCATCGTTACCTACATTGTGATGGCCCCCATACACTATGATTTTATTTATTACCAGCTTTACTGAGCATATTTGGTCATTCACATCAGTCACTGGAACCAGCGGAGCTTACAATCTACAGTATATTCCCTACCACAAGCGCGCAGAAGAAGCCTGGAGAGGAGACACTTCTTGGCATTTCAAAGACCAGGCCCAATCATCTTGTCATTAGATTAGGCCCCGCCCCCAGCATAGGGATACACCGGCGATTCTTGGGTCTGCGGTTAGGCTTCAGAGCTAAATGATGTGATAGCCGGTGAGTAACCTACAATCCTGCCCGCGTCACTAGGACACGGGCAGCATGTGGGAGAGCCGCCGCCTACTCTTCTGGTGGTGCTGGGACTACCCCAAACATTGTGAGCCTCCTGCAGCTTCTGGGAGAGTCGGCAAGTATAGTCTAAGCAGAATAGCTGTTTTTTTCATGAAGTTGAGTAGTCTCATGCACGTATGTTTTACTTACAAGTTATGTGTGTCTTCTTCCACAGCCATTTTTGCTATTCTTACCAGTGTACTGACCAAGGATGATTGGTGGACTCTTCTTTTAAAGGCAATTTACGCCTTATGTGACCTGGCGCGGTATAAAGAGGGGGAGCTGCTCGTAGACTCTTCTTTGGAATATTATTCGTTTTACGATGACCGCCAAAAAAGGAAAGAACTGGAGTATTTTGGACTTTCCACAGCGATTCTTGACAAGAACTTTAGGAAAGCATACAATTATATAAGGTACATGTTTATACTAAAGAACTTCGATTTTGGATCATTAATCATATATTCCTCATTGCACAGAACGGTATGTTCTGTTAACTCATCTTATTACGGTAAGGCATTAGTGGTTGCTTGGGACCTTTCCACCATCATTTTGGAAACTATTATTTAAAGAGTCATTGTGGATTTGACACATTTACAGTTTGATTCTGTGGAACTTCGGACAAGTATTAGAACAGCGGCCTTGCTCCGTGGGTGATCTGAATTACCCGATTTCTGCAGCTTTTATTTTCTGATTTATGATCCAACAACTTTGATTGGTGGCAACTGAATTATTGCTTAATTTATTTCAACACATACGCAGACACACACACACATACACACACACATACACAGGTATATACACGCACACATACAGTAAACTGTCTGACTATCCTCTAAGTCACAGGTTTTCAAAGTCGGTCCTCCGGACCCCACACAGCGCATGTTTTGCAGGTCTCCTCACAGAATCAAGTGAAATAATTACCCCCACCTGTGGATCTTTTAAAATGTGTCAGTTAGTAATAAGTGCACCTGTGCACCTGCCGGGGGACCTGGAAAATGTGAACCGGAAGGGGACCCGGGCACGAGACACTCGCGCGTCCCCTTCCGACACAGCTCCCTGCCGCCTCTCCGGACCACCCCCTAACCCTGCCCATCTCCCTGAAGCGGAGATGGGCAGGGTTCCCGTCCCCCGCCGCTGGAAAACTGTGCGTGTGTGAGACGCTCGTGACTCCTAGTCAGATGGAGCGCCTCTCCGCCGGCGGGGACATTTTGGCAATCCCCGGCACTGGCTGAGAGGCGCTCAATCTGTGTGCATTATCCAAATATTGGCCCAATCTGCTGATAATATACAACTTAAGGAGCCTATACACGGTCCGTTGTGTACGGCTCCGTTCTGTACTATGCGATGCGCGCTCCCGCGCATCACATAGTACGGTACAAAAAGTGTGCTGCATACTTTTTGTACTAGGTACACATCGGATCGGATCGCAGTGCATGCACACTGCATGCACTAGGGATGCGATCTGATGTGTACTATTTAAGTCCCAAACGGTTCCGTTAAACGGACCGTGTATGGGCTGCTTTAGGTTAATAACTACATAATGTGTACCGATCTTAAGCTTGTTAAAGGACAATTCAGTCATCTTTCTTTCAATTTTTTGTTTTTGTTTTTTTTTTACCAGAAATGTCCTCATAATAGAGAATAATAGCTTGCGTGTTCCTGCAGAGTGGAAATTCAGTGTCAGATATTACAATGTCTGGCAAGTTATATGACGACTTGTACTGGTTATGTTTGCAGTCTGGTGTAATGTTACTATAAGTTTTAGGTGTCGCTGTAATCACTATGACTTCCTTTCCCAGAATAATGTTGATGGAAAATGTGAACAAACCTCAACTCTGGAACATCTTCAATCAAGTTACAATGCATTCCCAGGATGTGAGACATCATCGCTTCTGCCTGAGACTGATGCTCAAAAATCCTGACAACCTGGCTCTGTGCGTACTTAGCGGTCACAATGCATTCGTGTCTGGAAGCTTTAAACATGCTCTTGGTAAATAAATATTTTATTTGTCCAACAAATCGCAGAATTTAGTGTCTAAATTTTTTTTTTTTTTATACTGTAGTTTCAATGAGAGATTGAAGAATATGCTTCAGTTTTACATTATCATAAAACTTTTTCAATATTTTGGGTGACATCAAATATGTCCTATAATCTACAGTAAATATACATGTTCTGAACTGTTCTAGAAAAGCAGTTGTGCAATTATTCTATTATTATAAAAGACTGTGTACCTTTAGAATGTAAGCTCTCTCGAGCAGGGCTCTCTTCCCTCATGTGCTTTTCCCACCTCTTATTTAAACCCTCTTTGATGGCACCAAGTCCTGCAGTTTTCTGCAGGATACTTATGTCAGTGTCCCCTGCTGATGCAGCTATGGTTATGTGCCCTGTACTTGTCCACTATAGTATACAGCTGTAAGTCACTATCTCCTGGGTTATATACTCTGTAATAGGGCACTGCAGATCCCTTGTTCTCTGCCCCCTGATACTTATGTCGGTGCCACTTGCTGATGCAGCTATGGCTATGGGTACTTGTGTATTTTGGTGGCGCCCGATTTCAGCATCGTTCGATGAACGCATCGCATGCCATGTACCCGATGGCATGCAATGCGATTTTTGCCCCCTATACGATGAAAAATTGTATAAGCACCCTAAAGGGTGCTTTTGAGCACCCTAATGGGTGCTTACAATGTTAAATGCACCCCCACGCCACCCCCCCACTATAAACGTGAACCCGAAGCGTGGCGAGCGCAGCGAGCCCGCGAGGGGCGGTGGTATGTGTCCTACGACCTTTTCATATCCCCACTATCCACGTCGGCGTGGAGTTGAGAATAGAAAGTGTTGCGAGCGGACGCGGATACCTTCACAGGTCGCCACACTTTCTATTCTCAACTCCACGCCGACGTGGATAGTGGGGATATGAAAAGGTCGTAGGACACATACCACCGCCCCTCGCGGGCTCGCTGCGCTCGCCACGCTTCGGGTTCACGTTTATAGTGGGGGGGTGGCGTGGGGGTGCATTTAACATTGTAAGCACCCATTAGGGTGCTTATACAATGTTTAATCGCATCGTATCGTATGGCATTGTATGCCATGTACAATGGCATACAATTTGAAAATTGTATGCCATCGTACACTATGGCACGATATCGCGTCCCATCGCATACGTTATGGTATGTGATGCGATGGGCGCCGCCAAAATACACAAGTACCTGGCTATGTGCCCTGTACTTGTCCTCTATTGTATTTAGCTGTAAGTCACTGTCTCCTGGGTTATATACTGTGTAATAGGGCGCTGCGGATCCCTTGTTCTCTGGCCCCTGATACTTATGTCAGTGTCCTCTGCTGATGCAGTTATGGTTATGTGCCCTGTACTTGTCCTTTATTGTATGCAGCTATAAGTCACTGCCTCCTGGGTTATATACTCTGTAATAGGGCACTGCGGTTCTCTTGTTCTCTGCCCCCTGATACTTATGTCAGTGCCCCCTGCTGATGCAGCTATGGTTATGTGCCCTGTACGTGTCCTCTATTGTATACAGCTGTAAGTCACTGTTTTGCTTATTTATGTATTCTGTAATTGGACGAATCCCTCATAGCACCATATAAATAGAGGATGATGATAATAATAATGAACAAAGCGTATACTAACTTGGCAGTTGCTTAAGGACCCTGTGGCCAATAACGCCCCACCCCAAAAGTTGAACGATGTGGTTACAGATCAGGGCTGTCATCATTTGTGGACTATCAAGAGGCCTATCCACTGTGGAAGATTGATGGCTGGCTGTAATCTGGGGCAGCAGGTGGCATGTCAGAGGTGTATATATGCATTCATGGAGAGTGTGAAAATGCACAATGTCAGGATCTGTGATGTCATAAATGGGGCCTCTTTGAGCACATGCATGATGAATGGAAGGGGGCTTCCTGATGTGTCATTCCCCAGCCTCACGATTCCTAATGAAAGCTCTGCCACAGATGCTATAGCCCCCGCCCTGATCAGAACAGCTGCCACCGATTGCACACCCCAAATTCCTCACCAAACATATCAGGCATGTCAATACCACCCCTTTCTTCCAACTGCAACAAACAGTTGAGCCGCTAACGCATGCACGCACGCACCCAGGAATTAATACTGAATCACTGTTATCGTCTTTCTAAACACTTTCTCAATTAGATTTTGTCTTAAAATAACTGCTCTCAATTGATTGGTCGTTGACATTTAGGGTCCTTTTAAATGAATGTTCCCATTAAATCACTGTTTAGAACTGCCTTTTAATTTCTCTTTCTGCAATTGTGACTACTCTGATTTATACTTCTGTGACCCCCATGCCATTTTTAGGGTATGCTTAGCATTACTGCACCCCAAGTTGTGATTGTCCTAGCACTGTTCATTGTTATTATTGTGTAATTATAGTCACTTCCTTTTTTCCCATTGTTCTGTAGCTCAATATGTCCAGGCCTTTCGGATGAAATCTGACGATCCCATGCACTGTCTTTGTATTGGATTAACGTTTGTTCATATGGCATCACAGAAATTTGTGTTAAAAAGACACGCTCTGCTAGTACAGGTACTGAACAGATATCGGGACTGTTAATTCACTGGTTTGGGGACGAATTATACAATGTTTAACACATTTGCTGCTAAAGACAAGTGAGACTCATCCTAACATGTACAGGCATTCATCTGGGGGGGGACGGGGGGACTAAAGGGGTGTACACACGGAGCAATCCTTCTAAGCGATTTTGACTACATAGTCAAATTGGGATACAGTCGTATTGTCGACCACACTTGAGTCGACAGTCATTAGGTCGAAACCGTTGGGTCGACAGGTGGGAAGGTCGACGGGTATCTAGGTTGACCATAGGGGAAGGTCAACAGGTGTCTACATCGACATAGGACAAGGTCGACGTGTTTAGGTCGTCATAGGGTTAGGTCAGGACAGAAGGTCGACATGGT